>NC_057812.1:371773577-372104549 GCF_018294505.1 Triticum aestivum | reverse complement strand
CGGCGATGGCGCGGTGGAGCTGGGCGGCTCGGGCGGCGGAGTTGGAGGAAAGGGGCGGCGCGGGCGGCGGCGCCCGGGAGCCGGGCCGGCCATGGGCCTAACGGGCCCGCGCGGTCGGCGGCGATGTGGGGACCGGCCTAGGGACAGGTGTCGCGTGGAGATTGGTCGAGGGGGAGCGGGGCGGACACGTCCGGCCGTCCGGATTTCATTCGGCGGCAGCGGGTGGAGTTTTCTAGGGTTTCGTCCGTGATTTCGAATGGGGGGTCTTTATATAGGCATAGAGGGAGCTAGGAGAGTCCAAATGAGGTGCGGTTTCGGCCACGCGATCGTGATCGAACGCTCTAGACGATGGAGAGGGTTTTGGTGGGTTTTGGGCCAAAAAGGAGGGGTGTTAGGCTGCAACACACACGAGGCCTTCTCGGTCCCTCGGTTAACCGTTGGAGCATCAAATGAAGTCCAAATGATACGAAACTTGACAGGCGGTCTACCGGTAGTAAACCAAGGCCGCTTGGCAAGTCTCGGTCCAATCCAGAAATGTTTAATCCCCACACACGAAAGAAAAGTAGAAAAGACCACCGGAGGAGAACGAAGCGCCGGAATGCAAAACGGACAACGGGGAAAATGCTCGAATGCATGAGACGAACACGTATGCAAATTCAATGCACATGCTAATATGATATGAGATGCATGACAACGACAACAACACACGGAGACACAAACCCGAACCCGAGAAAATAAAATAACTTAATGCCGGAAACGGCAAGAGTTGGAGTACAAATTGGGTAAGTTACGTCCGGGGTGTTACACAATCCCTCGAATAGGTGGTAATCCCGGTGGCACGTCTTGTAGAAAGACATCAGCGAACTCCTGCAAAATGTTAGTGACAGCAGGAGACAAAGAGGAAGGCACGTCCTCGATTGAAAATAATGCCTCTTTGCACACAAAAGCATAGCAAACAGATTTGCTAAAATCTAGATCATCAATATCAGATTTGGTGGCAAGTAAACATGCACTTTTCTATTTAATTTGAGAAGCAACACTAGATTGTTTATTATTATTAGGCTGCATTTGTTGCTCAAATTCTTTTGCCACAATCTGATTTTCACTCTTATTTTTCTCCTATTTTGCTTTATTAGCTCTATTAATATCATATTTCAAAATGGAATCAAGAGTCATAGGAAGCAAAGTAATATTTTTATCCTTATGAACAAGAGTATACTGATTGTTTCTACCATGGTGTACAGAATTTTTATCAAATTGCCATGGTCTACCAAGTAATAAGGAACATGCTTGCATAGGTACCACATCACAATCAACATAATCAGCATATGTAGAGATACTAAAATGCACACGAACAGTACGTGTTACGTTAACCTTGCCGCTGTTGTTGAACCATTGGATGTAGTAAGGATGTGGATGTGGTCTTGTGGTGAGAGATAGCTTCTCCACCATCTCTAGGCTAGCCATGTTATTGCAGCTCCCTCCATCTATGATGACGCGAACAGAATGTTCCTTCACTGATGAGGACATGACTACCTTGGATAAGACCAAAAATATTGCATACATGCATATTTGTCAGGTGATTTCTAATGCAAACTATTCAATAGTCTATTTATGTTATCCAGAACAAAAATACTTCACACACTTTTGTGTTTTGTCTAATTGCAGGTGTATGGGACATTTGTATAATCCACATATGAAGATAAGGGAAAAGGAGATGTTTAGGTTGTGTTCAAAAAGTTCTCTCACGTCACTTTTGGGCCAAGAGAAGATAGAGTCCAAGTCTCTCACGTTCTGGATTCAGATTCGGACTGCACAGACATACCTCACTCAAAACACCAACAACTTTTTCATACGGACTCCCAATTGGGTGATTCTTTTTTTGTTGGAAACTAGATTTCGTGCTCTTTCCATCCCAATTGGATTCACCTTCAAATTCGTCCGGAGCGTTGAGTTACGGACGAAACAATATGACGTTGCAGCAGAATCCGAGTCAAACTAGAAGCCCAAAGGTGTTGCATCACCTCCACTTGGGCCCATGAGCCTTGTACGACCTAGGGTTAGTTTTAGGCTGCCTTGGGACGTCTTCCCACCTCCTTGGCCGCCACCCCTTGCTCCTATATAAGTAGATCCATCTAGTAGCTTTTTCCTGGGGATTTGTTTAGTTAAAAGTTAGCCATTGCAACTTCGTGTACTTCGTTTGTGTCCAACGACCAGACCAAGACCGCTTCCGGATCCCCACCATTATCAACACCTCATATATATTTGCAATATTCAGATTGCTTTATCATATTCTTGCTTGTTCTTTGATTGCTTGCAGGAATAGACCTTCGTGGTCAGGCTGACCGTGCTTCCGGCATCGTCAGTAACCTCAGGAGAATGGTTTAGCGATTGCTAAGGCGCAACGTCGTGCACGTTTGTAGTCGGATCGTCAAAGTCGTCTCCACCAAATCGATAGTTATCATCTCATCGAAAGATCGGGACCCTCGCCTCTATCAAGTGGTATCAGTTTTCAGGTTGCTCGGTGAGAATTGCCAGTTTTCCTAGATTAGATTTATTTTCTTACCTATTGTACAAGAAAAAGCCACAAAAAAGAGTTAGATCTATTCATCCTTGGTCCAAGCCAGTCTGAGCCTTTGCAATTTTCTTTTCATTGCTTGCATAGTTGAATTATCGGTTGCATCGTCGTGTCGAGTTGCTGGTCTTAGTGTCTAGTTCGTTTAGAGTTTCGAGTTCTGTTCACATTAGTCACGCCACCGCTGCATCATTATCTCTTCCGCTGTCCACCACTCATCCATCAATTTCCACCACGTGCTACCCACCATTCATTGTCATAATAATAGTTGAGATCGTTCACATCTTCGCTTGATCCAATCTACGTCTTATATAGTTTGTTTTGGAAAGAGGAGAAAAAAAGAGAGAAAAAAAACGAGAAAAAAAGTCAGAGAAAAAAAGTCAGAGAAAAAAGGAGGAAAAAAATCAAAAAATCGGCACAAACTTTTTCAGAGGAAAGTTGGAGACAAAGTTGTTGATATATCCTGCTTGGCTGTTCTTTCACATCATTATCTTTACTGCCGTTGTGATCTTCACTTATATCTTGCTGTCCAGAGCTACTTAGTATCCTTCATTGATGCTAGTTGTGCTACGACGTGACCTCATTAGTGTTCTAGGCTCGCGTCTCTAGTTCGGTCTAGCCTAGGACCAGCACAATACCGTCGTTGAGTGTTTATTCAACATTGCATCTCTGAACTGATTATTGCTAATCTTTTGCTACCATATATAGCCAACCCAGCTCCACATATTTCTACACCGTGTATACGTACGTTCCCCTGGCAATCGCTTTACACAATCTTCAGAGTTATTTGACACCGTTGGTTGCCTGTCACCACCTGTTGCTTGGTAAGAACTTGTAAGATATTGATATTTTCTTTACTGTGAGCGCTTTACCACCACACCCTAGTAGTTCATAGGAACATTATTCTTGAATTTTGTTTCTTGTTTCAACTAATCATGACAGGTTCCGAAGATAGAAGTTCTTGGACGACGGACACATCTTCACCATCACGAGAGTTGGGACAACACACACAAGCACATGGTCAGGTTATCTTTTTACCGTCATTTGAGGGTAGAGTTAATCCTACTACATATCTAGCTTGGGAGCTTGAAGTAGAACAAGTTTTTAGTCACCATGACTTTTCTGAACTTGAGCGAGTGCGAGCAGCCACTAGAGTATTTACTGATTTTGCTTCTGTTTGGTGGAGTGTACATTGTAAGAAAAACATTGATAACCAACCCACAACTTGGAAAGTTTTGAAAGCTGTAATGAGACAACAATTTTTCCCTCCTTATTATTGTCGTGAATTGCTTCGCAAATTTGAACAATTTAAACAAGGCAACAACACTGTTCATGCTTACTACCAAGAGTTCAAATCTTATATGCATCATTGTGACATAGAAGAATCTGAGAATGATACAATGAATAGATTTTTTGGTGGTTTGAACCATAATATTCAGGAAAGATTTTAGTATATTCCTCGTTGCATTACTGGTATGTATGTCCGTGCCTGTACCTTTGAGAGACAGATACAGGAGGATGCATTAGGTGACTACGACAACTACTATTCCAGTTCATGCTCACCACCGCCGGTGGGTTCCTCCATCATTGCACCTTGGATTATGAGCGCGACATCATCTCAAGGGTATGGTACATTGTCAACGTCCGTACCTACATCAGCTACATCTTTGCCACAAGGTAACAGTAAAGGTATTGATGATATAACTTCACATGAGAATGATGCATGCCTAGTTAACTTGAATGCGTCATGTACTGAGTTACCTGTTGATTTGAGCACACCACCTATTTTAGAGAATCTTGTTACTGTCATGAATGCATCATGTGATCAAACAACTGAAATATCAACAATTTTGAGTGCACCCATTGAATTAACTGTTGATGCAAAAGAACTAATGTTTAATCATTTTGATATGGCCTCCAATCTTGGTGGTGATTCTGTGTCCAATGACTTATTGCATGTTTGCTTATTTAAGCATGTTGTAGCATGTAAATTTGATGCAAGTAAGGTTTATTCACCAAAGTTGGGATGGTTTAAGGATGAACATTGCGAATCTTTTGAAATGAATAAGAGCTTCACTTATATGTGCAAACTGAGTTCTAATATTTTCATGCCTTCTACTTCTTGTGATAATTTTTTGGCTTTAGTTTTTATGAACTATGAAAGTTACTCATGTATACATGTGTCATACGTGCAAAAATCAAGGGAAGTTAAACTGGATGACATATACATATACAACATGTACACCTTGTCTCTTTTGTTAGCCACATTTCAGATTAAGCAACGCCGAGGACGGCTTTGTTTTCAAAAAGGGGAGGATGATGAAGGCATGACTACCTTGGATAAGACCAAAAATATTGCATACATGCATATTTGTCAGGTGATTTCTAATGCAAACTATTCAATAGTCTATTTATGTTATCCAGAACAAAAATACTTCACACACTTTTGTGTTTTGTCTAATTGCAGGTGTATGGGACATTTGTACAATCCACATATGAAGATAAGGGAAAAGGAGATGTTTAGGTTGTGTTCAAAACGTCCTCTCACGTCACTTTTGGGCCAAGAGAAGATAGAGTCCAAGTCTCTCACGTTCTGGATTCAGATTCGGACTGCACAGACATACCTCACTCAAAACGCCAACAACTTTTTCATACGGACTCCCAATTGGGTGATTCTTTTTTTGTTGGAAACTAGATTTCCTGCTCTTTCCATCCCAATTGGATTCACCTTCAAATTCGTCCGGAGCGTTGAGTTACGAACGAAACTATCTGAAATTGCAGCAGAATCCGAGTCAAACTAGAAGCCCAAAGGTGTTGCATCACCTCCACTTGGGCCCATGAGCCTTGTACGACCTAGGGTTAGTTTTAGGCTGTCTTGGGACGTCTTCCCACCTCCTTGGCCGCCACCCCTTGCTCCTATATAAGTAGATCCATCTAGTAGCTTTTTCCTGGGGATTTGTTTAGTTAAAAGTTAGCCATTGCAACTTCGTGTACTTCGTTTGTGTCCAACGACCAGACCAAGACCGCTTCCGGATCCCCACCATTATCAACACCTCATATATATTCACAATATTCAGATTGCTTTATCATATTCTTGCTCGTTCTTCGATTGCTTGCAGGAATAGACCTTCGTGGTCAGGCTGACCGTGCTTCCGGCATCGTCAGTAACCTCAGGAGATTGGTTTAGCGATTGCTAAGGCGCAACGTCGTGCACGTTTGTAGTCGGATCGTCAAAGTCGTCTCCACCAAATCGATAGTTATCATCTCATCGAACGATCGGGACCCTCGCCTCTATCATTCATAACTCCCTTTGTATGGAACAAATTATGCCTCTGATTTTGCTCAGCTTGTGTAACCTGCACACTCAAAACACGTTGAGAAACTAAATATTCATACCTGTCAGCATCTTCAGCAGCCATGTATTGCGTCTCATGATCAGAATCATCTCCACCGTGTTCTTCACGTGTAATAAGAGCCAAAGTCTCCTCATCATAGTCACTAGCGGACTCATACCCACCATCCTCAGTAGCAATCATCACACGCTGAGATTGGCATTCTCTCGCAAAATGTCCTCTTCCCTTACAACAACGACAAATAATATCACTAGTGTGCCCTGTTGATGCCATGGAAGAAGAAGAGCTCTGCGCAGGTCCAGCAGGTGTGCTCTTGGCAGATAGTGGTGGTTGTGCCTGCTTTCTTGTATCACGGCTGGAGGTGGCACCTGATGGAGGTGCTGGTGGAGTGGAAGTAGAGGATGCACGTGGTGTCCATGATGAAGATCGACCTGCAGAAAAGTTAGTTCGCGCCAATGCCTGTCGATCCTGCACTTCACGTTCGGCTTTACAAGCAAGATGGAACAAACGAGTGATATTATTATACTCCTTATACTCTAGGATGGTCTGAATCTCTCTATTTAATCCACCCATAAAACGTGCAAGCATAGCTTCATTCTCCTCAACAATACCACATCTAATCATGCCAGTTTGTAATTCCTGATAATATTCTTCTACAAAAAAAATTCCTTGTCTTAAACGCTGCAATTTTTGAATTAATTCACATTGATAATATGGTGGAACCCAACGAGTACGCATAGCAGTTTTCAAAGCAGCCCAAGTAGCAGGAATAGGATATAATCTACAATGCTCAGACCACCAAACACATGCAAAACTAGTGAATGCACAAATAGCAGCAGGAACACGTCTCTCCTTGGGATATTGTAAACATGTAAATCATTGTTCAGTTTCTAACTCCCAAGATATATATCAGGAACATATCTACCCTCAAATGGTGGAATATTCAATTTTAGTTTAGGGAGATGGTCATGATCTCGTACCTGAGGGTGAGCCCTAGCATTGCCATTATTTGCATCTGGGCGACCTGGTGGTTGTTGTGCTGGTGGTGGCACGAGTTCTGATTTTTGATCAACCTCATCCTCGTAATCGCCGGCAAAATCATCCTCCTCCGCATCAGCAACAGGAGCCACAGAAGTATCAATAGCAGCACCAACAGTTTGGCCAGGTGCAAGAGGGAGACGGCTCGCTCGGCGGAGGGCTATTTCACGATCTGTAGGTAGTCGTTGTTGTTGTTGTTGTTGTAGAGGTGTGTTAGGTGCAGCCGGTGGTGGTGGTGGAAGACGCACGAGCAATTCATTAAACCTGTTATCGAGCTTTGTTTCGAACGTCTTCTCCATGCCATCTATCTTATCCATGGCCTCTTCAAATCTATTTAGCACATCTTGCACCTGTCCACTCATCATTTGCTGAAATTTATCATGCAACTCCTTATTCGTCATGTTCTCCCAGTCAGTCTCGTCGGCTTGTGATCCTGCCATGGTTAGCAATAATAGAAACACACAAGAATATGATCCTACAGAATACTAACAAGAGGTGGTGGTGGTGTCACAAATCCGTCAAGCCAATCTCAAATTCTTACCAGTTCTTACCCAGCAGCAGGCGGTGATCGGCAACCGTCGTAGTCAACACTCTCAAAGCTTGGATAGAGCAATTACCAGGGAGAGTCAAATGCACGACGTAGATGTATGTGGAGTTGGGAAGGCTTATAATATGGTAGCAAAAAGGGTCAGCAATAATCAATTCAGAGATGCAAAGTTGAATAAATGCTCAACGACGGTACTGTGCTGGTCCTAGGCTAGATCGTGCTAGAGACGCGAGCCTAGAACACTAACAAAATCACGGTGCTCCACGTAAACAATGGAGGAGCACACTCTGAATTTTTTTCTCTTCTTTTTTCTCTTTTTTTTGCACTTTTTTTCCTCTTTCTTTTTTGCTCCGCAACAAATTTTTTTCGAAAAAGTCTACAAATGGTCTAAAACATGCCTAGCCAGAATTTTCCAGACTTTGTTTTTTTTGAGTTTGGAACTATTTTTCTTCTGCGGGTAGCACGGAATCTCAGGAGTCCTACTCTCTCACGACTCGGAGTATGGCGTGATCTAGAACTCAAAAACAAAGCAACACATACTGGACACGAACTAGGACTGGTGGCGGAGATGAATCTGGTGGAACTCGGACTGTGGTGGTATATCTGGACTCGGATTGGTGGTGGTATATGGCGATAGTATATCTGGACTCGGATTGGTGGTGGTATATGGCGATGGTATATGTGGACTCGGATTGATGGTTGTATATGGCAGCGGCGATGTATATGGTGGGGTGGTGGTATATGGTAATGATGATGACGATGGTGCGGCGGCGGCGTGAGAACCTGTGAACAGAACTCGAAACTCTAAAGGACTAGACACTAAGATCAGCAACTTGACACGACGATGAAATCGCAGATTCAACAAAGAAAATACAGAAAAGATTATGCAAAGGCTCATATTGGTTCGGATAGGACGAACTAACCTTAATTTTTTTGGCTTTTTCATGGACTGTAGGTATGAAGAACAGATTCGATCTAATCTACGAAAAACTGTAAAATCTCACCGAGCAACCTGAAAATCTGATACCACTTGATAGAGGCAAAGGTTTCCTGATGTTTCGATGAGACGGTGGCTATCGTTTTCTGTGGGAGTCGACCTTGACGATCTGACTACGAACGTGCGAGACGTCGCGCCTTAGCAATCACTAAACCAACTTCCCAGGGTTATTGACCATGCCGGAGCACGATCAACCTGACCACGAGGGTCTGTTTCCTGCGAGCAAACGAAGAACAAGCAAGAAACTGAGATTGCAATCTGGATATTGCGAATATAAGATGAAAGCTTTATTGATCAAGGTGGGGTTCTGTGACGTCTTGGTCTGGTCGTTGGACACAAACGAAGTACGCGAAGTTGCAGCTATGGCGAACTTTTAATCTAAACAAAACCCAAATCCTAAACGATGCCCTAAGGGTTGTATATATGGAGGAGAGAGGGGAAATTTCGTGGCCCTTGGTGGAGGGTTCCGAAACCAACCCTAACTCTTGTTTCCCCACACATACTGACTCTAAAAATAGCCTATACTTAAGTACTTCGAAAATACATGGGCCTGGCCCAATAATAAGGTGACGCAGCACCTAAAATAGCTTCTGGACGAAATTTATGAAGTGGCATCTTGTATATTTCGTCCCATGCTTCATGCACTCATTATGGTGGCTTCAGAGTCCTGGAATCATCACTTGTAACTCCGTTCTTGGTCCCCTTGCGCATGCCATCATCTCCATGCTTGAACTTGCTCCAAGTTCATCTTTCTTGTCCAAGCTAGGCGCTTCATTTGTATGCAAAACAAATGTATCCAATTTAGGCAGCATCATATTCTCATGAACATTAAAATCATTACCAAGAAACGAAAGTACCTGATAATTCAATTGGCATGCGCGAGCTCTAGTAATCGGTCCAGTGTGTATAGCAGCAGGGGCTATGGGTGTAACAATGGTATTGATGTCCTCATCATCCTCCCCTTCTTGAAATGGAGTCATCCTCGACGAAAGTTCATCGTCCTCACCCAAATAAGGCTTCAAATCTGCAATGTTAAAAGTGGGACTAACCCCAAAATCTGCAAGCAGCTCAAGTTTATATGCATTATCATTTATTTTCTCTAACACCTTAAAAGGACCATCAGCACGTGGCATTAGCTTTGATTTGTGCAAATTAGGAAATCTATCCTTACGCAAATGTAACCAAACAAGATCTCTAGGTGCAAACACAACATGTTTTCTACCCTTATCTCCAGCAAGTTTATATTTAGCATTCATACGCTCAATGTTTTCCTTAGTTAACTCATGCATTTTTAAAATAAATTCAGCACGTTCTTTAGCATCAAAATTAACCTTCTCTGAAGATGGAAGAGGCAACAAATCAATAGGTGCACGAGGTAGGAAACCATACACAATTTCAAAAGGGCACATCTTAGTAGTAGAATGCAATGAATGATTATAAGCAAATTCAATATGAGGCAAGCATTCTTCCCGCATTTTCTTGTTATTCTTTAAAACAGCCCTAAGCATAGTAGACAATGTTCTATTGACTACTTCAGTTTGTCCATCAGTTTGGGGGTGACAAGTAGTACTAAAAAGCAGCTTAGTCCCCAACTTAGCCCATAAACATCTCCAAAAGTGGCTAAGAAATTTAGTATCACGATCTGAAACAATAGTATTTGGCACACCATGTAAGCGAATAATTTCACGAAAGAACAAATCAACAACATTAACAGCATCATCGCTTTTATGACATGGTATAAAGTGTGCCATTTTCGAGAACCTATCCACGACAACAAATATGCTATCCCTCCCCTTCTTTGTTTGAGGTAAACCTAAAACGAAGTCCATAGATATATCCTCCCAAGGAACAGTAGGTACAAGCAAAGGCATATATAAACCATGAGGATTGAGTCGTGACTTAGCTCTTTGACATGTAGGGCAGCGAGCAACAAAACGCTCAACATCCCGTCTCATCTTTGGCCAAAAGAAATGTGTAGCAAGTATATCCTCCGTCTTCTTGACGCCAAAGTGTCCCATTAATCCTCCTCCATGCGCCTCCTGCAACAACAAAAGACGAACGGAGCTAGCTGGAATGCATAGCTTGTTAGCACGAAACACAAATCCATCGTTAAGAACGAACTTGTTTCAAGTTCTCCCTTCCTTACAATTCTGCAATACATCTTTAAATTCAGCATCATGAACATATTGATCTTTGATGGTCTCCAAACCAAATATTTTAAAGTCAAGTTGTGAAAGCATAGTATAACGACGAGACAAGGCATCAGCAATAACATTTTCTTCACCCTTCTTGTGTTTAATGACATAAGGGAAAGTCTCAATGAATTCAACCCATTTAGCATGTCTACGGTTCAGTTTTGCTTGACTTTTAATGTGTTTCAAAGATTCATGATCAGAATGTATAACAAATTCCTTGGGCCATAAATAATGTTGCCATGTTTCTAAGGTCCGAACAAGAGCATATAATTCTTTATCATAAGTAGAATAGTTCAGACTAGGCCCACTCAATTTTTCAGAAAAGTATGCAACAGGTTTTCCATCTTGTAATAACACACCTCCTAATCCAATTCCACTAGCATCACATTCAAGCTCAAAAGTCTTATTGAAATTAGGAAGTTGGAGTAAAGAGCATGTGTCAATTTATCTTTCAATACCGTGAAGGCTTCTTCCTGTGAGGTACCCCAAACAAAAGGCACATCCTTCTTTGTAAGCTCGTTGAGAGGTGCAACAATGGTGCTGAAATCTCTCACAAAACACCTATAGAAACCAGCGAGGCCAAGGAAACTCCTCACTTGTGTGACCGTTTTGGGCTGCGGCCAACTCTCAATAGCATCAATCTTGGCTTTATCAACTTCAATTCCATGTGGAGTAACAACATAGCCAAGAAAAGATACTCGGTCGGTGCAAAAGGTGCACTTTCCAAGGTTACCAAACAAAAGTGCATCACGTAGAGCAATAAAAACAGCACGTAAATGTTCCAAATGTTCCTCCAAAGATTTGCTATAAATCAATATGTCATCAAAGTAAACTACCACAAATCGTCCAATGAAAGCACGTAAAACTTCGTTCATTAACCTCATGAAAGTACTAGGTGCATTAGTTAACCCAAAAGGCATGACTAACCACTCATATAATCCAAACTTAGTTTTAAATGTTGTTTTCCATTCATCTCCCAATTTCATAGAATTTGATGGTATCCACTATGCAAATCAACTTTGGAGAATATTGTAGAGCCACTCAATTCATCAAGCATATCATCTAGCCTAGGAATAGGATGACGATAATGAATAGTAATATTATTAATGCCTCTACAATCAACGCACATACACGATGTACCATCCTTTTTCGGCACTAAAATGATAGGAACAACACGAGGACTAAGGGATTCGCGTATATAACCTTTGTCGAGCAGTTCTTGTACTTGACGCATAATCTCCTTCGTCTCCTCTGGATTGGTACGGTATGGTGCACGGTTGGGTAATGATGCACCGGGAATTAAGTCAATTTGATGCTCAATCCCTCGAATAGGTGGTAATCCCGGTGGCACGTCTTGTGGAAAGACGTCAGTGAACTCCTGCAAGATGTTAGTGACAGCAGGAGGCAAAGAGGAAGGAATGTCCTCGAATGAAGATAATGCCTCTTTGCACACAAAAGCATAGCAAACAGATTTGCTAAAATCTAGATCATCAATATCAGATTTGGTGGCAAGTAAACATGCACTTTTCAATTTAATTTCAGAAGCAACACTAGATTGTTTATTATTATTAGGCTGCATTTGTTGCTCAAATTCTTTTGCCACAATCTGATTTTCACTCTTATTTTTCTCCTGTTTTGCTGTATTAGCTCTATTAATATCATCTTTCAAAATGGAATTAGCATAGGAAGCAAAGTAATATTTTTATCCTTATGAACAAGAGTATACTGATTGTTTCTACCATGGTGTACAGAATTTTTATCCAATTGCCATGGTCTACCAAGTAATAAGGAACATGCTTGCATAGGTACCACATCACAATCAACATAATCAGCATATGTAGAGATACTAAAATGCACACGAACAGTACGTGTTACCTTAACCTTGCCGCTGTTGTTGAACCATTGGATGTAGTAAGGATGTGGATGTGGTCTTGTGGTGAGAGATAGCTTCTCCACCATCTCCATGCTAGCCAAGTTATTGCAGCTCCCTCCATCTATGATGATGCGAACAGAACGTTCCTTCACAACTCCCTTTGTATGGAACAAATTATGCCTCTGGTTTTGCTCAGCTTGTGTAACCTGCACACTCAAAACACGTTGAACAACTAAACATTCATACCTGTCAGCATCTTCAGCAGCCATGTATTGCGTCTCATGATCAGAATCATCTCCACCGTGTTCTTCACGTGTAATAAGAGCCAAAGTCTCCTCATCATAGTCACTAGCGGACTCATACCCACCATCCTCAGTAGCAATCATCACACGCTGAGATTGGCATTCTCTCGCAAAATGTCCTGTTCCCTTACAACGACGACAAATAATATCACTTGTGTGCCATGTTGATGCCATGGAAGAAGAAGAGCTCTGCGCAGGTCCAACAGGTGTGCTCTTGGCAGATAGTGGTGGTTGTGCCTGCTTTCTTGTATCACGGCTAGAGGTGGCACCTGATGGAGGTGCTGGTGGAGTGGAAGTAGAGGATGCACGTGGTGTCCATGATGAAGATCGACCTGCAGAACAGTTAGTTCGCGCCAATGCCTGTCGATCCTGCACTTCACGTTCAGCTTTACAAGCAAGATGGAATAAACGAGTGATATTATTATACTCATTATACTCTAGGATGGTCTGAATCTCTCTATTTAATCCACCCATAAAACATGCAAGCATAGCTTCATTCTCCTCAACAATACCACATCTAATCATGCCAGTTTGTAATTCCTGATAATATTCTTCTACAGAATTTTTTCCTTATCTTAAACGCTGCAATTTTTGAAGTAATTCACGTTGATAATATGGTGGAACCCAACGAGTACGCATAGCAGTTTTCAAAGCAGCCCAAGTAGCAGGAATAGGATATAATCTACAATGCTCAGACCACCAAACACATGCAAAACTAGTGAATGCACAAACAGCAGCAGGAACACGTCTCTCCTCGGGATATTGTAAACATGTAAATCGTTGTTCAGTTTCTAACTCCCAAGTAAGATATATATCAGGAACGTATCTACCCTCAAATGGTGGAATATTCAATTTTAGTTTAGGGAGATGGTCATGATCTCGTACCTGAGGGTGAGCCCTAGCATTGCCATTATTTGCATGTGGACGACCTGATGGTTGTTGTGCTGGTGGTGGCACGTAGTTCTGATTTTGATCAACCTCATCCTTGTAATCGCCGGCAAAATCATCCTCCTCCGCATTAGCAGCAGGAGCCACAGAAGTTTCAACAGCAGCACCAACAGTTTGGCCAGGTGCAAGAGGGAGATGGCTCGCTCGGTGGAGGGCTGTTTCACAATGTGTAGGTAGTCGTCGTTGTTGTTGTTGTTGTAGAGGTGCGTTAGGTGCAGCCGGTGGTGGTGGTGGAAGACGCGCGAGCAATTCATTAAACCTGTTATCGAGCTTTGTTTCGAACGTCTTCTCCATGCCATCTATCTTCTCCATGGCCTCTTCAAATCTGTTTAGAACATCTTGCACCTGTCCACTCATCATTTGCTGAAATTTATCATGCAACTCCTTATTCGTCATGTTCTTCCAGTCAGTCTCGTCGGCTTGTGATCCTGCCATGGTTAGCAACAATAGAAACACACAAGAATATGATCCTACAGAATACTAACAAGAGGTGGTGGTGGTGTCACAAATCCGTCAAGCCAATCTCAAATTCTTACCAGTTCTTACCCAGCAGCAGGCGGTGATCGGCAACCGTCGTAGTCAAAACTCTCAAAGCTTGGATAGAGCGATTACCAGGGAGAGGCAAATGCACGACGTAGATGTATGTGGAGCCGGGAAGGCTTATAATATGGTAGCAAAAAGGGTTAGCAATAATCAATTCAGAGATGCAAAGTTGAATAAATGCTCAACGACGGTACTGTGCTGGTCCTAGGCTAGACCGTGCTAGAGACGCGAGCCTAGAACACTAACAAAATCATGGCACTGCACGTAAGCAATGGAGGAGCACACTCTGAATTTTTTTTTCTCTTCTTTTTTCACTTTTTTTTGCACTTTTTTTCCTCTTTTTTTTGGCTCCGCAACAATTTTTTTTCAAAAAAGTCTACAAATTGTCTAAAACCTGCCTAGCCAGAATTTTCCAGACTTAGTTTTTTTGAGTTTGGAACTATTTTTCTTCTGCGGGTAGCACGGAATCTCAGGAGTCCTACTCTCTCACGACTCGGAGTATGGCATGATCTAGAACTCGAAAACAAAGCAACAAATACTGGACACGAACTAGGACTGTTGGCGGAGATGAATCTGGTGGAACTCGGACTGTGGTGGTATATCTAGACTCGGATTGGTGGTGGTATATGGCGATGGTATATCTGGACTCGGATTGGTGGTGGTATATGGCGATGGTATATGTGGACTCAGATTGGTGGTTGTATATGGCAGCGGCGATGTATATGGTGGGGTGGTGGTATATGGTAATGATGATGACGATGGTGCGGCGGCGGCGTGACAACCTGTGAACAGAACTCAAAACTCTAAAGGACTAGACGCTAAGACCAGCAACTTGACACGACGATGCAACCTCAAATTCAACAAAGCAAATACAGAAAATATTATGCAAAGGCTGAGATTGGTTCGGATAGGACGAACTAACCCTAATTTTTTTGTATTTTTTGTGGACTCTAGGTATGAAGAACAGACTCGATCTAATCTACGAAAAACTGTAAAATCTCACTGAGCAACCTGAAAATCTGATACCACTTGATAGAGGCAAAGGTGTCCCGATGTTTCGACGAGATGGTGGCTATCGTTTTCTGTGGGAGTCGACCTTGACAACCCGACTACGAACGTGCGAGACATCGCGCCTTAGCAATGGCTAAACCAACTTCCGAGGGTTATTGACCACGCCGGAGCATGTTCAACCTGACCCCGAGGGTCTGTTTCCTGCGAGCAAACGAAGAACAAGCAAGAAACTGAGATTGCAATCTGGATATTGCGAATATAATATGAAAGCTTTATTGATCAAGGTGGGGTTCTGTGACGTCTTGGTCTGGTCGTTGGACACAAACGAAGTATGCGAAGTTGCAGCTATGGCGAACTTTTAATCTAAACAAAACCCAAAGCCTAAATGATGCCCTAAGGGCTGTATATATGGAGGAGAGAGGGGGAATTTCGTGGCCCTTGGTGGAGGGGTCCGAAACCAACCCTAACTCTTGTTTCCCCACACATACGGACTCTAAAAACAGCCTATACTTAAGTACTTCGAAAATACATGGGCTTGGCCCAATAATAAGGTGATGCAGCACCTAAAATAGCTTCTGGACGAAATTTATGAAGTGGCATCTTGTATATTTCGTCCCATGCTTCATGCACTCATTATGGTGGCTTCAGAGTCCTGGAATCATCACTTGTAACTCCGTTCTTGTTCCCCTTGCGCATGCCATCATCTCCATGCTTGAACTTGCTCCAGGTTCATCTTTCTTGTCCAAGCTAGGCGCTTCATTTGTAAGCAAAACAAATGTATCCAATTTAGGCAGCATCATATTCTCATGAACATTAGAATCGTTACCAAGAAACGAAAGTACCTGATAATTCAATTGGCGTGTGCGAGCTCTAGTAATCGGTCCAGTGTGTACAGCAGCAAGGGCTTTGGGTGTAACAATGGTATTGATGTCCTCATCACCCACACTCACTTGGCGACGGTTCCAAATGCCGTCGCGGAAAGGAGTTAAAAACCGTTTGTTTAGGACCGGCGTGCACCAGTGGGCCCACAAGGGTGGGGGAGCTCCCTCCGTCCTTGTGGACGCCTCGTGGGTCTTCCGACTTGATCTCCAAGTCTCTGGTGTGTCTTCTGGTCCAAGAAAAATCATCATGAAGGTTTCATTCCATTTGGACTCCGTTTGGTATTCCTTTTCGGCGAAACTCTAAAACAAGGAAAAAATAGAAACCAGCATTGGGCTCTAGGTTAATAGGTTAGTCCCACAAATAATATAAAATAGCGTATTAATGCATAGAAAACATCCAAAGTAGGTAATATAATAGCATGGAACAATAAAAAAGTTATTGATACGTTGGAGACGTATCAAGCATCCCCATGCTTAATTCCTGCTCGTCCTCGAGTAGGTAAATGATAAAAATAGAATTTTTGATGTGGAATGCTACCTAACATATTTATCCATGTAATTTTCTTTATTGTGGCATGAATGTTCAGATCCATAAGATTCAAAAAAAAGTTTAATATTGACATAAAAATAATAATATTTCAAGCATACTAACAAGGCGATTATGTCTTCTCAAAATAACATGGCCAAAGAAAGCCATCCCTAGAAAATCATATAGTCTAGCTACGCTCCATCTTCATCACACAAAATATTCAAATCATGCACAACCCCGATGACAAGCCAAGCTATTGTTTCATACTTTTGATGTTCTCAAACTTTTTCAACTTTCACGCAATACATGAGTGTGAGCCATGGTTATCGCACTATAGGTGAAATAGAATATGGTGGTTGTGGACAAGACAAAAAGAAGGAGATAGTCTCACATCAACTAGGCGTATCAACGGGCTATGGAGATGCCCATCAATAGATATCAATGTGAGTGAGTAGGGATTGCCATGCAACAGGTGCACTAGAGCTATAAGTTTATGAAAGCTCAAAAAGTAAACTAAGTGGGTGTGCATCCAACTCGCTTTCTCACGAAGACCTAGGGCATTTCGAGGAAGCCCATTGTTGGAATATACAAGCCAAGTTCTATAATGAAAAATTCCCACTAGTATATGAAAGTGACAACATAGGAGACTCTCTATCATGAAGATCATGGTGCTACTTTGAAGCACAAGTGTGGTAAAAGGATAGTAGCATTGCCCCTTCTCTCTTTTCTCTCATTTTTTATTGGCCCTTCTCTCATTTTTTTGCCTCTATTTTTTCGTCCGGAGTCTCATCCCGACTTGTGGGCGAATCATAGTCTCCATCATCCTTTCCTCACATGGGACAATGCTCTAATAATGAAGATCATCACACTTTTATTTACTTACAACTCAAGAATTTCAACTCGATACTTACAACAAAATATGACTCTATATGAATGCCTCCGAGAGTGTACCGGGATGTGCAATGAATCAAGAGTGACATGTATGAAAGAATTATGAATGGTGGCTTTGCCACAAGTATGATGTCAACTACATGATCATGCAAAGCAATATGATAATGATGGAACATGTCATAATAAACGGAATTGTGGAAAGTTGCATGGCAATATATCTCGGAATGGCTATGGAAATGCCATAATAGGTAGGTATGGTGGCTGTTTTGAGGAAGGTATATGGTGGGTGTATGGTACCGGCAAAAGTTGCACGGTACTAGAGAGGCTAGCAATGGTGGAAGGGTGAGTGCGTATAATCCATGGACTCAACATTAGTCATAAAGAACTCAGCTACTTATTGAAAAAATCTATTAGTTATCGAAACAAAGTACTACGCGCATGCTCCTAGGGGGATAGATTGGTAGGAAAAGACCATCGCTCATCCCTGACTGCCACTCATAAGGAAGACAATCAATAAATAAATCATGCTCCGACTTCATCACATAACGGTTCACCATAGGTGCATGCGACGGGAATCACAAACTTTAACACAAGTATTTCTCAAATTAACAATTACTCACTAGCATGACTCTAATATCACCATCTTTATATCTCAAAACAATCATAGGGAATCAAACTTCTCATAGTATTCAACGCACTTTATATGAAAGTTTCTATTATGCCCCCCTTGGATGTCTATCATATTAGGACTAAATTTATAACCAAAGAAGATTACCATGATATTTAAAGACTCTCAAAATAATATAAGTGAAGCATGAGATTTCAATAATTTCTATAAAATAAAGCCACCGTCGTGCTCTAGAAAGATATAAGTGAAGCACTAGAGCAAAATTGCCTAGCTCAAAAGATATAAGTGAAGCACATAGAGTATTCTAATAAATCACGATTCATGCGTGTCCCTCTCAAAAGGTGTGTACATCAAGGATTATTGTGGCAAACTAAAAAGCAAATACTCATATCATACAAGACGCTCCAAGCAAAACACATATCATGTGGTGAATAAACATATAGCCTCAAGTAAAGTTACCGATAGACGAAGACGAAAGAGGGGATGCCTTCCGGGGAATACCCAAGCTTAGGCTCTTGGTTGTCCTTGAATATTACCTTGGGGTGCCTTGGGAATCCCCAAGCTTAGGCTCTTGCCACTCCTTATTCCATAGTCCATCAAATCCTTACCCAAAACTCGAAAACTTCACAACAGAAAACTCAACAGAAAATCTCATAAGCTCCGTTAGTATAAGAAAATAAATCACCACTTTTGGTACTATTGTGAACTCATTCTTTATTGATATTGGTGTAATATCTACTGTATTCCAACTTTTGCATGGTTCATACCCCCCAATACTACACATAGATTCATCAAAATAAGCAAACAACACACAGAAAACAGAATGTGTCAAAAACGGAACAGTCTATAGTAATCTATAACTCTCGAATACTTATGTAACTCCAAAAATTCTGAAAAAAATAGGAATACCTAAGAAATTTGTTTATTAATCTTATTCAAAAGAATCAATAGTTTATCACACTTCTGTTTAAAATGAGAATTGTTTTCCTGAGCACAAAAGTTTCTGTTTTCCAGCAAGATCAAATCAACTATCACCGTAAGCCATCCTAAAGGTCTTACTTGGCACAAACACTAAATTAAACACAAAACCACATCTGATGAGGACATCAATACAATTGTTACACCCACAGCCCCTGCTGCTATACATACTGGACCAATTACTAGAGCTCGTGCACGCCAACTAAATTACCAGGTACTTTCGTTTCTTGGTAATGATTCTAATGTTCATGAGAATATGATGCTGCCTAAATTGGATACATTTCTTTTGCTTACAAATGAAGGGCCTAGCTTGGAGAAGGATGAACATTGGAGCAAGAACAAGCATGGAGATGATGGCATGCGCAAGGGGAACAAGAACGGAGTTACAAGTGGTGATTTCAGGACTTTGAAGCCACCATAATGGGTGCATGAAGCCTTGGACGAAATATACAAGATGCCACTTTATAAATTTCGTCCCGAGGCTATTTTAGGTGCTGCGTCACCTTATTATTGGGCCAGGCCCATGTAATTTCGAAATACATAAGTATAGGCTATTTTTAGAGTCCGTATGTGTGGGGAAACAAGAGATAGGGTTGATTTTGGACCCCTCCACCAAGGGCCACGAAGTTCCCCCCTCTTCCTCCATATATACAGCCCTTAGGGCATCGTTTAGACTTTGGGTTTTGTTTAGATTAAAAGTTCGCCATAGCTGCAACTTCGCGTACTTCGTTTGTGTTCAACGACCAGACAAAGGCGTCACAGAACCCCACCTTGATCAATAAAGCTTTCATCTTATATTCGCAATATCCATATTGCAATCTTAGTTTCTTGCTTGTTCTTCGTTTGCTCGCAGGAAACAGACCCTCGTGGTCAGGTTGATCGTGCTCCGGCGTGGTCAATAACCTCTCGGAGTTGGTTTACCGATTGCTAAGGCGCGACGTCCTCGCACATTCGTAGTCGGATCGTCAAAGTCGACTTCCACCAAAGCGATATCCATCATCTCATCGAAAGACGGGACACCTTTGCCTCTATCAAGTGGTATCAGATTTCCAGGTTGCTCGGTGAGATTTTACAGTTTTTCGTAGTTTAGATCGAGTCTGTTGTTCATACCTATAGTCCACGAAAAAGCCACAAAAAAAATTAGGGTTAGTTCATCATATCCGAACCAATCTGAGCCTTTGCATAATCTTTTTAGGGTTTTGCTTTGTTGAATTTGCGGTTGCATCGTCGTGTCTAGTTGCTGGTCTTAGAGTCTAGTCTTTTAGAGTTTCGAGTTCTGGTCATAAGTTGTCACGCCGCCGCCGCACCATCATCATCACCCCTGCCATCTACCACCACCGCTTATCCGCCACCGCTTCGAATCCGTATCCATATACCACCACTGCTATCATATACCACCACCGCTGCCATCTACCACCATATATCCACCACCAATCCGAGTTATTGTCATATTAGGTTTGTTTTCAAGATCCATCTAGATTCCGATTCATGTTTCCTTGCCGGAGTAGGTTTCGGAAAAAAAATGAGTCCGGAAACCACGCTCCGTTTAGGCCCAAAATTTTTCGAAAACGCATTTTTCGAAAAAATTTCTGGCTATCCTATTTTTAGGTGTTTATGAGTGTTTTGAGACAGGTGCCATTATAGGAAGTTTTTTTTGACCCGTTTCCAGTTTTTGGGTCCGGGCAGTCAAAAAAAAAATTGGTCGAAAAAATTTCGTGCCCATCCTGTCAGTTTGAGCTAGGAAGAGTTTTGAGACACTCGCCATTATAGTGATTTTTCGCAAAAAAAACAAAAACAAAAGCAGAGCAAAAAAAAAGAGCGCAAAAAAAAGAGCGAATTTTTTTTCCAGAGTGTGCTTTTCCCTTGTTTACGTGTCGCGCCGTGATTTTGTTGGTGTTCTAGGCTCGCGTCTCTAGCACAGTCTAGCCTAGGACCAGCACAGTACCGTCGTTGAGCGTTTATTCAACTTTGCATCTCTGAATTGATTATTGCTGACCCTTTTTGCTACCATATTATAAGCCTTCCCAGCTCCACATACATCTACGTCGTGCGTTTGACTCTCCCTGGTAATCGCTCTATCCAAGCTTTGAGAGTTTTTGACTACAACGGTTGCCGATCACCGCCTACTGCTGGGTAAGAACTGGTAAGAATTTGAGATTTGCTTGACGGATTTGTGACACCCACCACCACCTCTTGTTAGTAGTCTGTAGGATCATATTCTTGTGTGTTTCTATTGCTGCTAACCATGCCAGGATCACAAGCCGACGAGACTGACTGGGAGAACATGACGAATAAGGATTTGCATGATAAATTTCAGCAAATGATGAGTGAACAGGTGCAAGACGTGCTAAACAGATTTGAAGAGGCCATGGAGAAGATAGATGGCATGGAGAAGACGTTCGAAACAAAGCTCGATAACAAGTTTAATGAATTGCTCGCGCGTCTTCCACCACCACCACCCGCTGCACCTAACACACCTCTCCAACAACAACAACAACGACTACCTCCATGTCGCGAAATAGACCTCCGCCGAGCGAGCCGTGTTCCTCTTGCGTTTGGCCAAACTGTTGGTGCTGCTGTTGATACTTCTGTGGCTCCTGCTGCTGATGCGGAGGAGGATGATTATGTGGGAGATTACGAGGATGAGGTTGCTCAAAATCAAAACTACGTGCAACCACCAGCACCACCACCAGCAGGTCGACCTCAGGTATATATTCGTAATGGTAGGCCTGCACCACCACCTCAGGTACGAGATGATCTCCATATTCCTAAACTGAAATTGAATATTCCACCATTTGAGGGTAGATATGTTCCTGATATATATCTTACTTGGGAGTTAGAAACTGAACAACGTTTTACATGTTTACAATATCCCGAGGAGAGGCGGGTTGCTGCTGCTGTTTGTGCTTTCACTAGTTTTGCATGTGTCTGGTGGTCTGAACATTGTAGATTATATCCTATTCCAACTACTTGGGCTGCTTTGAAAACCTCTATGCGTACGCGTTGGGTTCCACCATATTATCAACGTGAATTGCTTCAAAAATTGCAGCGTTTAAGACAAGGAAAAAATTCTGTAGAAGAATATTATCAGGAATTACAAACTGGCATGATTCGATGTGGTATTGTTGAGGAGAATGAAGCTATGCTTGCACATTTTCTGGGTGGATTAAATAGAGAGATTCAGACCATTCTAGACTATAAGGAGTATACTAATATCACTCGTTTATTCCATCTTGCTTGTAAAGCTGAACGTGAAGTGCAGGATCGACAAGCATTGGCGCGAACTAACTTTTCTGCAGGCCGACCTTCATCATGGACACCGCGTGCATCTTCTACTTCAACTGCACCAGCACCTCAATCAGGTGCCTCCTACAGCCATGATACAAGAAAACAGGAACAACCACCATTATCTGCCAAGAGCGCACCTGCCGGGCCTGCACAGAGTTCTTCTTCTTCTAGGGCATCAACAGGGCACACAAGTGATATTATTTGTCGTCGTTGTAAGGGAGGAGGTCATTATGCGAGAGAATGCAAATCTCCGCGTGTGATGATTGCTACCGAGGGTGGTGGATATGAGTCCGCTAGTAACTATGATGAGGAGACATTGGCTCTTATTACACGTGAAGAACATGGTGGAGATGATTCTGATCATGAGACGCAATACATGGCTCCTGAAGACGCTGACAGGTATGAATGTTTAGTTGCTCAACGTGTTTTGAGTGTGCAGGTCACACAAGCTGAGCAAAATCAGAGGCACAATTTGTTCCATACCAAGGGAGTTGTGAAGGAACGTTCTGTGCACGTCATAATAGACGGAGGGAGCTGCAACAACTTGGCTAGCATGGAGATGGTGGAGAAGCTTTCTCTCACCACAAGACCACATCCACATCCTTACTACATCCAATGGTTCAACAACAGCGGCAAGGTTAAGGTAACACGTACTGTTCGTGTGCATTTTAGTATCTCTACATATGCTGATTATGTTGATTGTGATGTGGTACCTATGCAAGCATGTTCCTTATTACTTGGTAGACCATGGCAATGTGATAAAAATTATGTACACCATGGTAGAAACAATCACTATACTCTTGTTCATAAGGATAAAAATATTACTTTGCTTCCTATGACTCCTGATTCCATTTTGAAAGATGATATTAATAGAGCTAATAAAGCACAACAGGAGAAGAATAAGAGTGAAAATCAGATTGTGGCAAAAGAATTTGAGCAACAAATGAAGCCTAATAATAAACCATCTAGTGTTGCTTCTGAAATTAAATTGAAAAGTGCATGTTTATTTGCCACCAAATCTGATATTGATGAGCTAGATTTCAGCAAATCTGTTTGCTATGCTTTTGTGTGCAAAGAGGCATTATTTTCATTCGAGGACGTGCCTTCCTCTTTGCCTCCTGCTGTCACTAACATTTTGCAGGAGTTCTCTGACGTTTTTCCACAAGACGTGCCACCGGGATTACCGCCTATTCGAGGGATTGAGCATCAGATTGACTTAATTCCCGGTGCTTCACTGCCAAACCGTGCACCATACCGTACCAATCCAGAGGAGACGAAGGAGATTATGCGTCAAGTACAAGAGCTTCTCGACAAAGGTTATATACGCGAATCCCTTAGTCCTTGTGCTGTTCCTATTATTCTAGTGCCGAAAAAGGATGGTACATCACGTATGTGTGTTGATTGTAGAGGCATTAATAATATTACTATTCGTTATCGTCATCCTATTCCTAGGCTAGATGATATGCTTGATGAATTGAGTGGCTCTACAATTTTCTCCAAAGTTGATTTGCGTAGTGGCTACCATCAAATTCGTATGAAATTGGGAGATGAATGGAAAACAACATTTAAAACTAAGTTTGGATTATATGAGTGGTTAGTCATGCCTTTTGGGTTAACTAATGCACCTAGTACTTTCATGAGATTAATGAACGAAGTTTTACGTGCTTTCATTGGACGATTTGTGGTAGTTTACTTTGATGACATATTGATTTATAGCAGATCTTTGGAAGAACATTTGGAACATTTATGTGCTGTTTTTATTGCTCTACGTGATGCACGTTTGTTTGGTAACCTTGGGAAGTGCACCTTTTGCACCGACCGAGTATCTTTTCTTGGCTATGTTGTTACTCCACAGGGAATTGAAGTTGATAAAGCCAAGATTGAAGCTATTGAGAGTTGGCCGCAGCCCAAAACGGTCACACAAGTGAGGAGTTTTCTTGGCCTCGCTGGATTCTATAGGCGTTTTGTGAGAGATTTCAGCACCATTGCTGCACCTCTCAATGAGCTTACAAAGAAAGATGTGCCTTTTCTTTGGGGTACCGCACAGGAAGAAGCCTTCATGGTATTGAAAGATAAGTTGACACATGCTCCTTTACTCCAACTTCCTGATTTTAATAAGACTTTTGAGCTTGAATGTGATGCTAGTGGAATTGGATTAGGCGGTGTGTTATTACAAGATGGCAAACTTGTTGCATACTTTTCTGAAAAATTGAGTGGGCCTAGTCTGAATTATTCTAGTTATGATAAAGAAATATATGCTCTTGTTCGGACTTTAGAAACATGGCAACATTATTTATGGCCCAAAGAATTTGTTATACATTCTGATCATGAATCTTTGAAACATATTAAAAGTCAAGCTAAACTGAATCGTAGACATGCTAAATGGGTTGAATTCATTGAGACTTTCCCTTATGTCATTAAACACAAGAAGGGAAAAGAAAGTGTTATTGCTGATGCATTGTCTCGTCGCTATACTATGCTTTCACAACTTGACTTCAAAATATTTGGTTTGGAGACCATCAAAGATCAATATGTGCATGATGCTGATTTTAAAGATGTAATGCAGAATTGTAAAGAAGGAAGAATGTGGAACAAGTTTGTTGTTAATGATGGATTTGTGTTTCGTGCTAACAAGCTATGCATTCCAGCTAGCTCCGTTCGTCTTTTGTTGTTGCAGGAGGCGCATGGAGGAGGATTAATGGGACACTTTGGCGTGAAGAAGACGGAGGACGTACTTGCTACACATTTCTTTTGGCCAAAGATGAGACGGGATGTTGAGCGTTTTATTGCTCGCTGCACTACATGTCAAAAAGCTAAGTCATGACTCAATCCTCATGGTTTATATATGCCTTTGCCTGTACCTAGTGTTCCTTGGGAGGATATATCTATGGACTTTGTTTTAGGTTTACCTCGAACAAAGAAGGGGAGGGATAGCATATTTGTTGTCGTGGATAGATTCTCGAAAATGGCACACTTTATACCATGTCATAAAAGCGATGATGCTGTTAATGTTGCTGATTTGTTCTTTCGTGAAATTATTCGCTTGCATGGTGTGCCAAATACTATTGTTTCAGATCGTGATACTAAATTTCTTAGCCACTTTTGGAGATGTTTATGGGCTAAGTTGGGGACTAAACTGCTTTTTAGTACTACTTGTCACCCCCAACCTGATGGACAAACTGAAGTAGTCAATAGAACGTTGTCTACTATGCTTAGGGCTGTTTTGAAGAATAATAAGAAAATGTGGAGGAATGCTTGCCTCATATTGAATTTGCTTATAATCGTTCATTGCATTCTACTACTAAGATGTGCCCTTTTGAAGTTGTGTATGGTTTCCTACCTCATGCACCTATTGATTTGTTGCCTCTTCCATCTTCGGAGAAGGTTAATTTTGATGCTAAACAATGTGCTAAATTGATTTTAAAAATGTATGAGTTAACTAAGGAAAACATTGAGCGTATGAATGCTAAATATAAACTTGCTGGAGATAAGGGTAGAAAACATGTTGTGTTTGCACCTGGAGATCTTGTTTGGTTACATTTGCGTAAGGATAGATTTCCGGATTTGCGCAAATCAAAGTTAATGCCACGTGATGATGGTCCCTTTAAGGTGTTAGAGAAAATAAATGATAATGCATATAAACTTGAGCTGCCTGCAGATTTTGGGGTTAGTCCCTCTTTTAACATTGCAGATTTGAAGCCTTATTTGGGTGAGGAAGATGAACTTCCGTCGAGGACGACTTCATTTCAAGAAGGGTAGGATGATGAGGACATCAATACAATTGTTACACCCACAGCCCCTGCTGCTATACATACTGGACCAATTACTAGAGCTCGTGCACGCCAACTAAATTACCAGGTACTTTCGTTTCTTGGTAATGATTCTAATATTCATGAGAATATGATGCTGCCTAAATTGGATACATTTGTTTTGCTTACAAATGAAGGGCCTAGCTTGGAGAAGGATGAACATTGGAGCAAGAACAAGCATAGAGATGATGGCATGCGCAAGGGGAACAAGAACGGAGTTACAAGTGGTGATTTCAGGACTTTGAAGCCACCATAATGGGTGCATGAAGCCTTGGACGAAATATACAAGATGCCACTTCATAAATTTCGTCCCGAGGCTATTTTAGGTGCTGCGTCACCTTATTATTGGGCCAGGCCCATGTAATTTCGAAATACATAAGTATATGCTATTTTTAGAGTCCGTATGTGTGGGGAAACAAGAGATAGGGTTGATTTCGGACCCCTCCACCAAGGGCCACGAAATTCCCCCCTCTTCCTCCATATATACAGCCCTTAGGGCATCGTTTAGACTTTGGGTTTTGTTTAGATTAAAAGTTCGCCATAGCTGCAACTTCGCGTACTTCGTTTGTGTTCAACGACCAGACAAAGGCGTCACAGAACCCCACCTTGATCAATAAAGCTTTCATCTTATATTCGCAATATCCAGATTGCAATCTTAGTTTCTTGCTTGTTCTTCGTTTGCTCGCAGGAAACAGACCCTCGTGGTCAGGTTGATCGTGCTCCGGTGTGGTCAATAACCTCTCGGAGTTGGTTTAGCGATTGCTAAGGCGCGACGTCCTCGCACGTTCGTAGTCGGATAGTCAAAGTCGACTTCCACCAAAGCGATATCCATCATCTCATCGAAAGACGGGACACCTTTGCCTCTATCAAGACATCTAACCAGAGGTTATATGAATTATTTATTGCAAAATAGAAGTAAAAAGCAAAAAACAAAAACAAAAATAAAATTGGGTTGCCTCCCAACAAGTGCTATTGTTTAACGCCCTTAGCTAGGCATTGATAATTTCGATGAATCTCACATGAAAGACAAGAATTGAAGCACAAAGAGAGCATCATATAGCGTGTGAAAAACACATCTAAGTCTAACATACTTCCTATGAATAGGCATCTTATAGGCAAAGAAATTATCAAGGAAAGCAAAAACTGGCATATCCAAGGAAGAATAAAGAAACAAAAGCAATCTCAACATAACGAGAGGTAATTTTGTAACATGAAAATTTCTACAACCATATTTTCCTCTCTCAAAATAATTACATGTAGGATCATAATCAAATTCAACAATATAAATATCAGATAAAATATTCTGAACATGATCCACATGCATGCAAAGTTGACACTCTTCCAAAATAGTGGGAATATCATTAACTAAAGTCATGACCTCTCCAAACCCACTTTTATCAAAAAAATCATAATATTGAACATTATCCAAATATGTGGGATCTAAAGTTGACACTCTTCCAAACCCACTTTCAGTATTTTTGCAAAAATTGTTATCAATCTCATATTCATCATGGGGCTTAAATAAATTTTCAAGATTATAAGAGGAATCACCCCAATCATGATCATTGCAACAAGTAGTGGACATAGCAAAACAAGCATCCCCAAGCTTAGGGTTTTGCATATTATTAGCATAGTTGACATTAATAGAATTTATAATAACATCATTGCAATCATGCTTTTTATTCAAGGATCTATCATGAATCACTTGATAAAGCACTTCATCACAATCTTTAGATTCACGGATTTCGAGCAAAACTTCATAAAGATAATCTGGTGCACTCAACTCACTAGCAATTGGTTCATCATAGTTAGATCTCTTAAAAATATTAGCAAGCGGATGAGGATCCATAAAATCTTTGGTTTCTGATTTTCAATAAATACACAATTATACCAAGCAAACAAGAAAACAAACCAAGTAAGACATAAGGGAAAACGAAAAGACGAACGGAAGAAGGGCAAAGAAAAGGGAAAATATTTTGGAAAATCGTTTTAGAAGTGGGGGAGAGGAAAACGAGAGGCAAATGGAGAATAATGCAATGCAAGAGATGAGAGTTTATGATGGGTACTTGGTATGTCTTGACTTGGCGTAGATCTCCCTGGCAACGGCGCCAGAAATTCTTCCTGCTACTTCTTGAGCTTACGTTGTTTTCCCCGTGAAGAGGAAAGGGTGATGCAGCAAAGTAGAGATAAGTATTTCCCTCAGTTTGAGAACCAAGGTATCAATCCAGTAGGAGACAACGCAAAAATCACCTAATACATGCATAAACAATCAAACAACTTGCACCCAATGCGATAAACGGGTTGTCAGTTGATAACCCACAAGTATAGGGGATCACAATAGTTTTCGAGGGTAAATATTCAACCCAAATTTATAGATTCGACATAAGGGGAGCCAAAGAATATTTGAAGGTATTAGCAGCTGAGTTGTCAATTCAACCACGCCTGGAGATTAATTATCTGCAGCAAAGTGATCAGTAGCAAAGTAGTTTGATAGTTTTGATAATAGTGATAGCAGCAACAATAACGGTAACAGTGATAGCAGTAATTTTGTAGCAAGCATAACAATGATGATAGCAGTAGTAACTTAGCAGAAACAATATGGACAAGTTCGTAGGCATTGGATCAGTGACTTGTTGGATGATATTCATCATGAGACAGTTATAACCTAGGGCGATACTGATAGAGGCGAGGGTGTCCCTATGTTTCGATGAGATGATAACTATCGATTTGGTGGAGACGACTTTGATGATCCGACTACAAACGTGCATGACGTTGCACCTTAGAAATCGCTAAACCAATCTCCTGAGGTTACTGACGATGCCGGAAGCACGGTCAGCCTGACCACGAAGGTCTATTCCTGCAAGCAATCGAAGAACGAGCAAGAATATGATAAAGCAATCTGAATATTGCAAATATATATGAAGTATTGATAATGGTGGGGATCAGTAAGTGGTCTTGGTCTGGTCGTTGGACACAAACGAAGTACATGAAGTTGCAATGGCTAACTTTTAACTAAATAAATCCCAAGGAAAAAGCTACTAGATGGATCTACTTATATAGGATCAAGGGGTGGCGGCCAAGGAGGTGGGAGGACGTCCTAAGGCAGCCTAAAACTAACCCTAGATCGTACAAGGATCATGGGCCCAAGTGGACGTGGTGCAACACCTTTGGACTTGTTGTTTGACTCGGATTCCGCTGCAGCGTCAGATTGTTTCGTCGATATCTCAATACTCCGGACAGATTTGAAGGTGATTCCAAATGGATTGGAAAGAGCACGAAATCTACTTTCCAACAAAAAACGAATCACCCAATTCGGAGTCCGTATGAAAAAGTTGTTGACGTTTTGAGTCAGGTATGTCTGTACAGTCCGAATCTGAATCAGGAACGTGAGAGACTTGGACTCTATCTTCTCTTGGCCCAAAAGTGACGTGAGGGGACTTTTTGAACAGAACCTAAACTTCTCCTTTTCCCTTATCTTCATATGTGGATTGTAAAAATGTCCCATACACCTGCAATTAGACAAAACACAAAAGTGTGTGAAGTATTTTTGTTCTAGATAACATAAATAAATTATTGAATAGTTTGCACTAGAAATCACCTGACAAATATGCATGTATGCAATATTTTTGGTCATATCCTAGGTATTCATGTCCTCATCATCCTCCCCTTCTTGAAAACAAAGTTGTCCTCGGCGTTGCTTAATTTGAAATGTGGCTAACGAAAGAGACAAGGTGTACATGTTGTATATGTATATGTCATCCATTTTTACTTCCCTTGATTTTTGCACATATGACACATGTATACATGAGTAACTTTCATAGTTCATAAAATCTAAAGCCAAAAAATTATCACAAGAAGTAGAAGGCATGAAAATATTTCAACTTAGTTTGCACATATAAGTGAAGCTCTTATTCATTTCAAAAGATTGACAATGTTCATCATTAAACTATCCCAACATTGGTGAATAAGCCTTACTTGCATCAAATTTACATGCTACAACATGCTTAAATAAACAAACATGCAATAAGTCATTGGACATAGAATCATCACCAAGATTAGAGGTCATATCAAAATGATTAAACATTGGTTCTTTTGCATCAACAATTAATTCAATGGGTGCACTCAAAATTGTTGGTATTTCAGTTATTTGATCATATGACGCATTCATGACAGTAACAAGATTCTCTAAAATAGGTGGTGTGCTCAAATCAACAGGTAACTCAACACATGATGCATTCAAGTTAACTAGGCATGCATCATTCTCATGTGAAGTTATATCATCAATAACTTTATTGTTACCTTGTCGCAAAGAGTAGCTGATGTAGGTACGGACGTTGACAATGTACTATACTCTTGAGATGATGTCGCACTCACAATCCGAGGTGGGGCTGCTCTAGTAGGTGCAATGGTGGAGGAATCAACCGGTGGTGGTGAGCATGAACCTGAATAGTTGTTGTTGTTGTCACCCAATGCATCCTCATGTATCTGTCTCTCAAAGGTACAAGCACGAACATACATACCAGTAATGCAACGAGGAATATACTGAAATCTTGCACGGATATCATGGTTCAAACAACCAAAAAATCTATTCATTGTATCATCCTCAGATTCTTCCATGTCACAATGATGCATATAAGATTTGAACTCTTGGTAGTAAGCATGAACAGTGTTACTGCCTTGTTTTAATTGTTCCAATTTGCGAAGCAATTCACGACGATAGTAAGGAGGAAAAATTTGTTATCTCATTACAGCTTTCAAAACTTTCCAAGTTGTGGGTTGGTTATCAATGTTTTTCTTACAATGTACACTCCACCAAACAGAAGCAAAACCAGTAAATGCTCTAGTGGTAGCTCGTACTTTCTCAAGTTCAGAAAAATCATGGTGAGTAAAAAAAATTCTACTTCAAGCTCCCAAGCTAGATAAATAGCAGGATTAAATCTACCCTCAAATGACGGTAAAGAGATAACCTGACCATGTGCATGTGTGTGTTGTCCCAATTCTCGTGATGGTGAAGATGTGTCCATCGTCCAAGAACTTCTATCTCCGGAACCTGTCATGATTAGTAGAAACAAGAAACAAAATTCGAGAATAATGTTCCTATGAACTACTAGGATATGCTTGTAAAGTGCTCACACTAAAGCAAATATCAATATCTTACAAGTTCTTACCATGCGGCAGGTGGTGACAGGCAACCAGCGGTGTCAAATAACTCCGAAGATTGTGTAAAGCGATTGACATAGGAACATACATATACACGATGTAGAAATATGTGGAGCTGGGTTGGCTATATTTGGTAGCAAAAGATTAGCAATAATAAATTCAGAGATGCAATGTTGAATAAACGCTCAATGACGGTACTGTGCTCGTCCTAGGCTAGACCGGACTAGAGACGCGAGCCTAGAACACTAATGAGGTCACGACGTAGCACAACTAGCATCAATGAAAGATACTAAGTAGCTCTGGACAGCAAGATATAAGTGAAGATCAAAATGGCAGTAAAGATAATGATGAAAAACAACTGCCAAGCAGGATATACAACAACTCTCTCTCTCTCCAACTTTCCTCTAGAAAATTTTGAGCCAATTTTCTGATTACTTTTTTTTTCAAGAATGGTATTGACTCATGCTTTCAAACACAAAAGGAATCACTCAATTCCGAGTTGATATGAGGAGTCAAAAAATTCTAAAACTGGCGTGAAAAACTAGAATAAGTTGTGTTCGTGAACTTCGGAGGGCATAAAGACCTATTTAGAAGCCGATTTTGAGGTGCCAAATATTGAACTAGCTTCTGCAACTATTTAGATGCGTCTCGTCGCTAGCTTTTATTTGTGTACTCGCGGAGCCAAATCGGACTTCGTATGAGGAAGGTATGCATGTTTGACTGAACAGTGCACAAAACAGAATTCAACTACGTGATTGAGTCTAGATAGATCCGAATTTTGTTTTTTTTCTTCTCTCTTTTTTTTCCTCACACTTTTTTTCTTTTTCTTTCTCTCTTTTTCTTCTCTGACTTTTTTTCTTTTTCTCTTTCTTTTTTTCTCTGTCTTTTTTTCTCTCCCTCTTTCCAAGACAAACTAGATAAGATGCAGATTGGATCAAGCGAAGATGTGAACGACCTCAACTATGGTTGTGACAATGAACTATGTGTAGCACGTGGTGGAAATTGCTGGATGGTGTGGATGACAGTGGAAGGGATAACGATGCAGCGGCGACGTGACTAATGTGAACAGAACTCGAAACTCTAAACAAACTAGACACTAAGATCAGCAACTCGACACGACGATGCAACCGATAATTCAATAATGCAAACAATGAAAAGAAAATTGCAAAGGCTCAGACTGGCTTGGACAAAAGGAAGAATAGATCTAACTTTTTTGTGGCTTTTTCTTGGACAATAGGTAAGAAAATAAATCTAATCTAGGGGAAACTGGAAATTCTCACCGAGCAACCTGAAAACTGATACCACTTGATAGAGGCGAGGGTGTCCCGATGTTTCGATGAGATGATAACTATTGATTTTGGTGGAGACGACTTTGACGATCCGACTACAAACATGCACGACGTTGCGCCTTAGCAATCGCTAAACCAATCTCCTGAGGTTACTGACGATGCCGGAAGCACGGTCAACCTGACCACGAAGGTCTATTCCTACAAGCAATCGAAGAACGACCAAGAATATGATAAAACAATCTGAATATTGCAAATATATATGAAGTATTGATAATGGCGGGGATCCGTAAGTGGTCTTGGTCTGGTCGTTGGACACAAACGAAGTACACGAAGTTGCAATGGCTAACTTTTAACTAAACAAATCCCAAGGAAAAAGCTACTAGATAGGTCTACTTATATAGGAGCAAGGTGTGGCGGCCAAGGAGGTGGGAGGTCGTCCCAAGGCAGCCTAAAACTAACCCCTAGGTCGTACAAGGCTCATGGGCCCATGTGGAGGTGGTGCAACACCTTTGGACTTGTTGTTTGACTCGGATTCTGCTACAGTATCAGATTGTTTCGTCGATATCCCAATACTCCGGAGGAATTTGAAGGTGATTCCAAATGGATTGGAAAGAGCACGAAATCTACTTTCCAACAAAAAAAAGAATCACCCAATTCGGAGTTCGTATGAAAAAGTTGTTGATGTTTTGAGTCAGGTATGTCTGTGTAGTCCGAATCTGAATCAGGAACGTGAGAGACTTGAACTCTATCTTCTCTTGGCCCAAAAGTGACGTGAGAGGACTTTTTGAACAGAACATAAACTTCTCCTTTTCCCTTATCATCATATGTGGATTGTACAAATGTCCCATACACATGCAATTAGACAAAACACAAAAGTGTGTGAAGTATTTTTGTTCTGGATAACATAAATAGATTATTGAATAGTCTGCACTAGAAATCACCTGACAAATATGCATGTATGCAATATTTTTGGTCGTATCCAAGGTATTCATGTCCTCATCAGATACGGCACTAGCTCCAGTTCATCGATATAATGTAAGCATGTATTTCGTAAATAGTCATACGTGCTTTATTAAAAGAACTTGCATGACATCTTTTGTTCTACCCTCCCGTGGCAGTGGGGTCCATATTGGAAACTAAGGGATATTAAGGCCTCCTTTTAATAAAGAACCAGAACAAAGCATTAACACATAGTGAATACATGAACTCCTCAAACGACGGTCATCACCGGGAGTGGTCCCGGTTGTTGTCACTCTGGGGTTGCCGGATCATAACCGTAGTAGGTGACTATAACTTGCAAGATTAGATCTAGAACATGGATATAATGATGAATTCATAAACGGTTCAGATCTGAAATCATGGCACCCGGGCCCAAAGGGACAATCATTAAGCATAGCAATGTCATAGCAACATCAATCTAAGAACATAGTGGATACTAGGGATCAGGCCCTAACAAAAACTCGATTACATGATGAATCTCATCCAACTCCTCACCGACCAGCGAGCCTACGGAGGAATTACTCACTCCTGGTGGGGAGCATCATGGAATTGGCGATGGAGAAGGGTTGGTGATGACGAAGAACGAAGATGCCCCTCTCCGGAGCCCCAAACGGACTCGATATCTGCCCTCCCAAGGAAGAACAGGGCCTGGCGACGGCTCTGTCTCGTGGATCGCAATAATTATTTCTCCCTAATTTTTTCTGAAAATATGTGAGTTTGTAGTATCATGGGGGTCGTCAGCGGGGCTACCAGGTGGGTACAACCCACCTGGGCGCGCCAGGAGAGGGGGCGCCCTGGTGGGTTGTGCCCACCCAGGGGGCCCTCTCTGGTGGGTCTTGGCTCCAGAAATTCTTATTATTGATATAAAAAATCCTCGCAAAGTTTCGTTCCATTCCGAGAACTTTTATTTCTGCACAAAAACAACACCATTGTAGTTCTGCTGAAAACAGCATCAGCCTGGGGTTAGTTTCTTTCAAATCATGCAAATTAGAGTCCAAAACAAGAGGAAAAGCATGAGAAAAGGTAGATATGTTGGAGAAGTATCATCAGTCCCTTCACAATTTCCTTGCAAAAGTGAGATCTGATAGAGATAGATAAACGGTGAAGTAAAATATTGCAAAATAGTAGATCGGAAACTAATATGATCGAAAATAGACTCGGAGCCATAGGTTTCACTACAGGCTTCTCTCATGATAGCAAATAATACGGTGGGTGAACAAATTATTGCTGGGCAACTGATAGAAAAGTGCAAAGTTATGATGATGTCTAAGGCAATGATCATGAATATAGGCATCACATCTGTGTCAAGTAGACCGAAACGATTCTGCATCTACTACTATTACTCCACACATGACCGACTCCTGCCTACGTCTAGAGTATTAAGTTCATGAAGAACAAAGTAACGCATTAAGTAAGATGACATGATGTAGAGGAATTAAATCAAGTAATATGATGAAAACCCCATCTTTTTATCCTCGATGGCAACAATACAATACATGCTTTGTTGCCCCTACTATCACTGGGAAAGTGATACGTCTCCAATGTATCTATAATTTTTGATTGCTCCAAGCTATTATATTATCTATTTTGGATGTTAATGGGCTTTATTTTACACTTTTATATCATTTTTGGGACTAACCTATTAACCAGAGGCCCAGCCCAAATTGTTGATTTTTTGCCTATTTCAGTGTTTTGCAGAAAAGGAATATCAAACAGAGTCCAAACGGAATGAAACCTTCGGGCACGTGATTTTCTCAACAAATGTGATCCAGGAGACTTGGAGTGGGCATCAAGTAACAATCGAGGAAGCCACAAGGCAGGGGGGTGCGCCTACCCCCTGGGTGCGCCCTCCACCCTCGTGGGGCCCTCGTTGCTACACCGACCTACTTCTTCCTCCTATATATATCCACGTACCCCCCCCACACACATCCAAGAGCACCATGAAAACCTAATTCCACCGCCGCAACCTTCTTTACCCGAGAGATCCCATCTTGGGGCCTTTTCCGGAGCTCCGCCGAAGGGGGCATTGATCATGGAGGGCCTCTATATCAACTCCATGGCCTATCCGGTGATGTGTGAGTAGTTTACTTCAGACCTACGAGTCCATAGTTATTAGCTAGTTGGCTTCTTCTCTCTCTTTGGATCTCAATACAAAGTTCTCCTCGATCTTCTTGGAGATCTATTCGATGTAATCTTCTTTTGCGGTGTGTTTGTCGTGATCCGATGAGTAGTGGGTTTATGATCAAGTTTATCTATGAACAATATTTGAATCTCCTCTGAATTCTTTTATGTATGATTGGTTTATCTTTGCAAGTCTTTTCAAATTATCAGTTTGGTTTGGCCTACTAGATTGATCTTTCTTGCAATGGGAGAAGTGCTTAGCTTTAGGTTCAATCTTGCGGTGTCCTTTCCAAGTGACAGTAGGGGCATCAAGGCACGTATTGTATTGTTGCCATCAAGGATAAAAATATGGGGTTTATATCATATTGCATGAGTTTGTCCCTCTACATCATGTCATCTTATTAAAGCATTACTCTGTTCTTATGAACTTAATACTCTAGATGCATGCTGGATAGCGGTCGATGTGTGGAGTAATAGTAGTAGATGCAGAATTGTTTTGGTCTACTTGTCGCGGACGTGATGCCTATATACATGATCGTACCTAGATATTCTCATAACTATGCTCAATTCTACCAATTGCTCGACAGTAATTCGTTTACCCATCGTAATACTTACGCTCTTGAGAGAAGCCACTAGTGAAACCTATGGCCCCCGGGTCTATCTTCCATCGTATTAATCTTCCAACACTTAGTTATTTCTATTGCCATTTATTTTACTTTGCATCTTTATTTCTCTTTATCATAAAAATACCAAAAATATTATCTTATCATATCTATCAGATCTCACTCTCGTAAGTGACCGTGAAGGGATTGACAACCCCTTTATCACGTTGGTTGCGAGGTTCTTATTTGTTTGTGTAGGTGCGTGGGACTCGAGCGTGATCTCCTACTGGATTGATACCTTGGTTCTAAAAAACTAAGGGAAATACTAACGCTACTTTACTGCATCACCCTTTCCTCTTCAAGGGGAAACCAACACAATGCTCAGGAGGTAGCAATAAGGATTTCTGGCGCCAATGTCGGGGAGTCTACGCACAAGTCAAGACATACCAAGTACCCATCACAAACTCTTATCCCTCGCATTACATTATTTGCCATTTGCCTCCCGTTTTCCTCTCCCCCACTTCACCCTTGCCGTTTTATTCGCCCTCTCTTATTCAGTTCCCCTTCTATTTTTTTTCTATTTGCCTTTCTGCATGTTTCTTGTTTTCTTGTGTGTTGGATTGCTTGTTTGTCACGATGGCTCAAGATAATACTAAATTGTGTGACTTTACCAATACCAACAACAATGATTTTCTTAGCACTCCGATTGCTCCTCTTACAGATGCTGAATCTTGTGAAATTAATGCTGCTTTGTTGAATCTTATCATGAAAGATCAATTCGCCGGCCTTCCTAGTGAAGATGCCATTACCCATCTAAATAGCTTTGTTGATTTGTGTGATATGCAAAAGAAGAAAGGGATAATGCTATTGTTAAACTTAAGCTATTTTCGTTTTCGCTTAGAGATCGTGCTAAAGCTTGGTTTTCGTCTTTGCCTAAAAATAGTATTGATTCATGGAATAAGTGCAAAGATGCTTTTATCTCTAAGTATTTTCCTCCCGCTAAAATCATCTCTCTTAGAAACGATATTATGAATTTTAAGCAACTTGATCGTGAACATGTTGCACAAGCTTAGGAGACGATGAAATTAATTATACGTAATTGCCCTACACATGGTTTGAATCTTTGGATGATTATACAAAAAATTTATGCTGGATTGAATTTTGCTTCTAGAAATCTTTTAGATTCGTCCGCGGGAGGCACTTTTATGGAAATCACTTTATGAGAAGCTACTAAACTCCTAGACAATATTATGGTTAATTATTCTCAATGGCACACCGAAAGATCTACTTGTAAAAAAGTGCATGCAATTGAAGAGATTAATGTTTTGAGTGGAAAGATGGATGAACTTATGAAATTGTTTGCCAATAATAGTGTGCCCTCTGATCCTAATGATGTGACTTTGTCTACCTTGATTGAGAATAATAATGAATCTATGGATGTGAATTTCGTTGGTAGGAACAATTTTGGTAATAACGCGTATAGAGGTAATTTTAATTCTAGGCCGTTTCCTAATAATTACTCTAATAATTATGGTAATTCCTACAACAATTCTTATTGAAATTTTAATAAGATGCCCTCTGAATTTGAGACTAGTGTTAAGGAGTTTATGAATTCGCAAAATAATTTCAATGCTTTGCTTGAAGAAAAATTGCTTAAGGTTGATGAATTGGCTAGGAACGTTGATAGAATTTCTCTTGATGTTGATTCTTTGAAACTTAGATCTATTCCACCTCATCATGATATCAATGAGTCTCTCAAAGCCATAAGAATTTCCATTGATGAGTGCAAAGAAAGAACCGCTAGGATGCGTGCTAAGAAAGATTGCTTTGTGAAAGCGTGTTCTTCTAGTTTTCACGATAATAAAGGTGAAGATCTAAAAGTGATTGATGTTTATCCTATTAAATTTTGTTTTGCAATATGAATCTTGATAATGATGGGACTGAAGATGAGCCACCTTTACCTAGAATGCATTCCAAAAATTCAGAGTTTTTAGATCTTGATGCAAAAATTGGTAAAAGTGGGATTGAAGAGGTCAAAACTTTAGATATCAATGAATCCACTATTTTGGATTTCAAGGAATTTAATTATGATAATTGATCTTTGATCGTTGATAGATTGTATTTCCTTGTTGCAATCTGTGCTAAATTCTCCTCATGCTTATAGTCAAAATAAAGTTTTTACTAAACATATCGTTGATGCTTAGATGCAATCTTATGAAGAAAAACTTGAGTTGGAAGTTTCTATCCCTAGAAAACTTTATGATGAGTGGGAAACTACAATAAAAATTAAAATTAAAGATCATGAGTGCTATGCTTTGTGTGATTTGGGTGCTAGTGTTTCCACAATTCCAAAAACTTTGTGTGATTCGCTAGGATTCCGTGAATTTGATGATTGTTCTTTAAACTTGCGCCTTGCTGATTCCACTATTAAGAAACCTATGGGAAGAATTACTGATGTTCTTATTGCTGCAGATAGGAACTATGTGCCCGTAGATTTCATTGTTCTTGATATAGATTGCAATCCTTCATGTCCTATTATTCTTGGTAGACCTTTCCTTAGAACGATTGGTGCAATTATTGATATGAAGGAAGGGAATATTAGATTCCAATTTCCACTAAGGAAAGGCATGGAACACTTCCCTAGAAAGAAAATTAAATTACCATATGAATCTATTATGAGAGCCACTTATGGATTGCCTACCGAAGATGGCAATACCTAGATCTATCCTTGCTTTTATGCCTAGCTAGGGGCGTTAAACGATAGCGCTTGTTGGGAGGCAACCCAATTTTATTTTTATTCCTTGCTTTTTGCTCTTGTTTAGTAATAAATAATTTATCTAGCCTCTGTTTTGGTTGTGTTTTTTGTGTTTAATTAGTGTTTGTGCCAAGTAGAACCATTGGGAAGACTTGGGCAAAGTCTTTTTGATCTTGCTGTAAAAAACAGAAACTTTAGCGCTCACGAGAATTGCTGCCATTTCTTTGGAAAGTGCTATTTAGTTAATTCTTTTTCAGATGATTAATAGATAAATTCCTCACATCCAGAAATTTATTTTAGAACTTTTGGGGTTCTAGAAGTTTGTGTTAGCTATAGATTACTACAGATTGTTCTGTTTTTGACAGATTCTATTTTTTGTGTGTTGTTTGCTTATTTTGATGAATCTATGGCTAGTAAAAGAGCTTATAAACCATAGAGAAATTGGAATACAGTATGTTTAACACCAATATAAATAAATAATGAGTTCATTGCAGTACCTTGAAGTGGTGTTTTGTTTTCTTTCGCTAACGGAGCTTACGAGATTTTCTATTTTGAGTTTTGTGTTGTGAAGTTTTCAAGTTTTGGGTAAATATTTGATGGATTATGGAACAAGGAGTGGAAAGAGCCTAAGCTTGGGGATGCCCATGTCAATCCAGGGTAAAACTCAAGGACACCAAAAAGCCTAAGCTTGGGGATGCCCTGGAAGGCATCCCCTCTTTCGTCTTCGTCTATCGGTAACTTTACTTGGAGCTATATTTTTTATTCACCACATGATATGTGTTTTGCTTGGAGCATCTTGTATGATTTGAGTCTTTGCTTTTTAGTTACCACAATCATCCTCGTTGTACACACCTTTTGAGAGAGACTCACATGATTTGAAATTTATTAGAATACTCTATGTGCTTCACTTATATATTTTGAGCTATATAGTTTTTGCTCTAGTGCTTCACTTATATATTTTAGAGCACGAGGGTGGTTTTATTTTATAGAAATAGTTGATCTCTCATGCTTCACTTATATTATTTTGACAGTCCTTTAGAAAAACATGGAAATTTGCTTTTAGGGATAATATAAAAACTTTCATAGAAGTGCATTGAATACTATGAGAAGTTTGATACTTGATAATTGCTTTGAGATATGGAGATGGTGATATTAGAGTCATGCTAGTTGAGTAGTTGTGAATTTGAGAAATTCTTGTGTTTAAGTTTGTGATTACCGTAGCATGCACGTATGGTGAACCGTTATGTGATGAAGTCGGATCATGATTTATTTATTGATTGTCTTCCTTATGAGTGGCGGTCGGGGATGAGCGATGGTCTTTTCCTACCAACCTATCCCCCTAGGAGCATGCATGTCGGTGTACTAGATTAGGGGTACCCTAGTACCCCGAACTTGTGCACGGGCAGTTGCAGCACCCCGCGGCAAAGGCTTGCCGGGTGATCGCCAAGATCCCCCAAGGTTCCCTTGGAGCCATCCAATAACAAAGTATTTAAGCTAAGGAGACAAGACCCCGGCAAGAGGAGCTTGCCGGGAAGGCCAACCAAGGCGCTCCAAGGAACTTGCCGCGACGCGCCACGCGCTCCGGCAAGGCAACAAGGCCCCGGCAAGAGGAGCTTGCCGGGAAGACCAACCAAGGTACCTCGAGGCCCGGTGAGCGACAAGCTTCCGGACCCGGCAAGATAACAACAGCGGCAAGGCGCTTGCTGCGGCAGGCGGCCACTCTGCGTCCACGCTCCAGCGCATCCACCAACGTGTCGCTCTGGGGGCCTCTCCGGGCGTGCGTGGCGGGAGGTTGTGCAGCCAGCGGTGCACAGTGGCATGCGAAGCTGACAAGATCGCCATCGTGGCGAACGGTGGCGCCCCTAACGGTCCTTTTCTGCACTGTTCGGGCGACTCAGACGGGCATTTAATGCCCTTGTCCCCTGCCGTCAGAGTTAGGTAGGGTGCACTGTGCAAGCAACTGTATCAACTACCTCGCTTTTTACGTTTTTACCCTCCTCTGCGTTGCCACCTGTCGGTGACCCCTTTAGCGTATAAAAGGAGGCCCATGCGCAACGTAGAGGGGGTTCGGTTCGGAGCCTCAGACAGTTTGCTTCGATCCATTCGTAGCCCAGAGAACATCACACTCTCGCTTTGGAGAGCAAGAACACCAGATAATACAACCAGACAAGCAGCAGTAGGAGTGTTATCTCTCCGAAGAGCTCCGAAGCTGGGTAAACTGCTCGTGTGCCTCGCCTCGATCTGCTCTTCGTGCGATCTCCGCCCCCCGCCGAACCGAAAGGGGTCCGGTCCGCCGGCCCCATAGGTGTTCGAGGATCAGTTCACCCCGACATCTTTGGCGCGCCAGGTAGGGAGCGTCGAGATTGCGTGAACCTGATCCGGCATTCACACGAGCTAGATCCTTATTCCCTTCATCAACATGCCACCGAAGAAGAAGACTTCGGCGGCGGCCGCTCCATCCACGTCACTTCCGCCACCGTTGGAGCAAACGAGTGGTGGGATGGACGCCGGCGGAAGGAAGGACGTCGACGAGGAAGCCCATGATGCCGCCAGGTCCAAGAACAAGGCTGCACAAACCTCGGCGACTGTACATGTTCCACGCCACTCTCAGGAGGCGCAAGATCAACAGCGTCATGGCACTAGCAGTGCCATACGCATGATAGCCCAAGACCAAGCTGGTGGATCTCGGAGCGCTCAAGACCAGCATGCACGCCAGCGTGCTGGCACGAGCGGGGCACGGTCGCCTGGACGGGATACTGCTCCTTCTAACATAGTTAGAAGTTCGAGCACGTCCCGTTCCTCGCGCCGTCCTCCACTGCCACCCACCACCCCAGCAGAAGCCTTGGCGCGAGCTCAACTTCTCCTAGATTACCCTCCGACGTCAGACAAGATCGACGAATGGAGAGCCACCATTCAAAGTCTCATCGGCTACGCCAACAGCGACACTCCACGGCGGCCGAGCGCGTCGCCGCCGCGGTAGGACCGCCGGTGGCGACGAAACGGGTGGAGGTGCAACTATCATGCAATCACCGCCCCGAAGGCCAAGATCGCCGACTCGCCGGATCCACCTCGACAGCGACTCCACTGCATCGTCGGATCCACGAGCTCGTCGCGATCAGCGCCAAGTTCTTCATGATCGACAACAAGAAGACGCTCGAACCCGCATCGAGCGCCGAAGAGAAGCGTGACGTCAATCCGACAAGCGCGTTGGGCCCTCTGTTGACATGCATGCGCCAGGGGAACCAGGCGATCTGCCGTACGCGGTAGGTTGTCCTGCGTTCACTCGTGAGCTGCGGCAAGTCCAGTGGCCCAGTACAAAGAACTTTAAGCCAGACGTACAGAGAAGTACGACGGCAAGGCGCATCCGTCAGAGTTCCTCAGCATCTACACCATTGCAGTGCAAGCTGCCGGGGGACGAGATGACAAGATCCTTGCCAACTACTTCCCGCTAGTGCTCAAGCCCAATGTCAGATCCTGGCTCATGCACTTGCCGGATAACTCCATATCCTCTTGGGCTGATCTGTGCCATCAGTTTGTCGGCGCCTTTACAGGCGGACACAAGCCTCATGGCCAGGAGAGTGATCTTCATCTGCTCGCCCAGAAGGAAGGGGAGCCCCTGCGCAAGTACATTCAGAGATTCAGTAGTGTGCAGCACAACATCCCAGACGTCCACCCTGCCGCAGTGATCAGCGCGTTCCATCAGAACGTGCGGAACCGGAGGATGCGGGAGAAAATGGCGATGTGTAAGATCAGGGACGTCAGTGAGTTATATGCACTGGCCGACAAGTGCGCGCGTGCTGAGGAAGGGAGGAGACTCCCCGGAGAAAATATAGGAGCAGGGGGATCTGACAGTGAAGATGCTGCCCCGACAAGGAAAAACCGGCGGCGGAACAACAGAAGGAGGAAAGGCAAAGAAGTGCTAGTTGTTGAGCAGTCCGGCAATGGTGGCGGTGCCAAGGAAGCCAAAGCTGGTAACTCCGGCAAGGAGGTTGCCGCGGAGGTAGCGGTCGCCGACAAGCAGGATGGCACCGACAAGCAGTATTGCAAGATTCACCGCACCAAGGGCCATGATCTTCAGAACTGTAAGAGAGTCGAGCAGCTTGTTGAGCAACAAAAAGCTGAATACGAGCGGCGCGATAAAGAGAAGGCCCAGGAAGGAGCTGGTGGATCCGGCAAGAAACGTCCCGGCCGAGGAGGACGCCGCGGCAAGGCCAAGCATCGGCAAGGAGACAGACCTCCTCGCGGCCGCGACAAGGATGAAGATGACGGCGACGATGAAGATATGGATGATGAGGCGACTGATGAGCAGGAGTTCCAGGAAGCCACAGAGGTCCTGTGCGTTGACGGTGGTGCTTCTCTGCATGCCTCGCACCACCAGCTCAAGCAGTGGGTGCGGGAAGTTAATGCCGCAGAACCACCCGTCGAGTCACGCAAGCCTCTGAAATGGTCCGACACGCCTATCATCTTTGATATTGAGGACCACCCGGATCGCATAACTGCGGTCGGGTGCTTGCCGATGTTGGTTTCACCAACAATCCGCAACCTCAAGGTCACTAAGATGCTAGTTGACGGCGGGGCCGGCTTGAATCTGATCTCCTCCGCGGTGCTCCAGAAGCTCCAGATCCCTGACAGCGAGCTCGAAGAGACCGGAACATTTCAAGGAATAAACCCGGGAAGGAGCTACCCAAAGGGAAAGATCACGTTGCCGGTAACATTTGGCAGTGAGCTGAACTTCAGGACTGAGAGGGTCACGTTTGACGTTGCCGACTTTCCATTACCTTACAATGGAATCCTTGGCCGTCCGGCACTCGCCAAGTTCATGGCAGCCTCTCACTATGCGTACAACATACTGAAAATGCCAGGGCCAATAAGTGTCATCTCTGTCCCTGGCGACAAGAAGGATGCTCTTATTTGTGCCGACAAGATCTACCGGGAAGCAGCAGCCGCAGCAGAACGAAGGACACTTGCCGCTGAAGCTCCCAGGGGGAAGAAGAAGACCAAGTCCGGCAAGAGCTCTGATGCCTACTCCGGCAAGCGCACCTCCTCGGAGTGCTGCGCTACCGTCGAGGACGCACCATCGAGCTCCACCGGCAAGTGTGAGAAGGCAATGGCAGCTCCACCTGAGACTAAGAAGGTGTCCGCCAAGGAGGATGGCACTGGCGGTACCTTCACCATCAGCGCCACTCTCGACCCCAAATAGGAAAGCGCGCTCGTTGCTTTCCTGCGGGCGAATGTCTTCGTGTTTGCGTGGCAACCGTCTGATATCCCCAGTGTTCCCAGGAAAGTGATTGAGCACCACCTTGCCGTCTGTCCTCATGCGCGGCCCGTCAAGCAGAGAGTCAGGAAGCAGGCAGTAGAGCGCCAAGAATTCATCGCAGAAGAAATCAAGAAGTTGGAAGCAGCAGGCCTTGTCAGAGGAGTACTCCATCCCACGTGGTTGGCCAATCCTGTTGTTGTGCGCAAGGCTAACGGGAAATGGAGACTTTGTATTGACTTCACTGATGTTAATAAAGCTTGTCCCAAAGACCCATTTCCCTTGCCGCGTATTGACCAGATTGTTGACTCCACAGCCGGATGTGATTTGCTTTCATTTCTTGATGCATACTCAGGATACCATCAGATCTTCATGACAGAAGAAGATGAAGAGAAAACCGCATTTATCACCCCGTGTGGCACGTACTGCTTCGTACGGATGCCTTTCGGATTGAAGAATGCTGGTTCAACATTCGCAAGGGTAGTCCACCATGCTTTTGAGCCACAAATACACAGAAATGTGGAAGCTTACATGGATGACATAGTGGTCAAGAGCAAGAGCAAGGCGACCTTGATTCAAGATTTAGACGAAACATTTGCAAACCTGCGCAAGATCAACCTCAAGCTTAACCCCGAGAAGTGCGTGTTTGAAGTCCCTTCCAGCAAGCTTCTCGGGTTCTTCGTGTCTCAGCGGGGAATTGAAGCCAATCCCGACAAGATCAAAGCCATCAAGCAGATCGAAGCACCAAAGCGCGTCAAGGATGTACGAAGGCTTGCCGGTTGCGTGGCTGCTCTCAGCAGGTTTATCTCTAGATCTGCTGAGCGTGCCCTGCCATTTTTCAAAATTTTGAAAAATGCAGGTCCAATGAAATGGACTCCGGAAGCGGAGGCTGCGCTGCAGGACTTGAAGAGATACCTGTCCTCCACTCCAACGCTTGTCGCACCTAAGCCGCAAGAGAAGTTGCTGCTGTATATAGCAGCAACCAATCAAGTGGTTAGTGCTGCGTTAGTGGCGGAGAGGGAGGCGGATGATGAGCCAGCAACCACAGCAGATCCATCCAGCGACAAGCAGGGGGCTTCGCCGACAAGCTCTGGTCCTGACAAACATGAGTTTGCGCAGGAGCATGATGAGATGCCAAGGAGAATGGTGCAGCGCCCAGTTTACTTTGTCAGTTCTCTTCTGCAGGGGGCTAGATCAAGGTACTTTGGTGTGCAGAAGTTGCTTTTCGGCCTCCTCATGGCCTCGAGAAAGCTGCGCCATTACTTCCAAACACATGAGATCACAGTCGTCACTCGCTTTCCGCTGAAGAGGATACTGCAAAATCCAGAAGCAACGGGCAGGATTGTCGAGTGGGCGCTGGAACTGTCAAGCTTTGGCCTCAAATTTGAGAGCACCTCAACTATCCAAAGCAGAGCATTGGCAGAGTTCGTAGCAGAGTGGACGCCAACCCCAGATGAAGAAATTTCAGAAACGAGCATCCCTGTCAAAGAGGCAAACAAAGAGTGGCTGATGTACTTTGATGGTGCCTTCTCGCTGCAAGGCGCCGGTGCAGGCGTGCTTCTTGTCGCACCCACCGGAGAGCACCTCAAGTACATAGTCCAGATGCACTTTCCCAAAGAGCAAGCAACCAACAATACAGCAGAGTATGAAGGATTACTTGCCGGTCTCAGAATCGCAGCAGACCTTGGGATCAAGAAGCTCATTGTCAGGGGTGACTCACAGCTTATCGTCCGACAAGTAAACAAGATCTACCAGAGCCCGTTGATGGAAGCATATGTTGATGAAGTGAGGAAGCTAGAAGAGCACTTTGACGGCCTACAAATGGAGCATATCCCAAGAGCTCAGAATGATATTGCTGACGGCCTGTCAAAGTGCGCCGCACTAAAGTTACCTGTGGAACCAGGGATCTTTGTGCTTAAGTTGACTCAACCATCCGTAACACCATCGACTGGACAAAGCAAGAAGAGGAAGTTGGTTTCCGGCGACTACTTTCCGGCAGAGCTCCCCGAAGCCCCCGCCAAGAAAGTCCCCAAGATCAACACCAAGAAGGCTGAGGGGCAGTCTGCTCCAGCAAGCCTAATGGTTTGTTCCGTTGAAGCAGATGCTCCCGACAAGTTTTGCTCCGGCAAGCTTGCCAGAGAACATCAAGCTCCGGCAGGGCCGCAAGTCCTTGCCGTAGAAGCAGATGTTCCCGCAGTAGCAGATGTGCCTTTAGTCCTTGTTGTCGAGCCACAAGCTCCAGCATGGGCACAGAAGATTGTCCATTTCCTTCAGACAGGAGAACTTCCCGAAGAACAAGAAGAAGCGGAAAGAGTAGCCCGGCAGTCAAGTATGTACCAGTTTGTCGATAGCATACTGTACAGAAGAAGACTCAACGGTGTGAAATTGAAGTGTATTCACCGGCAAGATGGACAAAAGCTGTTGGCAGAGATACATGGAGGCATATGTGGCCACCACATAGGCGCAAGAGCACTTGCCGGCAAAGCTTTCCGGCAAGGTTTCTTTTGGCCAACAGCCCTCCAGGATGCAACTGCACAAGTAACCAAGTGCGAAGCGTGCCAGTTCCAATCCAAGCAGATACACCAGCCAGCTCAAGCTCTCCAAATGATCCCTTTATCCTGGCCATTTTCGGTCTGGGGGCTCGATATCATCGGCCCCTTCCCCCGAGCTGTCGGGGGCTTTGAGTACTTGTACGTCGCAATCGACAAGTTCACAAAGTGGCCGGAAGTGCAGCCAGTGAGGAAGGTGACAGCACAGTCAGCAGTCAAGTTCTTCAGGTCGATTGTTTTCCGTTTCGAGATCCCTAACAGGATCATCACCGACAATGGCACGCAATTCACGAGTCGCACCTTCATGCAGTACGTCCAAGACCTTGGCGCCAAGGTCTGCTTCGCTTCTGCTGCTCATCCGAGAAGCAACGGTCAAGCAGAGAGGGCAAATGTTGAAGTGCTGCGCGGACTCAAGACAAGAACTTTTGACAGGATGCACAGGTGCGGAAGGAACTGGATCGAGGAGCTGCCAGTGGTTCTTTGGTCGATCAGAACGACGCCAAATCGAGCCACTGGCCAGACACCTTTCGCTCTAGTCTATGGAGCAGAGGCAGTTCTCCCCACGGAACTCGTATACGGATCACCTCGAGTGCTCGCTTATGATGAGCTCGAGCAAGAACAGCTGCGGCAAGACGACGCGCTGCTCCTTGAGGAAGATCGTCTTCAGGCTGCTGTACGAGCTGCTCGATACCAGCAAGCTTTGCGCCGCTATCATAGCCACAAAGTTAAAGCCAGAAGCTTCGAGGAAGGCGACCTTGTTCTTCGGCGCGTTCAGTCCGCCAAGAATTCCAACAAGTTGACGCCGAAGTGGGAAGGCCCTTATCGGGTGAGACAAGTCACAAGGCCTGGCGCTGTCCGCCTTGAGACCGAAGATGGCATTCCAGTGAGCAACTCCTGGAACATAGAACATCTTCGTAAGTTTTTCCCATAAGGCGCGGTTGCCGGAACCCGTTCCGGCAACCACCTTTTGTACAAGTCTTGCCGCTGTTGCATGTAATCCTTTGTACAAAGCCGGGCGCAGATCCCGTGCATAAGTAAAACCCCATGTGCTCCGCACAACCTGTCCATTTCATGCGTTAATTCCTTTCTTGCATGTGATTATCTGACACTTTGTGCACCACTTACATACGGTAAGCAGTAACGAGCCGAAGAGCTCCATATTATTATTTTCTCTTCTTTCTTTTTCTTTTAAAGGAAAAGAAGGTTCTCTCGCACACAAGTTTGCCGGGGGGAGAAGAAGATTGTCGTATGGGCCAGGCGTCGTTCAAACAAGGACCTGCCTTACCGGGAAGCAAGTGACAGAAAAGCTAAGTTGCCAAAGTTTGAGCGATCACTTTTTTTAAATTTTTGAGTTATCTTCCTCGAACGACCCTGCTTTGTATGGAAAACCTGTGCGCGGAGGAACCAACTCGTGGCTAGTTGTGCCCTTACTTTGTTTCGAGTCCGCTCAACAGCTTAAGCGTGCTGCATCTAGTCGCGACAAGGTTTCTTGTCGGAAGCAGCACCGCCAGCAGGCTGCTGAAGTTCCGCACTCAGCGCTCGCGGCTCGGGCGCCTGCGCCGACAAGTTCCCTAGAAGCGTAGGGTAAAAACATACAAAGGAAGGAATCTAGTAGAGGAAATAACATTGCAATTGATAAACAGAAATAAAGTTATATTACAAAGATAACTTGTCGCAGCTCTAACAGACTGTTCTCATAACATGACTAGCAGCGACAAGGGAAAAGAAGAAATGGGCGGCCTAATCCACGCGTCCGCCCTCGACTCGCTTGATCTCGCTCACCTTGTCCACAATGGGTGCGACAAGGGCCTTGAGTGCATCCAGATCGGCGTCAGGCGGCAAGGACCTGAGGACGTTGGTGAAGCTGAGGCCTGGATTGCGGAAGGCTACCTTCATCAGCACCTTCTGGAGAACCCCGGCGCAGATTTTGCGTGACTCGTCGGCCAGCTGCTTCGGGATCCTCTCCCGGAGCCGCTGGAGTGCCGTCGCCACGCCCTTGAAGAACAGGCTGAGCTTGGCGCTGGGTTGAAGACTCTCGTCGGAAGGATACCCAAAATCCTCCATCCCCAGCTGCGCCAGCTCCTCGTTGATGACTGCGGTAGTGTTCACCAGACCCTCGGTCCAGTGCTCCACTATGTCTCTGAACGAGTTCTGGGTAACTGCAATGCTCTCCAGCAGTGCCGCGTCAGCCTTGACCTTCTCCGCCAAGGTCTTCTCCCGCTCCTTGGCGGCCTCCAGCGTCTGCGTCAGCGTGGCCAGCTTCAGCTCCAGGTGTGCTTTGGATTCCTTGGCGGCGCTGAGCTCCTTGCCCCTCTCAGCGAGAAGGCCTTGCAGCTCGCCATGGGCGGCAGCATCCTTCTCGCGCTCACGCTTGAGCGCGGCAAGCTCCTCGCCGCTCTTCCCAATATCGGCCTCCAGCCGTGCCACCTTCTCCTCTAGCTCTTTATTGGCGGCCTCTGCAGTTGCCGCGGCATCCTTTGCCTCCTTGAGCGCCCCGCCAAGTGCTCGCTCACGCTCGGCGAGCTCTTCCTCGTAGCTGTCAAGGTGGGCCTTCTGCTGCACTAGCTCGCCTTCCCGCGCGGACTGCTTCTCGGCCTCGGCCTTCTCGAGAAGAAAGGCCGTGCGCTCCTCGTCGACTCACTCCCGCTCATGCGCCAGGGACCGAAGAGCTTCTTGATTTTGTCCCCGGAGCTCCTCCGCGCGCTTCTCCATGTCAACTCCCGCCTTCGCGACAAGCGCTTCCCGGGAAGCCAGCTTGGCTTGCCGGGTGCAGTAGAGTGACAGCAGCTTCCGCAGCAGCTGCTCTTCCTCAGGCTCGCCACTGCTGCTGCCGGGCGCGTCGACCAATGACAGTCCAGCAGAGGTGAGCACCTCCCCGTCAAAAGTCTCCCCCTCGACCGGCGCCCTGGAGCTCGACACCCAGGGCAGCTTGATGAAGATGTTGTCACCGGCCTGCAAGTAGGCGCCGGGCTGGGGCTCCTCGGAGCCCGGCTCCGCAGAAGCGGCAGAGGGTTCGGCGGTCGGCGCAGCGCCCGGCGCTCCTGCGACCTCAGGGTCGTCAGTGCGATCGCCCGACCCCTCGCCGGCTTCCGCAGCAGCAGCCCCGGTAGCCTCCTCGCCGGCGGTCACATCAGCACCGGCACCTTCCTTGCCGGCGCCCTCTATCTCCATTGGCTCAGCCGAAGATGGGTTTGAAGAACGAAGAGGGGAGGAAAATCAATCAAAAAATCCAAGAAAGGAAAAACGAAAAAAGCAGAACCCAAGGGAAAGTTTTTGGGCAAGTGGATTACCTGCGCCAAGATCTTCAGTTACGGCTTCGGTCGCCGCAGGATCAGCAGTACTGTCCCTTGCCGGAGAGTCCCCCCTTGCCGGAGAGCACTCCCTTGCCGGGGACTCCTCCCTTGGCGGCGCAGTCGAAGCAGGTGGCACTTCGGGACCGGCCTCCGGGCGCTCCTGATGAGGCTGCTCTGCTCCTGCACAAGTCAACAAGCAAGATATCAACAAAGGAAAAAGCACTCAAGCGCGCCCGACAGCAGAAGGCTAAACTATGAACTTACGCTGGGGGCTGCGCTGGGGGCTGCTCCGAGGGGTGATTGTCGGGTCCGTCAAGGTGGTCTCGGGCCCACCTCCTGCCGACGCGATGGGGTCATCCTCGATGACGATCACTGCGGCCTTGGCCCTCTTCGCCGCTCTCTGGGCCAGTGTTCTGAAAAGAAAAGAGTCCAGATTGGAGCAAGTCAGATACAAGATATAAACAACAAGATTGAAGGATTATAAGGGCACCAAAGAAACTCACTCTTCTTCCTCCTCGTCGGAGCTGAGCGCGGAAAGATCAAAGTCCGACCCTCCTCCGGTGCGGCGAGGTGGAGGAGTAGGATCCCTTGCCCGCTTGGCGGGGGCAGTGGCGGTGGCCCGGGAAGATCCCGCTCCAGTTGCCGCTGTTGCGTGAGGCGCTCCCGCGACAACATTGCTGGCCGCGGTAGAGCACGTCGTGCGGCTCGGTGGCTGTGGAGCCGGCTGCCGCCCCGCTGCGTCCCCGGCCCTGCGAAGGCGCCTCCTTGGTGGGGCCGGGGGCTCCGCCTGCGGCAAGCTCTCTGAAGGCTCAGCCTCCTCCTCGCCGGCCTTGCTCGACTCGGCTTCTAAACCGGCATGCTCCTCTTCGCCCATGAACTCTGCGCGTTCGGCAAGGTTTGCCACCTCTGCAGCCTCCGCCTCCTCCATAGTGAACCCAAACACACCTGCAGCAGCTGTGGCCGCAGCCTCTTCCGCCCTAGTAGCGATGAGTTGCAGCTCCTCGTCGGTGGTGTCACGGGTGAGGCTCTTCTGCTCGTCGGCGCGGACCGGCACTTCCTCCAAGGTGTCAAAGAACGCTTGCACAACGTCATTCGCAGGCTCTTGCCAAGTTGGGACGATGCCGTGTGAATCGCACAACGGCATCATGGCGCGGATCCGATCAAGCGAAGAGTTATTGCACAAAGGAACTACGCCCCTCGACAGTGTGAATGGGTGTTGGGAGTCACGTTTGAATAATTCCAAGAGCATTGCATCCAACTCCAAGACGGTGAAGTTGTAGTTGAGGCCCGGCCGCAGCCTCATGATGTCCGCCGAATTCTTGAATTCCCAGGCGGGCCTCCCCCTCTCCTGCAGGGGGGCAATGCAGCGGTGGAGGAAATCTACCCCGACAGCACCTACGGTGAGCCCGGCAAGCCTGAGGCGAAGAATCCTAGTGATGGCGATCTTCAGCCTCTCATCTTCCGGGTCCATGTTGCTCCAGTCATTGCCACGCACTATTGGAGTTTGGCGCACGGCGGTGAAGGGCTGCAGATCCTCCTGGACGATCCAACACCACTCCGCTCTCCATTCCTCCCACTTGCTGCGGAGCTCACCCTCCAAGTATGCATCCTTCTTGCCGACTCTCGAGATCCAAGCAATCCCTCCGGCAAGCGGCTCTCCTCTCTCTACCCGAGGCATGAAGTAATGGCGGAAAAGGGCTACACTAGGGTGGACTCCGACAAAGTTTTCGCACAAGTGTGCAAAAACTGCCATGGTCAGGACAGCATTGGGGGTGAAGTCAAGGAGGCGGAAGCCATATGTGTTCATAATGTCACAAAAGAACTCCGAGAAGGGCGGGCAGAGCCCGCAATAGAAGAATAGCGGGAAGAACGGGTACCCATTTGGAGTACCCTCGTGCGCGGATGCGCACGCGTCTCCGTCGCCCAAAAGAGGTAGAAGTACTCCCTCAGCTCCTGCACGCCGAGCTGGGGGGTGAAGATCGCCCGCTCCTTCCGCAGCGCCGCGAGCCGCTGCGCCTCGGCCGACTTCACGCCCTTTCCCTTGTCGGCTTTCGGGGCCATGGCGGAGGTGGTGGAGAAGGTCGACGGCGTGGTGATGCTGGTGGCAAGGGGGGGGGGGCGGAACGCTGCTCTCTCGGCTTCGAGAAGAAGGGGGGAGCGGCGGAGTTTGTGAAGAAGGAGTAGCAGCAACCAGCGAGGGGGAACGAACTGCCCCTGTTTCCTCTGCTTATAAAGAGGGACGGGGTGGACGTTTCGGCCTTCCAAATAAACAACCACCCATGATCTCTCCCACGATGCCGCATTCAACGCGTGCCGTTATGGGAGAGTGCGGTGGATACGGAACAAGATTTGGCGTGGCCCAGCCCGCGTGTGCCCGTGCCCTGTCTTGGGCCTGGCCCAACAGCGCTCGGCACCGTGTCTGGCCCAGGCCCAGGGGCTCCTGTCGGTGTACTAGATTAGGGGTACCCTAGTACCCCGAACTTGTGCACGGGCAGTTGCAGCACCCCGCGGCAAAGGCTTGCCGGGTGATCGCCAAGATCCCCCATGGTTCCCTTGGAGCCATCCAATAACAAAGTATTTAAGCTAAGGAGACAAGACCCCGGCAAGAGGAGCTTGCCGGGAAGGCCAACCAAGGCGCTCCAAGGAACTTGCCGCGACGCGCCACGCGCTCCGGCAAGGCAACAAGGCCCCGGCAAGAGGAGCTTGCCGGGAAGACCAACCAAGGTACCTAGAGGCCCGGTGAGCGACAAGCTTTCGGACCCGGCAAGATAACAACAGCGGCAAGGCGCTTGCCGCGGCAGGCGGCCACTCTGCGTCCACGCTCCAGCGCATCCACCAACGTGTTGCTCTGGGGGCCTCTTCGGGCGTGCGTGGCGGGAGGCTGTGCAGCCAGCGGTGCGCAGTGGCATGCGAAGCTGACAAGATCGCCATCGTGGCGAATGGTGGCGCCCCTAACGGTCCTTTTCTGCACTGTTCGGGCGACTCAGACGGGCATTTAATGCCCTTGTCCCCTGCCGTCAGGGTTAGGTAGGGTGCACTGTGCAAGCAACTGTATCAACTACCTCGCTTTTTACGTTTTTACCCTCCTCTGCGTTGCCACCTGTCGGTGACCCCTTTAGCGTATAAAAGGAGGCCCATGCGCAACGTAGAGGGGGTTCGGTTCGGAGCCTCAGACAGTTTGCTTCGATCCATTCGTAGCCCAGAGAACATCACACTCTCGCTTTGGAGAGCAAGAACACCAGATAATACAACCAGACAAGCAGCAGTAGGAGTGTTATCTCTCCGGAGAGCTCCGAAGCTGGGTAAACTGCTCGTGTGCCTCGCCTCAATCTACTCTTTGTGCGATCTCCGCCCCCCGCCGAACCGAAAGGGGTCCGGTCCGCCGGCCCCATACGTGTTCGAGGATCAGTTCACCCCGACAATGCGTGTAATACTTTGTTTCGATAACTAATAGATTTTTGCAATAAGTATGTGAGTTCTTTATGACTAATGTTGAGTCCATAGATTATACACACTCTCACACTTCCACCATTGCTAGCCTCTCTAGTATCGCGCAACTTTCTCCGGTACCATAAACCCACCGTATACCTTCCTCAAAATAGCCACCATACCTACCTATTATGGCATTTCCATAGCCATCCCGAGATATATTGCCATGCAACTTTCCACCGTTCCGTTATTATGACACGCTTCATCATTGTCATATTGCTTGCATGATCATGTAGTTGACATCGTATTTGTGGCAAAGCCACCGTTCATAATTCTTCATACATGTCACTCATGCATCATTGCACATCCCGGTATACCGCCGGAGGCATTCACATAGAGTCATATTTTGTTCTAAGTATTGAGTTGTAATTCTTGAGTTGTAAGTAAATAAAGTGTGATGATCATCATTATTAGAGCATTTTCCCAAGTGAGGAAAGGATGATGGAGACTATGATTCCCCCACAAGCCGGGATGAGACTCCAGACGAAAAAAAGAGGCCAAAAAAAAGAAGGCCCAAATAAAAAAATGATGAGAGAAAAAGAGAGAAGGGACAATGCTACTATCTTTTTTCCACACTTGTGCTTCAAAGTAGCACCATGATCTTTATGATAGAGAGTCTCCTATGATATCACATTCATATACTAGTGGGAATTTTTCATTACAGAACATGGCTTGTATATTCCAATGATGGGCTTCCTCAAAATGCCCTAGGTCTTCATGAGCAAGCGAGTTGGATGCGCACCCACTTAGTTTCTATTGTTGAGCTTTCATATACTTATAGCTCTAGTGCATTCGTTGCATGGCAATCCCTACTCAATCACATTGATATCTATTGATGGGTGTCGGTGTCAAAACCGGCGGATCTCGGGTAGGGGGTCCCGAACTGTGCGTCAAGGCCGGATGGTAACAAGAGACAAGGGACAAGATGTTTTTTACCCAGGTTCGGGCCCTCTCGATGGAGGTAATACCCTACTCCTGCTTGATTAATATTGATGATATGGGTAGTACAAGAGTAGATCTACCACGAGATCAAGGAGGCTAAACCCTAGAAGCTAGCCTATGGTATGATTGTTGTATATGGAGTTGATCGCCTACGGACTACAACCCTCCGGTTTATACAGACACCGGATAGGGTTAGGGTTAGACAGAGTCGGTTAAAATGGTAGGAGATCTTGAATATCCGCATCGCCAAGCTTGCCTTCCACGCCAAGGAAAGTCCCATCCGGACATGGGACGAAGTCTTAAATCTTGTATCTTCATAGTCCAGGAGTCCAGCTGAAGGTATAGTCCGGCTACCCGAACACCCCCTAATCCAGGACTCCCTCAGTAGCCCCTGAACCAGGCTTCAATGACGACGAGTCCGGCGCGCAAATTGTCTTCGGCATTGCAAGGCAGGTTCCTCCTCCAAGTCCTTCATAGAAGATTGTAAACACCAAGAGTAGTGTCCGGCTCTGCAAAATAAGTTTCCACATATTGCCATAGAGAGAATAATATTGACACAAATCAAATCTGCCAACGTATTCCGCAGTGCATCATCACACTACGGCCAAGTCCTTTACTCGAATCGTTTTTACTTTTCCACCTCAGCATGTTTTGCGAGGCGGTTTCCTTGGCACGTCTTGTCAGAGCAGAGATCGTGTACCCCCTTTACGGGATTCTCATCAATACGGACGTGGGTAACCCAACCGCGCCATTTATCACGGCGCTTGGGAGGCAAGCGAGTTTTACTAGGCTGGTGGGGACGCACAACCGCATCCGCCCATATAAGGGGATAAGGATCCACCCTTTTACCTATGCCTTCTTTCTCTTTTTCCTATCCATCTCCTGCGCACTCGAGCTCCAGCGCCCAAGCCCGCACTTCCCACCTCAACCTTCTCCAGCAATGTCCGGAGCGAGAGGCAAGTGGATGGTCTCCTTCGTCACGGAGGGCCATGTCAAAAAGCTAAGGAAGGCCGGATACTTGTGCAAAGACATCGCGCACCGGCTTCCCGAGGAGGGGCAGCTTCTCCCCACCCCAAGGGCCCATGAGAGGGTAGTATTCCTTCCCCACTTCCTCCGCGGACTGGGTTTTCCACTCCACCCATTTGTCCGGGGGCTCATGTTTTACTATGGCCTGGATTTCCACGATCTGGCCCCGAACTTCGTCCTCAACATCTCGGCGTTCATCGTCATGTGCGAGGCCTTCCTCCGCATCCGCCCCCATTTCGGCCTCTGGCTCAAGACCTTCAACGTCAAGCCCAAGGTGGTGCGCGGCAGCCAGGAGGAATGTGGAGGCGCCATGGCGGGCAAGATGGCCAACATCCTATGGCTCGAGGGCTCCTTCATGGAGACCCTGAAGTGGTGGCAATCGTGGTGGTTTTACATCACCGAGCCACGCGATCCAAAATGGATCGCAACCCCCGAGTTCCGATCCGGACCCCCCACGCGGCTTATGTCCTGGAAAGAGACGGGCCTGTCATGGGGCGACGAAAAAGAGGTGACCGGACTTCAGACATGCATCCAGTCCCTGGTGAGCAAGCCGATCAAGCTCGTCAATGTAGTCCAGGTTATGCTCGTCCGCTGGATCCTCCCGTGTCAACAACGGGGCTTTAATCTGTGGGAGTTCAACCCGGCGCAGCACCAAACCCTTAACAGGCTCTTCGACACGACGTATGAAGATTTCTGGAAGGTGCTAACCAAAGGCGCTGAGGCTCCCACATCCGCTTCCGAGGACCGCGGATACAGCTCGCAGCGTCACGCTAGCGAGGTAAGCTATTTTCACCTTTTACAGGATGTTAAGTTTTTTCATAGTTTGACTCTATGCGGGATCTAAGCTCCCTTACCTTTGACAGGCTTGGCGGGCGAAGTCCGGATCGATTAACTGTCCGGCTCCCTTGCCCGAAGACCCAGCCCCCGCTCTACTAGCGAAGCTGCTGGTTCTGGCACCTTATGTGGTGCCGGAGAAGAAGGCCAAGAAGAAGAAGGCCACGGGGACTCGAAAGAGTTCCCGGGATATGGTGGTGTCGGACTCGTCGTCCGACGAGTCCGAGACGCACTCCCCCCATGAAGACGAGGAGGAGGAAGAAGAAACCTCCCCCCCCCAGCGAGGGGAGGAGAGAAGCGGAAGGCCGCCCCAACGGGGGAGGCCGAGGGGTCTAGGAAAAGGAAGACCCCTCCGCCGGACTACGCCCCCAACGCCGAAGAGGGCAAAGAGGAGTGGCCAAACAGGGCCAAGCATCTGGCGAAATCGTAAGTTTAGATATCAGAATAACTCATTATGTTCCTTTGTTGCACAACTTTCCCTAATGTCGAACATAATTATGCAGCCCGCCCCAGGCCGAACTCAACGAGTCGTCGAGCGGCTCCCTGGATTCATCGGACGTGAACTCAGTTCCGCCCGCTGTCTCCCCCCGCACTGCGGACGACGCCGAAGTGGCGTCGCAACGAGCTCCGAGGCAGGAGGAGGTGGTCCTGGAGGAGCCGCAGGGCGACCTCCCGGACCCCAGGAGTAAAGGGGACAAGACCCCCCAGGGCTCCAAGTCCGGCTTTGTGCCGGACACCGCGCTGGAATCTTCAATAGTTCCGGACCGCGGTAGGTGAACTCCTTCCAAGAGGAGCAAGACTTCTGAGCCGGCGGCCTCCGTCCAACCGGAGGTGCCGGACAATCTGCTCGAGGTGCTTGACGGCGCCTCCATCGACGAGGAGCACCGTACTATTATGAGTACGGTGATCCAGAAGGTTCAGTCCGCCAAGAGCGGACTGAGTGAAGCTTGCGCTAGCCTCCTAACGGGCTTCGAGGTAAGTAAAAATATGTAAAAATATAACCGCATAGACAGTAGCCCCTGATGCTCTGTTTGGCGTTCGGAAAGAAAAGCCGAATAGAGGATCTAGTAAATTTCGCAGGAGTCTAACAATAAAGAGTCAATATGTGTGTGCAGGCTTCGCTGCTATCCACCGCCGCACTGACTGTGGAGGTGGGTGTCCTGAAACAGGACCTCAAGCGGACCGAGCAAGAGCTCGGCCTTGCCAAGCGGCAGCTCGAGGAAAAAGAAGGTAGGAAATGCCTTACAGAAAAAGTGCCAATAGAGAGGCGTGATTGCAAAAAATAACAGGATTGCACTGCTTATCATAGGGGCCACGACTGAGGTGGCGACCCTCAAGCAGGCGATGTCCGAGGCCGAAAAGAAAACGGCCGCAGAGCGCACCGAGCGAGAGAAACTTGGGGCTCAGGTCGGCGAGGTGCAGCAAGAGCTTCAGGCTCTCATGAAAAAACATGAGAGTTTGGAGCTTGAGTCAAAGACCCAAGCGTCCGAGCTCGCGGCGGCCCTTGAGACTGCCAAGTCTGCCAAGGCCGAATCCCAAAAGGCCCTCCAAGAGTTGGAGGAGATTAAGAAGATAGCAGCGGGTAAGGCATTCTTTATGCAAAGCAGAAATATAAAAGTAAACTACTTGTTACTTACCCGAATCCGGAGTTCTCCAGGGGCATTCGCAGATCTTCCCCGCAGCGTATCCGACGCTGCCGCATTCTACCAAGCTGAAGAGGGCAGCTCGACGGAGAAGGTGTTCTGGTCTCAGTATGCTGAGGCCGGACACCCTGTGCCCTTGAGCGACCAGTTGAAACAGCTGGTCGAGCTCCACAAGGCGGCCGAACGGGCCATGAAGGGCTTCATAGTTCGGCTGTGGCCCGGAGAGGCCCTGCCTGGGAGCTACTTCGGGCTGGTGCGGCGGCTGGTGGAGGCCTGTCCAAGGCTTGAGGTCATCAAGTGCTCCGTCTGCATCGAAGGTGCCCGTCGGGCCCTTGCCCGTGCAAAGGTGCACTGGGGTAAGCTGGACGGTGAGAAGCTTGTGAAGGACGGGCCGCCGCCGGGGAAGGAGCATCGCAAGCCTGAGAACTATTACAAGGATGTTCTTGCGGGTGCCCACCTTGTGGTGGATGAATGTACCAAGGATGTAATTTTTGAATAAACTCGCTCGTTTTTATCCTGTGCGCTGAAAACATGTTCATAGGTGCTTACGCAATGCTTGTTGAATTTAAAATATTATTTTCTGTGCGGCCGTTTATCAAAAAATTGAGAGATGGCCAGTCATCGGCTTCTGCCCCCATGCCACTAGTGTTGGGGTGTTCGGGATAAACCTAAGCGCTCTTTTTCCCATAGTTGGGTCCTTCGAGGGAGGCGCTCAGCACAACGAACCAGGCAATTGGACTATAATGCTTGAACACTCTCACTTAGCCATAGAACTTTATAATTTTAAATTTCGGCGGAGCCCCTAGTTCGGAAGACCGAGTTCGGGGCGCTATCCACGCCTTGGCCGGACAAATCCGGCTCCTCGCTGGAAGCGGCATAAGTCTTTAGGGACTCGAAAAAACCTCTCGAACAGCAACCGGTCTCTCGCCTCATCATGACAGTCAGTTTTAGCTTTCTCCACTGAGGTGCTTAACCCAGATCAAGCGGGGCACAATCGCAGTGGTTCTCCTAGTGCTACCTTAGCCGATATAGCGGAACGTAAGGCACCAAAACATAGGAGCCGGGAAAACCCAACTATTGACCCAAATCATGATTCGGAGCCGATGCATATAGTGCTATAAGTTCGGGGTGCCGCACTTGTGAAAGTGTACGGACTTCTCACACCATATTAAAGGGTACTGAAGCCCCTGGCGTACTTGCCGTACCATAGTGTACGGGCGCAACATGTCATTAATGAACATATATAAAAGAGAGTAATGCAGAAAATAGACAAAAGCTATGCATTATTTATATAAAGGCTATTTATCAAAGCCGAACGATACAAATAGTGCGGTAAGCAAAAGATATTGGACTATTCAGTATGTCCTGACCGGGGGCAGGCCGCGGAATTGTACTTAAAATAGGTATACCGCTCGTAACAGAGACCACCTGGGAGTTTCGTAGTGCGGCATGGCTTGTCTGCCTCCCTGGATCTTGCATCGTTTGTGCGGCAGTCGAATTGCCGAACAGGTCGTCCAAAGTATGGAGTCCTGAAGGTAAGAAAAAATTAAAAAGAGAATCCGGCAGCCCCTAGTACGTTTTAAGCCGTATTCTGGGCGTGCCGTTATTGTGCCCCTTCCCCTGTGCCCATGGTATTTCAAGGGCGTAGTTATGTACGCGAGGTACTGGTTTCGCTATGTGGCGATAGCTGGAGTTGGGGCCGCATTGCTACGCTTGCTCAGAGTGTGCCAGGCGGTCCTGCTGTGGGTTACTCCGGGCGCGCTTGGCAGTGTCTGGCTTTTTAATGGCTGGACTAGAGAATTGCCTGAGAAGGCTACTTCGTACCTCCGCTGCGAGAGCCGCCGTATGCTCCTCCGTACGGAGGGAGCGTTCGGTGTTTCCGTTGACGGTAATTACTCCTCGAGGGCCTGGCATCTTGAGCTTGAGATATGCGTAGTGCGGCACCGCATTGAACTTTGCAAATACGGTTCGTCCGAGCAGGGCGTGATAGCCACTGCGAAACGGGACTATATCGAAGATTAACTCTTCGCTTCGGAAATTGTCCGGGGATCCGAAGACCACGTCAAGTGTTACTGAGCCTGTACAGTTGGCTTCTACACCTGGTATAACGCCTTTAAAGGTCATTCTTATGGGCTTAATCCTTGAGGGATCTATGCCCATTTTCCGCACTGTATCCTGATAAAGCAGGTTCAGGCTATTGCCGCCGTCCATGAGGACTCTTGTGAGATGAAATCCGTCGATGATTGGGTCGAGAACCAATGCGGCGAAGCCGCCATGACGGATGCTAGTGGGATGCTCCCTTCGATCGAAAGTGATCGGGCAGGAGGACCATGGGTTGAACTTTGGGGCGACTGGCTCTATCGCCTATACATCCCGTAGCGCACGCTTCCGCTCCCGCTTGGGAATGTGGGTTGCGTATATCATGTTCACCATCCACACTTGTGGGGGAAAGCCCTTCTGTCCATTGTTGTTCGGCGGCTTGGGCTCCTCGTCGTCGCTGTGCAGCCCCTTGTCCCTGTTTTCGGCCCTTAACTTGCCTGCCTGCTTGAACACCCAACAATCCCTGTTAGTGTGATTGGCTGGCCTTTCGGGGGTGCCATGTATCTGGCACAAGCGATCGAGTATTCGGTCCAAACTGGACGGGCCCTGAGTATTCTTTTTGAATGGCTTTTTCCGCTGACCGGATTTATAGCCTTTGAATCCGGCATTGACTGCCGTGTCTTCATTGCTGTCGCTGTTAACGCGGCGTTTTTGCTTATTCCGACGTGTCCTGCCACTTTTGTCCTTGGTATCCGAATTACCAGGGTTCTTTGATAAGTTGTTACTGCGAGCTAGTCAGTTGTCTTCTCCCGCGCAAAAGCGGGTCATGAGTGTCGTGAGGGCTGCCATGGATTTCGGCTTTTCCTGTCCCAGGTGCCGGGCAAGCCACTCGTCGCGGATGTTATGCTTGAAGGCTGCTAGGGCCTCTGCATCCGGACAGTCGACTATTTGGTTTTCTTTGTTAGGAACCGTGTCCAGAATTGTCTGGCCGACTCCTATGGCTGCTGAATTATGTGGCTTAAGTCGTCGGCATCCAGCGGTCGCACATAAGTGCCCTGGAAGTTGTCGAGGAATGCGGCTTCCAGGTCCTCCCAAGAACCGATTGAGTCTGCTGGCAAGCTGTTAAGCCAATGCCGGGCCGGTCCTTTAAGTTTGAGCGGGAGGTATTTGATGGCGTGTAGATCATCGTCGCGTTCCATGTGGATGTGAAGGAGATAATCCTCGATCCATACCGCCGGGTTTGTTGTGCCATCGTATGATTCGATGTTTACGGGTTTGAAACCCTCTAGGATTTTATGATCCATTACTTCATTCGTCAAGCATAGCGGGTGTGCGGCGCCTCTGTACTGGGCTATATCACGATGTAGCTTGGAAGCGCTATGTCTGTTGTGTTCGTCCCGGCCGGATTTGTTGTATCCGGAGTGAAGATCATTGTCACATGCCGTAGGGTGCCTGCATGATTCCTAGATCGATCTTGTTTGTCTTGCCTTATCCTCCAGTATGTCTCGCAGGTCGGGCGCATTTTCCCGTGCCTTAGTTGAGCGGCGTCGGGGCATGGCTTGGGTGGAGGGCCGAGGGGCCTCTCTGTCGCGGCCGCGAGGTGGCCGGTCTGCCTTGTCATGCGCTGGTGATGTAGGTGCTTCCTCCTCTGATCGGGGTAGCGGCCTGCGCTTCGGGTAACTCTTGGAGGGGCGTTTGAGTTCATACTCTTCGGCCGTAAGGACTTCAGTCCATCTGTCAGCTAGCAAATCTTGGGCAGCTTTAAGCCGTTGCTGCTTTTTCTTGAGGCTGCTTGCTGTGGCTAAAAGCCTGTGATTAAAACGCTCATGTTCGGCGGGGTCTGATGGTATGACGAATTCGTCATCATCGAGGCTTGCCTCGTCTTCGGAGGGAGGCGTATAGTTATCATCCTCGACCTCTCGGTCTGCCGCTCTCTCATGAGGGTTGGCTTCTCCATCTTCCTGTGCCGAATCTTGCTGAGGTGGGTGTTCTTCGGTGTTATCCGGGGTAGTATTATCTCCCGTGCCGGAATCACCGTTTTTGCGTTGGCGGGATTTAGAGCGGCGCCGTTGACGCCGGCGCTTTGGCTGTTTCTTGGGGGCGTCATCCTCCACTGTTCCATCGCCATCTCCATCTTTTGGAGTATCCACCATATATATGTCATATGACGAGGTGGCCTTCCAGCGCCCTACAGGTGTTGGTTCCTTTTTGTCTCCTACATCGTCGTCCATGCCGTCGATATCTTCGGAGCTGAAGTCAAGCATGTCGGTTAGATCGTCGACAGTGGCTACAAAGTGGGTGGTGGGTGGGCTTTGAATTTCCTTATCATCCGTATCCCACCCTCGCTGACCGTAGTCCGGCCAGGGCTCTCCTGATAAAGAGAGAGACTTAAGAGAGTTCAGGATGTCGCTAAAAGGCGAATGCTGAAAGATGTCTACGGCGGTGAACTCCATTATCAGCGCTCAATCGGATTCGATTGGCAGGGGCGCGGGGGGTTCGGAGTCCGGGGAGGAGTCCGGATCCTCGGAGTCACGGGCCATGCGGAGTGCGGGGCTGGAGTTCGGCTCGATCGCCTCTGAGATCGCAGCCCCTGAGGCAACGTCTAACCGCTGATCCTCGATCGGCGCAGTATGCTCCTAATCAATGGTCGAAACCGATGTGTATGTGGCCTCCAAGGCGCTGTTCGGCGGCAGAGCTATATCATACCCATCGAGACAGTGCGGCGTGCTTGGCTGTGGCTCAAATCCGTCGAAGATCAAGTCCCCGTGGATGTCAGCTGTATAGTTTAGGCTTCCAAACCTGACCTGATGGCCGGGGGCGTAGCTTTCGATCTGCTCCAGGTGGCCGAGTGAATTGGCCTGCAGAGCGAAGCCGCCGAAGACGAAGATATGTCCGGGGAGAAAAGTTTCACCCTGGACCGTATCGTCGTTGATGTTCAAAGGAGCCATTGGGCCTAAAGGCGACGACACAGAGGAACTCTCAATGAAAGCACCAATGTCGGTGTCAAAACCGGCGGATCTCGGGTAGGGGGTCCCGAACTGTGCGTCAAGGCCGGATGGTAACAGGAGACAAGGGACAAGATGTTTTTTACCCAGGTTCGAGCCCTCTCGATGGAGGTAATACCCTACTCCTGCTTGATTAATATTGATGATATGGGTAGTACAAGAGTAGATCTACCACGAGATCAAGGAGGCTAAACCCTAGAAGCTAGCCTATGGTATGATTGTTGTATATGGAGTTGATCGCCTACGGACTACAACCCTCCGGTTTATACAGACACCGGATAGGGTTAGGGTTACACAGAGTCGGTTACAATGGTAGGAGATCTTGAATATCCGCATCGCCAAGCTTGCCTTCCACGCCAAGGAAAGTCCCATCCGGACACGGGACGAAGTCTTCAATCTTGTATCTTCATTGTCCAGGAGTCCGGCTGAAGGTATAGTCCGGCTACCCGAACACCCCCTAAACCAGGACTCCCTCAATGGGCATCTTCGTAGCTCGTTGATATGCCTAGTTGATGTGAGACTATCTTCTCCTTTTTGTCTTCTCCACAACCACCATTCTATTCCACATATGGTGCTATATCCATGGCTCACGCTCATATATTGCGTGAAAATTGAAAAAGTTTGAGAACATTAAAAGTATGAAACAATTGCTTGGCTTGTCATCGGGGTTGTGCATGATTTAAATATTTTGTGTGGTGAAGATAGAGCATAGCCAGACTATATGATTTTGTAGGGATAACTTTCTTTGGCCATGTTATTTTGAGAAGACATAATTGCTTAGTTAGTATGCTTGAAGTATTATTATTTTTATGTCAATATTAAACTTTAATCTTGAAACTTTCGGATCTGAACATTCATACCACAATAAAGATAAAATTACATTGAGAAATATGTTAGAAAGCATTCCATATCAAAAATTCTTCTGTTATCATTTACCTACTTGAGGACGAGCAGGAATTAAGCTTACGGATGCTTGATACGTCTCCAACATATCTATAATTTTTTATTGCTCCATGATATTATATTATCTATTTTGGATGTTAATGGGCTTTATTTTACACTTTTATATCATTTTTGGGACTAACCTATTAACCGGAGGCCTAGGCCAAATTGCTGTTTTTTTTGCCTATTTCAGTGTTTTGCAGAAAAGGAATATCAAACGGAGTCCAAACAGAATGAAACCTTCGGGAACGTGATTTTCTCAACAAACGTGATCCAGGAGACTTGGAGTGGGCGTCAAGAAACAATCGAGGAAGCCACGAGGCAGGGGGCGCGCCTACCCCCTAGGCGCGCCCTCCACCCTCGTGGGCCCCTCGTTTCTCCACCGACCTACTTCTTCCTCCTATATATATCCACGTACCCCCCAAACATCCAGGAGCACCACGAAAACCTAATTCCACCGTCGCAACCTTCTGTACCTAAGAGATCCCATCTTGGGGCCTTTTTCGGAGCTCCGCCGAAGGGGGCATTGATCATGGAGGGCCTCTACATCAACTCCATGGCCTCTCCGGTGATGTGTGAGTAGTTTACTTAAGACCTACGGGTCCATAGCTATTAGCTAGATGGCTTCTTCTCTCTCTTTGGATCTCAATACAAAGTTCTCCTCGATCTTCTTGGAGATCTATTCGATGTAATCTTCTTTTGCGGTGTGTTTGTCGAGATCCGATGAATTGTGGGTTTACGATCAAGTTTATCTATGAACAATATTTGAATCTCCTCTGAATTCTTTTATGTATGATTGGTTTATCTTTGCAAGTCTCTTCGAATTATCAGTTTGGTTTGGCCTACTAGATTGATCTTTCTTGCAATGGGAGAAGTGCTTAGCTTTGGGTTCAATCTTGCGGTGTCCTTTCCCAGTGATAGTAGGGGCAGCAAGGCACGTATTGTATTGTTGCCATCGAGGATAAAAAGATGGGGTTTATATCATATTGCATGAGTGTATCCCTCTACATCATGTCATCTTACTTAAAGGATTACCCTGTTCTGATGAACTTAATACTCTAGATGCATGCTGGATAGCCGTCGATGTGTGGAGTAATAGTAGTAGATGCAGAATCGTTTCGGTCTACTTGTCGTGGACATGATGCCTATATAAATGATCATACCTAGATATTCTCATAACTATGCTCAATTATATCAATTGCTTGATAGTAATTCGTTTACCCACAGTAATACTTATGCTCTTGAGAGAAGCCACTAGTGAAACCTATGGCCCCCGGGTCTATCTTCCATCATATTAGTCTTCCAACACTTAGTTATTTCTATTGTCGTTTATTTTACTTTGCATCTTTATTTCTCTTTATCATAAAAATACCAAAAATATTATCTAATCATATCTATCAGATCTCACTCTCGTAAGTGACCGTGAAGGGATTGACAACCCTTTATCACGTTGGTTGCGAGGTTCTTATTTGTTTGTGTAGGTGCGTGGGACTCGAGTGTGATTTCCTACTGGATTGACACCTTGGTTCTCAAAAACTAAGGGAAATACTTACGCTACTTTACTGCATTACCCTTTCCTCTTCAAGGGAAAACCAACACAGTGCTCAAGAGGTAGCAGAAAGGACACTGCAAGATTGAACCCAAAGCTAAGCACTTCTCCCATTGCAAGAAAAACCAATCTAGTTGGCCAAACCAAACCGATAGTTCGAAGAGAATTACAAAGATATCAAATTATGCATAAAAGAATTCAGAGAAGATTCAAATAATATTCATAGATAAGCTAATCATAAAATCCACAATTCATTGGATCTCGGCAAACACACCGCAAAAGAGTATGGCATCGGATAGATCTCCAAGAACATCGAGAAGAACATGGTATTGAGAATCAAAGAGAGAGAAGAAGCCATCTAGCTACTAGCTATGGACCTGTAGGTCTGAGGTAAACTACTCACGCTTCATCAGAAGGGCAATAGAGTTGATGTAGCAGCCCTCCGTGATTGAATCCCCGTCCGTCAGGGTGCCTGAAAAGGTCCCTAGATGGGATCTCACGGGTGGGAGAAGATTGCGGCGGTGGAAAAGTGGTTTTGTGGATACTTCTGGTGGTTTGGGAATATATAGGCGAAGAAATTAGGTCAGGGGAGTCACGGGGGGCCCACAAGGGTGGGGGCACGCCCTACCCCCTTGAGCGTGCCCTCCATCCTTGTGTCTACCTCGTGGCTCTTCCGACTTGATCTCCAAGTCTCTGGTGTGTCTTCTGGTCCAAGAAAATTCATCGGGAAGGTTTCATTCCATTTGGACTCCGTTTGGTATTCCATTTCTCCAAAACTCTAAAACAAGGAAAAACAGAAACTGGCACTCGGCTCTAGATTAATAGGTTAGTCCCAAAAACAATATAAAATAGCATATTAATGCATATAAAACATCCAAAACAAATAATATAATAGCACGGGACAATCAAAAATTATAGATATGTTGGAGATGTATCAATGCTCTGCATCAATTATGTTACACACTTTCACTCAAGCACATAACATGCGGCAAATTACAAGTCCAAGTGTAGCCTTAGATGATGATAGGACCCCCACCCTGGTAGGCCCAAGGCAAGAAATCGAGCCAACAGGACTAGGCAGCCCTAGCCCATTCCAGAAAGTCCACTTGGTTGGGCCCGCACCATGAAGCCCACTCGGTTTGACCATTGGTACCTTATCAAGACCATCAGTTAGGTGTTACTACAAAGCACTTAACCAGTGTAATGGTGCATGACCAATGAGTTGTTACCACGATGTGGCTGACTCGGTCAATGTAATTCCAAGCCCTATCGGCCATACATAAGGTCAGGCTAGGACGTCCTTGCGTGGGCATGCATACAAAGACATATAGGCATTTCATATGATTCGTGTACTATGAGAATCCTCATCCAAGGCTATATAACACTAAGTAGGAGTAGGACATTACCTTCAAGACAAAGGGTCCGAACCTACATAAAATTACTCGTGTGAACCGGTACATGGACCATGTTTGTGTGCCTCCCAAATTGTCAAGTTATGTGTATTTGTGACAAATCCTTGCCACATCTGGCACCCGCCATGGGGATAGGAGCATGTTGGAGTTGCAATCTAGGCGGAACTTCTCTGGACAACAGCAGCGGGCTCATGCGTGGGCAGCTTGTGAGATTCGACACGCTTTGCTTCATCATCGACCTATGTGGCCCGTACGTTGGGGTGTGTGTGCGTGATACTAGAATGATTTTAGCAAATAAATCAGGAGCCTGTAAGCACCTTTTCCCAAAAAAAGAAATGTGCAACTATAGAGCAAACATGACAGAGACGAAGCTTTTACTGAAGAGAGTCGTGTAAAATTGAAGCTTTTCTTGAAGAGAAGGTGAAGCAAAATCTTATTTTTGGGAAGTCTTAATTTTCCTTATGGAGGTGGAGTAGGACACAAATAGAGAAGAGATGGGGCTAGAGCAGCAATAGTGGCCCTGCCCATGGGACTCTAATTCTAGGTTCTCCTAATTTTTTACTTTGTGATTGCTGAAAATAGCAGAAGATGAGACATGAACTTGGCTCCTGAGCTTAAATAGTAGCAATAAAATCCAAACAAATCTTAATGCTTTAGGAAATAAACATGTTAGATTGTTCTAGCTGCGTGGAACATTTTTTGAAAAACATCCATGATGTTCAAGAAAAATATTTCCCACAACTACAATAGTTGAACATCTATGTTTTCTAATTTCTTTTTATATTGTTTGCATTTACTATTTGCTCGGATGCATGTAAGCTCAGGAATAAAATTGAATATCTTGAGAAAAATATCGATATTTATTACACATGGAATGAATAGACACATGTCAATTTAAACACATATACATAGTAAAATAAATTATGTTTTGGTATTTGATGTCGCCTAAAGCTACGTAGGTATTTCCCCAAAGAGGAAGGGATGATGCAGCACAAGGGCGATAGGTATTTCCCTCAGATATGAAACCAAGGTTATCGAACCAGTAGGAGAACCAAGAAACACAACATAAACAGCCCCTGCACACAAATAACAAATCCTCGCAACCCAACGTGTTAAAGGGGTTGTCAATCCCTTTTGGGTAACGGTGCCAGAAATTGGTGCGTGACGGGAGAAAGTTGTAATAGATTGAATAAATAGATCACAAATAAAATAAAGTGCAGCAAAGTATTTTTGGGTTTTTGGTTTAGTAGATCTGAAAATTAAAGCAAATAAAAATAGATCGCAAAGGCAAATATATGAGAAAGAAGACGGGGGCCGTAGGTTTCACTAGTGGCTTCTCTCGAGAAAAATAGCAAATGGCAGGTAAACAAATTACTATTGGGCAATTGATAGAACCTCAAATAATTATGACCATATCCAGTCAATGATCATTATATAGGCACCACGTCCAAGATTAGTAGACCGACTCCTGCCTGCATCTACTACTATTACTCCACACATCGATCGCTATCCAGCATGCATCTAGTGTATTAAGTTCATGGAGCAATGCAATCAGAACGATGACATGATGTAGACAAGATCTATCAATGTAGAGATAGACCCCATCATTTTATCCTTAGTGGCAATGATACATACGTGTCTTTTCCCTTTCTGTCACTGGGATCAAGCGATGTAAGATCGAACCCACTACAAAGCACCTCTTACCATTGCAAGATAAATATATCAAGTTGGCCAAACAAAACCCAAATATCGGAGAAGAAATACGAGGCTATAAGCAATCATGCATATAAGAGACCAAAGAAACTCAAATAACTTTCATGGATATAAAAAGATAGATCTGATCATAAACTCAAAGTAAATCGGATCCCAACAAACACACCGCAAAAGAGTTACATCATATGGATCTCCAAGAGACCATTTTATTGAGAATCAAGAGAGAGAGAGATGAAGCCAGCTAGCTACTAACTACGAACCCGAAGTTCTACAAAGAACTACTCATGCATCATCGTAAAGGCATCAATGGAGGTGGTGAACCCCAACCGAGATGGTGTCTAGATTGGATATGGTGGTTCTGGACTCTATGGCAGTTGGATGAATATTTCGTCGACTACCCTAGGGTTTTGGGATTTTTGGGGTATTTATAGAGCAAAGAGGGGATCCGGGGGGCACCCGAGGTGGGCACGACCCACCAGGGCGCGCTTGCGCCTCCTGGCACGCCCTGGTGGGTTGTGCCTCCCCCGGGGCACCCCTAGGCGCAGCCAGTGCCCGTTGTGTTCCTTTTGGCCCATAAAAATTCTCAGTAAAGTTTCGTGGCATTTGGACTCCATCTGAGATTGATTTTCTGCGATGTAAAAACACGGAAAAAACGGGTACTGACACTTGGCACTATGTCAATAGGTTAGTACCAAAAAATGATGTAAAATGACTATAAAATGATTATAAAACATCCAAGATTGATAATATAACAACATGGAACAACCAAAAATTATAGATATGTTGGAGGCATATCAGCATCCCCAAGCTTAACTCCTACTCGTCCTCGAGTAGGTAAGTGATAGAAACAGAATTTTTGATGTGGAATGCTGCCTATCATGTCATATCATATTCTTTTCTTTATAGCATGGGCATTTGGACTTTTAGTTGTTCAAAGCAATAGTCTAGTTTTGACATGATAATTTAGATACTCAAGCATATCAACAAGCAACCATGTCTTTCAAAATATCAACGCTAAAATAAGTTATCCCTAGCCCATCATGCTCAAACATTGATCCATCCATGAAACACACTCGAATATTAGCTACAACCAATGCTTAAGTACGATCATACTGCCTCCTAGTTGGTGCTTTTACAAGAGAAGATGGAGACTCAAAACAAAAATTGCATAAAGTAAAAGAAAGGCCCTTCATAGAGGGAAGTAGGGATTTGTAGAGGTGCCAGAGCTCAAAGCGAAAAACTTAGAGATAAAAACATTTTGAGAGGTGTATCCATCCCACCAACAAAAACGACTTAGAGTTCCCAATACTTTCCATGCATAGATATATCATAGGCGGTTCCCAAACAGAAAATAAAGTTTATTCCTTTTTCCACCATACTTTCACTTTCCATGGCTAGCCGTATCGATGGTTGCCCTCCATACCAACACTTTCCAAGGAATTTATTACTTGACAACATAAAGTAAATTCATTTTTTTGCATTTCAGGACTGGGCATCCCTAATTCCTTTTCCTTACTCTCGTGCAATGACAAGTGAATAGACACTCATCTTGAGAATAACACGTCTAGCATGGAAAATATTAGCCACCCCTCACCACTCCGCGAGCGAAACAAACACACAAAAGAGAAGTTTATTTTGAAAATTAGAGATGGCACATGCAAATTTGCTTAGAACGGCAAAAGAATACCGCATATAGGTAGATATAGTGGAATCATGGGGCAAAACTGGTTTAAAAGATTTTGGATGCATAAGTAGTGATCATACTTAGTGCAAAATGAAGGCTAGCAAAAGATTGGGAAGCGGCCAACTAAGAAACAAATAATCTCATAAGAAAGCATTAAGCATAAATAACACCGAATAATGCATGACAAGTAGGATATAATTTCATTGCATGACTATGACTTTCCTAATTGCATAGGGAATCACAAACCTTAACACCAATATTCTTACTAAAGCATCATTACTCACCAACATAACTCACATATCACATCATCATATCTCAAAACTATTACTAAGAATCAAGTTTGTTTTGTCCGATGATATTCATGAAAGTTTTTATTATATTCTTCTTGGATATCTATCACTTTGGGACAAATTTTCATGTGTTGCTTTTGACAAGCTCCAACAAATATAAGTGAAGATCATGAGCATAATCAATTTTTCTTTCTCTCAAATTAATTTAAGCGAAGTAAGAGAGAATTTCTTGAAAATTTTACTAACTATCAAATAAATCTAAGTGAAGCAAGAGAGCATTTCTTCAAAAATACTAAAGCACACCGTGCTCAAAAAGATATAAGTGAAGCACTAGAGCAAGTCCATTGCTCATAAAAATTTAAGTGAATCATAGAGAGCAATTCTAACAAGTCATGACATAATTTTGGCTCTCTCAAATAGGTGTGTCTAGCAAAGATTGATGACTTAAAGCACAAAATAAAACAAGCAAAGACTCATATCATACAAGATGCTCCAAGCAAAACACATATCATGTGACGAATAAAAATATAGTTTTGAGTAAAATACCGATGATCGTTGGAAGAAAGCGGGGATGCCACTCGGGGGCATCCCCAAGCTTAGTTGGTTGCTCATTTTTGGATAATAGCTTGGGATGCCGGGGCATCCCCAAGCTTACGCTCTTCCATCCTTCCTTCATCCATCGTAAGATAACCCAAAACTTGAAAACTTCAATCACACAAAACTCAACAAAACCTTCGTGAGATCCGTTAGTATAAGAATAATAAATCACTACTAAAAGTACTGTATAAAACCAATTGATATTTTGTTTTTGTATTATATCTACTGTATTCCAACTTTTCTATGCCAAAAATTCATCAAATGAAACCATAGAGTCATCAAAATAAGCACACAACACATAGAAAACAGAATCTATTAAAACAGAATAATCTGTAGGAATCTGACTATTTCGAATACTTCTGTAACTCCAAAAATTCTGAAAAAATAGGAAGACCTAATAAATTTGTATATTGATATACTGCAAGTGGAATGGATATTTTATCTCTCTTTGGTAAAAAAATTAAAATTAATTTCGTGAGCGTAAAAGTTTCTGTTTTTTCAGCAAGATCAAACAACTATCACCCAAGAAGATCCTAAAGGCTTTACTTGGCACAAACACTAATTAAAATATAGAAAAACACAATCATAACAGTAACATAATTGTGCTAACACTCAAGAATAGGAAGCAAAAATAAAATTTATTCGTTGGGTTGCCTCCCAACAAGTGCTATAGTTTTACACCCTTAGCTAGGCATAAAGCAAGGATCTAAGTTTTGTCATCTTTGGTTCGAGATCCATAAGATGCCCTCATGATTGATTCATAAGGTGGCTTAATTCTAGTTCTAGGAAAATGTTCCATACCCTTCCTCAAAGGAAATTGGAACTTAATATTGCCTTCTTTCATATCAATCATGGCACCGATAGTGCGTAAAAACGGTCTACCAAGAATAATTGGACAAGACGGATTGCAATCAATATCAAGAACAATAAAATCTATGGGCACATAATTCCTATTTGCAAGAATAAGAACATTATTAATTCTTCCCATAGACTTTTTAATAGTAGAATCTGCCAAGTGCAAATTCAAAGAACATTCTTCAAGATTATTAAGACCAAGCACATCACATAAAGATTTCGGAATAGTAGAAACACTAGCACCCAAGTCACACAAAGCAAAACACTCATAATTTTTAATCTTGACTTTGATAGTTGGTTCCCATTCATCATGCAATTTTCTTGGAATTGAAACTTCCAATTCCAATTTTTCTTCAAGAGCTTTCATCACACTGGTGCGCGTCTGTCCTAAACAAACGGTTTTTAACCCCTTTCTACGACGGCATTTGGAACCGTCGCCAACTGAGTGTGGGCGATAGGGGGGTCCTTCCCACATGACCCAGAAACCATCGGGGATATGCCCTCCAGGCACACACACTCGGCAAAATGAGGTCGTGTGTGACCGACGAGCGCTCAAATACGGAAATACGTATAGTAGAGCTAAAAAATACAATTATACGGCGAAATTGTTTCCGGTCACAAGTACATCCCACACAGTCAGTCCCCGTCAAACGTTTCCGTTAGTATGTACATCCCGCACAGTCGCTCCAAGGAAAACGTTTCCGTTCACAGGTACATCACACACAATTTTTCCTGTTAAATCATTTGTGATAGCATTGCCATTGCACACGATATTAATAATTTTATCATTTGCGTTATTGAATGCATCACACACGGTGTGTAGAAGAAACTGTGTGGCAAAGCCTGTCCATCACACACACTTTTTATGTGGTAAACGTTTGCGTAAGGTGGCCTAACACAAACAGTTTCCAAGAGAAAGTCGTGTGTGCAGTGGAGATTGATCGCACACCTAGTGGATCATAGAAACGTTTCTGATCTCCACGTATATTGCAGACGTTTCGCTTTTGCAAACCGTGTGCAGTGTAATCCCTAATTAATCCCTAATTTAAAAATCACATGTTTTTAATTTGGATGTAGGCTATCACTTATTTCATATCCAGCCATGTTTATTACAAATATAGGTTCAACCACGAATCCATAATTCAATGCACAGGTACATATACTGAAGAACTACAGAAGCACCAAGTAAAGAATGATGAACCACAGTTGTACTAAAGACTATAAATAGAGAGGCGAAAGACATTCTAGTTGCTAGAGAAGGTGAAGCGGAATGCCCATATTGTGCCCTCCTCCATGCGTAATGCACGCATGACTCTAGGCCAACCCCTTGTGATGGTTGCCCGTCCATCCTTCATTGTCTTCATTAGGACTTCTCGATACTCATTGTAGTCTTGATGAAATACTTTAACCTTCATTGCGTGTCCATCAATCATGTACTTTGTGAGGTAATCTTGAGTGAACTGCTTTGGGAACCACTAGGAACGAAAAAGATTCAGACATTGTTGTCTAACACATTATGGGCAGTAAAAACAGAAGGTTGCAGAGTTTGTAGTTTCCATCCTACAGCTCAGTGTTGTGTTGGATAGAGCATAAACAAATAATTTGCTTGCCACCATTCCTATCTTTTTGCTAATAATCCTTATTAGTTTCCTCACTTGATGCTTGTTCATCAATATCTCATTGCCCCATACGCAAAAAGGGTCGATGCATGGATCCTTGCCAAGGGCATATGTACCTACAAGCAACAAGTCAACATTAGAAGCTAACTAGTGTCCAGGCCTGGATCTGTATGCACTACATTATAGAATGATGGGGGGCGTACAAGCCGAGGGATGAAGCTAACCTCGGCAGAAAATGGTGGCCACTCTTGTTGTTGTCCTGCATAAGTAGTGGAAAGGCATGATAAGTACAACAATCTTAACATCATCTCCAAATGATAGCTTGAATGTGTTGGTTTCAACATGCTGTTAAAGCAGATATAAAATGGAAGGCAATGTTACCTACAACAGGCTTAACAGCCATCAAATATTGCAATTCAAATCGATATTGTCGAAAATGAATAGAACATAGGTAATGCTTAAACATCACACTGGATAAATGTGTAAAACTGAAATAAAGGGCATGTGTTAACTACACCAGGAATAACTGGAACCAAATATAGCCATTCAAACTAGTATTGATGTAGTCGAGCGGCCAAGTTCTGACTTGCACTTAATGAACAACACATTGTGAATGATTGAAATAAACAAGGCATAAATGACCAGTATAACAACCAAATATAGCCATTGAAAACTAGACAGAGTCTCACTGCAACCAACCTAACAAGCAAATACAGATAAACATGGCATATGCTTGAAAACTGGACAAATGCTCACTGCAGCCAACCTAACAAGCAGATAAAGATAAACAAGCATCTGCTTGATAACTAGACAAATGCTAAAAAAGCAACCTAACAATCAAATATAGATAAACAAGGCATTTGCTTGATAACTGGACAAATACTCACTTCAACCAAACTAAGAACCAAATAAAGATAAACAAGGCATCTGCTCGATAACTGAAAAAATGCTCACTCCAACCAACTTAACAACCAAATACAGATAAACAAGGCATCTACTCACTATAAACAACCAAATATAGCCATTCGTGAAACTGAAGTGGACAATTCAGACTTAAAACATCACATAGACCTATTGAACAATACATTTTTGCATAACTGAAATAATTAAACATGGCACAGTTAAAGCACCGCATGGCAAATGCTACTATAACAAAGCGTACGGGTTGGCAAGCTAGAAAAAGTAAGATTTGCTAATAGAATGTTGCCTCACATTTCATGGACGGGATCCTTCCAGTTGGAAGAGCACAGGCCCATGGTGCGCTCTCTGATGTCACAGATGGGCTATTTCACCTTGGGAGAACCTTCATGGGTGCCCTCCTCGTGGTCGTGGTCGATGAGATCTGACTTGGCAATTGAGGATCCCAAGCCTCCGCCGTAGAATGTGTACTTCAGAAGTGACAAAATGGGCTCGATGGCGTATAAAGCTCGCAAATCCTTGACCGCTTGGCGGAGGAGATCAGCGGCAGGGCCGTCGAAGAGATCGATGGTGGCTGAACCAAAGGGGTTGGGGATGGACCACTTAACCTGTGACATGGCCTGTAACATCCCAAATTTTCAATTTGGAATGTTTTACAATTATTAGCTAAGCATCTATGCATTTTGTTTGATTTGAGTGACATTTGGAAATTTTTAGAGGCTTTTGAGTTTTGGTTGGATTTGGATTCAACTTGGCATTTGAAAAATCTACCTCAACATCCCTGACAAATACTTGAGAAAAAGTATGAGAGGAGCTAACATGAAACTCCAAAAAATGTCAGAAGAAAATACTGCCAAAAGGTTTGAATTCAAATTTGAATTTTATTTGGAGTTTGCAAAAAATGTTTTTTTAGTTTCTGTTTTGCCTCTATAAAAATGTCCATGCTATAGGATTAATTCCCCTGAGAATTTTGATATATATATATATGTCCTATATAAAAATATTATAGATTTCTCTTATTTTATTTTTTTCTCTCTCTCTGCTTTAATTCAAAAAATAGAAAAAAGCCCAGGCGCGAGCCAGGCCAACCGGCCCAGCCGATGCCCGAGCCAGCAAGCCCAGCAGCACCGAGCCGCAGCCCACCAGCGATCGAGCCGGCCTGCTCCAGCACTCGGTTCGCCGCCTCCCCTCCCTCTCTCACCGACGCAATGGCCCCACCCCTTCTCTTTCCCCTCGCCCATGCTATGCTGCGCCAGAGCGCGTTCGACGCTGCCGCCAAGTCCGAATTCAACAGGATCACGATCCCGAGTCGCCCCCTGCTCCAAGTTGATGCCCTATAAATAGCCCTACCCCTCCTCTTTCGAATCCCCCTAAAACCCTACTCCAAAACCCACCATAGCCCCGCCACCATCCGAACGCATCTCGCCGCCGCCGCCTCGGTTCGTCGCCACTCCCGACGCCCGTGAGCCCTCTTTGTCCCTCTAAGCACCTTCACCCGAACCCCCTCTTTGTTACGCACCTCTTTGACACCCTCTCATTGCCCAGGAACGACCGAAGCCGCTGCCCCGAGCATCACCGCCCGCCGCCGGAGTTGCAGAGCACCAGGAGCCCCGCCGAGCTTGTCCCACTCGCCTCTGTCGTCCCCGAGCTCCACTGACTCCATCCCCGACCTTCCCTTGAGCTGCCGCACCCACCCGACGACTCCGCCGCCGCCCCGGACCACCGGAGCACCCCCACCACCATCGCCCGAGCCGCCGTCGTCCATCGTCGCCGATGTAAGCCACCGGACCTACCTCCACCGTTCGATCTGCAATGCACGGCTTAGATTAGACTAGCGAAGGGTTAGGTTATTTTCAATAGATCGGTTTAGTTTACGGTTTATTTCCGGTTTAGTTCGGTTTAGTGTAGACCGGCCAGATCGGTTGTTTTATTTTTAAACCGTACGCGTGTTAGCCTATTCAACGCATGCGCGCTGTTTAGTTTCCGAACGCTCACTGTTTCAGCCCGTTAGCGCGTTAGTTGTTTTATTTTAATTTTCGTTTCTGTTTTTAACAGAATAGTTTCAGTTTTGTAAAATCTATACCTTTTAAGTTATTTAAGATTTTTAGTTGATTCTTTTTGCTCTAGTTTCCAAATTTCCTATAGTTGCTGTAGAAAATTAGATTCGGTCATGATTAAGTTTTTAAAAATTGCTTTATATTAGTTTTAATCAGATTAGTTTTTCTGCTATAAATTGAGTTAGGATTATTTTATTTTAGTGATTCTTTTTGTCACTGCTCTGTTTTGACCTTGCCTAGCAGTAGGAATTTTATTTGGGCATTTATAGTCTTTATTAAAAATAGTTTTTATGCGAAAACAAGCTTTTCTAGTTTATTTAGCTTGCTGTTGTTTTTTGCTGTTCTAGTTATTTTTAAATTTTATTTTTCCTATGTTATAATTTATTTTAGATTAGTTTCTGTAGTTACAGAGAGTGAACATTTATTTACAGCAAAATAAAAAGTTCTATTTTATTTTCTTATTAGTTTTGTTTTAGGTATAATAGGAGTTCTATAATAGATATTGGTTTGATTCTTTTTGCACCTAGTTTGTATGATGTTTTCCTTTATGTTAGTTAGTAAAACCATTGTTTTGGATCTGTAAAGAAAAGTGTTAGTAGGTTAAAACTATTTCTTTGTTGTTGCTTGATGTGTTGGAAACCTTGATTTTGTTTTCCTCGAGTTTTCTTTGATTTTGGTTTGAGTGCTTGTGTGTTTTCCTTCAGTTTGCTGATATGTCATTAGTGAAATACTTATTTGTGCTATTGTTTGACTCGATAGAATTTTCGGAGTGCGAAGCTTGCTATCTCGAGTCACTAGCGTTTGAAGACCGTCAGCCAGGCAAGTCATTTGATCATGTTTTTGCAATACCTATGATTTTGTTGCATTAGAATTGTTCCTCCCCACCATGCATGAAGTAGGGGAATTTTAAGTTATGTTCTTGAGTAGTATCATGAGGTAGGATGAACCCAATTCCCCTTGTTACCATTGCCCGGGACAATGTAGTTTATGTTGCTATGCTCGTAGACGGGGTTGGTTGAGTGATTCATAAGGGAGATGTGAGAGTCAAGATGATGACAACCCCATGACTTCAAGCTCAAGATGGAATTCAAATTCACTACTGGGTGGAGGACAGTTGACGGGCACCCTGGAGAAACCAGCGGATGGCCTGGATGCATGGAGAAGCGCCATGACATCTTGCGGAAAGTTTCACCCAGCCACGAAGAGACGGATGGATACCCCTTGACCGGAAGCTTACCTGTGCAGCCGCAAGCCATTATGGGCTCTGGCTGGGTTGACCCTAGGCGTGACTCTAGACGGACGGTGCCAGCAGATGTAGAAGAACGGTAGGACATGGATGGGTACCGACAGTGCTCAAAGAAACTCTACGGAAGACCCTGTTTCGTTCATCCCGTCTTCAAACACCAGGCAGTGCGAGGACATAAAGGAGGGAACGATTCTTGCGGGTAAAGTGCACAAGACTCTGCAGAGTAACAACCTAATCAATTAGCCGTGTCCCCGGTTACGGACAAATGAGCCTCTGGAAATTGGAGTATTTCGGAAATCTCAACACCGAACTTAATTAATTGAGGGGTTATTTAATAATTGGGAATGAGACATTGGTTGGCGGAACCATCTCAATAACAACCAACATTTTGTATTAATTGCAAGAAAGTCCTTTTGTCATAGGGAAAAATTGGCTTTTTCGCAAAAACATAAAACTTAGAGCCCCGTAGCCAAATTGCATATAGTGTTATTATTGTTGTTCTCTCTATGACTTGCCAGCATATTCAAAGTACTGACCTACACGGCTGCAACGTCTTATGTTGTAGAGGAGTTTTCCGACCAGGAGTGTGGCTACAACCCGCGCTTGGCGATTGCCCTATGGAGTCGGATGGACTCGCTATTCGTCTACGCTTCCGCAACTTTATTTAGTTTATTTCTCATGAGTTGGCCTTCGGCCGAATTTATTCTATTGTAATAAAGACTCGATATGAGAATCGTGTAATAAATTCAGGTGTGATTGAACTTTGAATCTTTTCATCAATGTACTGTGTGTGCCAGCATGATCTTGGGATGGTATAGCTACACAGAGACTTGACCGATTTTGGGTCGGGTCGCTACAGAGATGGTATCAGAGCACACGCTGACCGTAGGACGTAACCCCTAGCATCAGAAAGCCATAGGAAGAAACTATTTTATTTTATGTCCTTATCATTCCGTAATACTCCCCTGTTCATTTCTGACTTCTCTCTGATTTCAACATTCTAGATGGCCGTCAAGTTCATCCCAGTTCTGCTCCCGGAGTTTTGCCAGCCAGATGAGACAATGCTTTTTGGTAGGAGGCTGGTCCAGATCACCAAGGAATTGAAGATTGCTCTGTCGTCTATCACCGGGACCCCTATCATGGCATTTCCAGAAGACCGTCGTTATAGGATTAAGGTGCACATACCAGGGAGAACTTTCAGAAGCCTCTTAGCGCCCGTTGACTTCAAGTTCACTGCTCCCACTTGGATACTCGGGAGAGACATAGCAGTTCATAGTGCACTTGGACGCATCCAGGAGGAATACAGGACCGAGCTTGTTGGATCAGACCACACCATGATTTCTCGCAGGACTGCAGATGGAGAGATTATCCACACCATAGATGACGACTCCGTCCGCTCATATGTCCAAGACTTGGAGGCTCACATCAGGGCTCTAGAGATTCAGATGCGCAGGAGCTTGAAGACGGTCCAAAAGTTGCATCTTCGTGAAATTGAACTAGAGGATGCAGCACGTGAAGCCCACTATGAGCATGAGGATGAAGTCAAGGATTTTATGGAAAGACTCGAGGACCAGAGGAAATATATTGCCGCACTGGAGGAGAAGATGGATCTGGGAGAAGACCTTTTCCCGAGTGGAGATGATGGACCTCTCGTGAGCAATGACCAGGATTATGAAGAGAGCTCCACCGAAGGAAGCCGCAAGAGGAGGCGCCGTACCAGAGGACGACGCACCAGAGGACGCAGGGATAATTGATGAAGACATTTAGTCGACCGCCATGTTATTTTATTTTTGTCGATCAGTTAGGCCGTTATTTTCGATTAGTCGTGAGATCTTGTAATCCAAGTTTGAACCTTGCTTGAGATGAATGAATAAATGATTGGTGTGATTGTGTTTGTGCATTCATTTGGGTAGTGCTATTTTCTCATTAGACCCTTGTTCTATTCTAATTTCTCATCCACTCCATAACACCAGATGCCTCCGAGACGTGACCCTGGTTTCACTTTCCCGCCGGAGCTCACCCAGCTGATTCAACAGCAGAATGCCTTAATGCAAATGCTCATCCAAAACCAAGGCAACAACAACAACAATCCACCACCACCACCCCCTGTCGATAACCTGACCCGATTCCTAAGGCTGAATCCGCCGGTGTCGGTGTACTAGAATAGGGGTACCCTAGTACCCCGAACTTGTGCATGGGCAGTTGCAGCACCCCGCGGCAAGGCTTGTCGGGCGAACGCCAAGATCCTCCGTGGTTCCCTTGGAGCCATTCAAGAACAAAGTATTTAAGCTCAGGAGACAAGGCCCCGGCAAGAGGAGCTTGCCGGGAAGGCCAACCAAGGCACTCCAAGGAACTTGCCACGACGCGCCACGCGCTCCGGCAAGGCAACAAGTCCTCGGCAAGAGGAGCTTGCCGGGAAGACCAACCAAGGTACCTCGAGGCCCGGTGAGCGACAAGCTTCCGGACCCGACAAGAGAACAGCAGCGGCAAGGCGCTTGCCGCGGCAGGCGGCCACTCTGTGCACACGCTCCAGCGCATCCACCAACGTGTCGCTCTGGGGGCCTCTCCAGGCGTGCGTGGCGGGAGGCTGTGCAGCCAGCGGTGCGCAGTGGCATGCGAAGCTGACAAGATAGCCATCATGGCGAATGGTGGCGCCCTAACGGTCCTTTTCTGCACTGTTTGGGCGACTCAGACGGGCATTTAATGCCCTTGTCCCCTGCCATCAGGGTTAGGTAGGGTGCACTGTACAAGTAACTATACCAACCACCTCACTTTTTACATTTGTACCCTTCTCTGCGTTGCCACCTGTCAGTGACCCCTTTAGCGTATAAAAGGAGGCCCATGCGCAACGTAGAGGAGGTTCGACTGGTTCGGAACCCAGAAAAACACTACACTCTCTCTCTGGAGCAAGAACACAAGATAATCAAACAAGCAGCAGTAGGAGTGTTATCTCTCCGGAGTGCTCCGAAGCTGGGTAAACTGCTCGTGTGCTTCGCCTCGATCTGCTCTTCGTGTGATCTCCGCCCCCCCCCCCGCCGAACTGAAAGGGGCTCGGTCCGCCGGCCCCATAGATGTTTGTGGATCAGTTTCCCCAACATCTTTGGCGCGCCAGGTAGGGGGCGTCGAGATTGTGTGAACCTGATCCGGCGTTCACACGAGCTAGATCTTCATTCCCTTCATCAACATGCCACCGAAGAAGAAGACTTCGGCGGCAGCCGCTCCGTCCACGTCACTTCCGCCACCGTTGGAGCAAACGGGTGGTGGAATGGACGCCGGCGGAAGAATGGACGTCGACGAGGAAGCTTATGATGCTGCCAGGTCCAAGGACAAGGCTGCACAAACCTCGGCGACCGTACATGTTCCGCGCCACTCTCAGGAGGCGCAAGACCAACAGCGTCATGGCACTCGCAGTGCCATGTGCATGATAGGCCAAGACCAAGCTGGTGGATCTCGGGGCGCTCAAGACCAGCATGCACGCCAGCGTGCTGGCACGAGCGGGGCACGGTCGCCTGGACGGGATACTGCTCCTTCTAACATAGTTAGAAGTCCGAGCACGTCCCGCTCCTCGCGCCGTCCGCCACTGCCACCCACCACTCCAGCAGAAGCTTTGGCGCGAGCTCAACTGCTCCTAGATTACCCTCCGACGTCGGACAAGATCGACGAATGGAGGGCCACCATTCAGAGTCTCATCGGCTACGCCAACGGCGACACTCCACGGCGGCCGAGCGCGTCGCCGCCGCGGCAGGGTTGCCGGGCGCGAGCCGGTGGCGACGAAACGGGTGGAGGTGCAACTACCATGCAATCACCACCCCGAAGGCCAAGATCGCCGACTCGCCGGATCCACCTCGACAGCGACTCCACCGCATCGTCGGATCCACGAGCTCGTCGCGATCAGCGCCAAGTTCTTCATGATCGACAACAAGAAGACGCTCGAACTCGCATCGAGCACCGAAGAGAAGCGCGACGTCAATCCGACAAGCGCGCTGGGCCCTCTGTTGACATGCATGCGCCAGGGGAACCAGGCGATCTGCCGTACGCGGTAGGTTGCCCTGCGTTCACTCGTGAGCTGCGGCAAGTCCAGTGGCCCAGCACGAAGAACTTCAAGCCAGACGTACCGGAGAAGTACGACGGCAAGACGCATCCGTCGGAGTTCCTCAGCATCTACACCATTGCGGTGCAGGCTGCCGGGGGACGGGATGACAAGATCCTTGCCAACTACTTCCCGCTGGTGCTCAAGCCCAACGTCAGATCCTGGCTCATGCACTTGCCGGACAACTCCATATCCTCTTGGGCTGATCTGTGCCATCAGTTTGTCGGCGCCTTCACAGGCGGACACAAGCCTCATGGCCAGGAGAGTGATCTTCATCTGCTCGCCCAGAAGGAAGGAGAGCCCCTGCGCAAGTACATTCAGAGATTCAGCAGTGTGCAGCACAACATCCCAGACGTCCACCCTGCCGCGGTGATCAGCGCGTTCCATCAGAACGTGCGAAACCGCAGGATGCGGGAGGAAATGGCGATGTGCAAGATCAGGGACGTCAGTGAGTTATATGCACTGGCCGACAAGTGTGCACGTGCTGAGGAAGGGAGGAGACTCCCCGGAGAGAATGTAGGAGCGGGAGGATCTGACAGTGAAGATGCTGCCCCGGCAAGGAAAAACCGGCGGCGGAACAACAGGAAGAGGAAAGGCAAAGAGGTGCTAGTTGTTGAGCAGTCCGGCAACGGTGGTGGCGCCAAGAAAGCCAAAGCTGGTGACTCCGGCAAGGAGGTTGCCGCGGAGGTGGCGGTCGCCGACAAGCAGGACGGCACCAACAAGCAGTATTGCAAGATCCACCGCACCAAGGGCCATGATCTCCAGAGCTGCAAAAAAGTCGAGCAGCTTGTTGAGCAACAGAAAGCTGAATACGAGCGGCGCGACAAGGAGAAGGCCCAGGAAGGTGCTGGGGGATCCGGCAAGAAACGTCCCGGCCGAGGAGGACGCCGCGGCAAGGCCAAGCAGCGGCAAGGAGACAGACCTCCTCGCGGCCGCGACAAGGATGAAGATGACGACGACGATGAAGACATGGATGATGAGGAGACTGATGAGCAGGAGTTCCAGAAAGCCACAGAGGTCCTGTGCGTTGACGGTGGTGCTTCTCTGCATACCTCGCACCGTCAGCTCAAGCAGTGGGTGCGGGAAGTTAATGCAGCAGAACCACCCGTCGAGTCACGCAAGCCTCTGAAATGGTCCAGCACGCCTATCATCTTTGATATTGAGGACCACCCTGATCGCATAACTGCGGTCGGGTGCTTGCCGATGTTGGTTTCACCAACAATCCGCAACCTCAAGGTCACTAAGATGCTAGTTGACGGCGGGGCCGGCTTGAACCTGATCTCCTCCGCGGTGCTCCAGAAACTCCAGATCCCTGACAGCGAGCTCGAAGAGACCGGTACATTTCAAGGAATCAACCCGGGAAGGAGCAAGCCGAAGGGAAAGATCACGTTGCCGGTAACATTTGGCAGCGAGCTGAACTTCAGGACTGAGAGGGTCACGTTTGATGTTGCTGACTTTCCATTACCTTACAATGGAATCCTTGGCCGTCCGGCACTCGCCAAGTTCATGGCAGCCTCTCACTATGCGTACAACGTACTGAAAATGCCAGGCCCGATAAGTGTCATCTCTGTCCCTGGCGACAAGAAGGATGCTCTTATCTGTGCCGACAAGATCTACCGGGAAGCAGCAGCCGCAGCAGAACGCAAGACACTTGCCGCTGAAGCTCCCGGGGGGAAGAAGAAGACCAAGTCCGGCAAGAGCTCTGATGCCCACTCCGGCAAGCGCACCTCTTCGGAGTGCTGCGCTACCGTCGAGGACGCACCATCGAGCTCCACCGGCAAGTGTAAGAAGGCAATGGCAGCTCCACCTGAGACCAAGAAGGTGTCCGCCAAGGAGGACGGCACTGGTGGTACCTTCACCATCAGCGCCACTCTTGACCCCAAATAGGAAAGCGCGCTCGTTGCTTTCCTGCGGGCGAATGTCGACGTGTTTGCGTGGCAACCGTCTGATATCCCCGGTGTTCCCAGGAAAGTAATTGAGCACCACCTTGCCGTCTGTCCTCATGCGCGGCCCGTCAAGCAGAAAGTCAGGAAACAGGCAGTGGAGCGCCAAGAATTCATCGCAGAAGAAATCAAGAAGTTGGAAGCAGCAGGCCTTGTCAGAGGAGTGCTCCATCCCACGTGGTTGGCCAATCCTGTTGTCGTGCGCAAGGCTAACGGGAAATGGAGGCTTTGTATTGACTTCACTGATGTTAATAAAGCTTGTCCCAAAGACCCATTTCCCTTGCCGCGCATTGACCAGATTGTTGACTCCACAGCCGGATGTGATTTGCTTTCATTTCTTGATGCATACTCAGGATACCATCAGATCTTCATGGCAGAAGAGGATGAAGAGAAAACCGCATTTATCACCCCGTGTGGCACGTACTGCTTCGTACGGATGCCTTTCGGTTTGAAGAATGCTGGTTCAACATTCGCAAGGGTAGTCCACCACGCTTTTGAGCCGCAGATGCACAGAAATGTGGAAGCCTACATGGATGACATAGTGGTCAAAAGCAAGAACAGGGCGACCCTGATTCAAGATTTAGACGAGACATTTGCAAATCTGCGCAAGATCAACCTCAAGCTTAACCCCGAGAAGTGCGTGTTTGGAGTCCCTTCCGGCAAGCTTCTCGGGTTCTTCGTGTCTCAGCGGGGAATTGAAGCCAATCCCGACAAGATCAAGGCCATTGAGCAGATCGAAGCACCAAAGCGCGTCAAGGATGTACGAAGGCTTGCCGGTTGCGTGGCTGCTCTCAGCAGGTTTATCTCTAGATCTGCTGAGCGCGCCCTGCCATTTTTCAAAATTTTGAAAAAGGCAGGTCCAATAAAATGGACTCCGGAGGCGGAGGCTGCGCTGCAGGACTTGAAGAGATACCTGTCCTCCACTCCAACACTTGTCGCACCTAAGCCGCAAGAGAAGTTGCTGCTGTATATAGCGGCAACCAATCAAGTGGTTAGTGCTGCGTTAGTGGCGGAGAGGGAGGCAGATGATGAGCCAGCAACCACGGCAGATGCATCCAGCGACAAGCAGGGGGCTTCGCCGACAAGCTCTGGTCCCGACAGAGATGGATCTGCGCAGGAGCATGATAAGATGCAGAAGAGAATGGTGCAGCGTCCAGTTTACTTTGTCAGTTCCCTTCTACAGGGGGCTAGATCAAGGTACTCTGGTGTGCAGAAGTTGCTTTTCGGCCTCCTCATGGCCTCGAGAAAGCTGCGCCATTACTTCCAAGCACATGAGATCACAGTCGTCACTCGCTTTCCGCTGAAGAGGATACTGCAAAATCCAGAAGCGACAGGCAGGATTGTCGAGTGGGCGCTGGAACTGTCAAGCTTTGGCCTCAAGTTTGAGAGCACTTCAACTATCCAAAGCAGAGCATTGGCAGAGTTCATAGCAGAATGGACGCCAACACCAGATGAAGAAATTCCAGAGACGAGCATCCCCGTCAAAGAGGCAAGCAAAGAGTGGCTGATGTACTTTGATGGTGCCTTCTCGCTGCAAGGCGCCGGTGCGGGCGTGCTGCTTGTCGCGCCCACCGGAGAGCACCTCAAGTACGTAGTCCAGATGCACTTTCCCAAGGAGCAAGCAACCAACAATACTGCAGAGTATGAAGGATTGCTTGCCGGTCTCAGAATCGCAGCAGACCTTGGGATCAAGAAGCTCATTGTCAGGGGTGACTCACAGCTTGTCGTCCGCCAAGTGAACAAGAACTACCAGAGTCCATTGATGGAAGCATATGTTGATGAAGTGAGGAAGCTAGAAGAGCACTTTGACGGCCTACAGATGGAGCATATCCCAAGAGCTCAGAATGACATTGCTGATGGCCTGTCAAAGTGCGCCGCACTAAAGTTACCTGTGGAACCAGGGATCTTTGTGCTCAAGTTGACTCAACCATCCGTAACACCATCAACTGGACAAAGCAAGAAGAGGAAGTTGGTTTCTGGTGACTACTTTCCGGCAGAGCTCCCCGAAGCCGCCGCCAAGAAAGTCCCCAAGATCAACACCAAGGATGCTGAGGGGCAGTCTGCTCCGGCAAGCCTTATGGTTTGTTCCGTTGAAGCAGACGCTCCCGACAAGTTTTGCTCCGGCAAGCTTGCCGGGGAACATCAAGCTCCGGCAGGGCCGCAAGTCCTTGCCGTAGAAGCGGATGTTCCCGCAGCAGCAGATGTGCCTTTAGTCCTTGTTGTCGAGCCACAAGCTCCAGCATGGGCACAGCAGATTGTCCATTTCCTTCAGACAGGAGAACTTCCCGAAGAGCAAGAAGAAGCGGAAAAAGTAGCCCGGCAGTCAAGTATGTACCAGTTTGTCGATAGCATACTGTACAGAAGAAGACTCAACGGTGTGAAATTGAAGTGTATTTGCCGGGAAGATGGACAAAAGCTGTTGGCAGAGATACATGGAGGCATATGTGGCCACCACATTGGCGCAAGAGCACTTGCCGGCAAAGCTTTCCGGCAAGGTTTCTTTTGGCCGACAGCCCTCCAGGATGCAACTGCACAAGTAACCAAGTGTGAAGCGTGCCAGTTCCACTCCAAACAGATACACCAGCCAGCTCAAGCTCTCCAGACGATCCCTTTATCCTGGCCATTTTCGGTCTGGGGGCTCGATATCCTCGGCCCTTTCCCCCGAGCTGTCGGGGGCTTTGAGTACTTGTACGTCGCAATCGACAAGTTCACAAAGTGGCCGGAAGTGCAGCCAGTGAGGAAGGTGACAGCACAGTCAGCAGTCAAGTTCTTCAGGTCAATTGTTTGCCGTTTCGGGATCCCTAACAGGATCATCACCGACAACGGCACGCAATTCACGAGCCGCACCTTCATGCAGTACGTCCAAGACCTTGGCGCCAAGGTCTGCTTCGCTTCTGTTGCTCATCCGAGAAGCAACGGTCAAGCAGAGAGGGCAAATGCTGAAGTGCTGCGCGGGCTCAAGACCAGAACTTTCGACAGGCTGCGCAAGTGCGGAAGAAACTGGATCGAGGAGCTGCCGGTGGTTCTTTGGTCGATCAGAACGACGCCAAATCGAGCCACTGGCCAGACGCCTTTCGCTCTAGTCTATGGAGCAGAGGCAGTTCTCCCCACGGAACTCGTATACGGATCGCCTCGAGTGCTCGCTTATGATGAGCTTGAGCAAGAACAGCTGCGACAAGACGACGCGCTGCTCCTTGAGGAAGATCGTCTTCAGGCTGCTGTACGAGCTGCTCGATACCAGCAAGCTTTGCGCCGCTACCATAGCCGCAAAGTTAAGGCCAGAAGCTTCGAGGAAGGCGACCTTGTTCTTCGGCGCGTTCAGTCCGCCAAGAATTCCAACAAGTTGACGCCGAAGTGGGAAGGCCCTTATCGGGTGAAACGAGTCACTAGGCCCGGCGCTGTCCGCCTTGAGACCGAAGATGGCATTCCGGTGAGCAACTCCTGGAACATAGAACATCTTCGTAAGTTTTTCCCGTAGGGCGCGGTTGCCGGAACCCGTTCCGGCAACCACCTTTTGTACAAGTCTTGCCGCTGTTGCATGTAATCCTTTGTACAAAGCCGGGCGCAGATCCCGTGCATAAATAAAACCCCATGTGCTCCGCACAACTTGTCCATTTCATGCATTAGTTTCTTTCTTGCATGCGTTATCTGACACTTTGTGCAGCACCTACATCCGGTAAGCAATAACGAGCCGAAGGGCTCCATATCATTATTTTCTCTTCTTTCTTTTTTTTCAACAAAGGAAAAGAAGGTTCCCTCGCACACAAGTTTGCCGGGGGGAAGGAGAAGATTGTGGTATGGACCAGGCGTCGTTCAAGCAAAGTTTTGCCTTGCCGGGAAGCAAACGACAGAAAAGCTAAGTTGCCAAAGTTTGAGCAATCAGTTTTTAAATTTTTGAGTTATCTTCCTCGAACGACCCTGCTTTGTATGGAAAACCTGTGCGCGGAGGAACCAACTCGTGGCTAGTTGCGCCCTTACTTTGTTTCGAGTCCGCTCAACAACTTAAGTGTGCTGCATCTAGTCGCGACAAGGTTTCTTGTCGGAAGCAGCGCCGCCAGCAGGCTGCTGACGTTCCGCACTCAGCGCTCGCGGCTCGGGTGCCTGCGCCGACAAGTTCCCTAGAAGCGTAGGGTAAAAACATACAAAGGAAGGAATCTAGTAGAGGAAATAACATAGCAATTGATAACAGAAATAAAGTTATATTACAAGATAACTTGTCGCAGCTCTAACAGACTGTTTTCATAACATGATTAGCAGCGACAAGGGAAAAGAAGAAATGGGCGGCCTAGTCTACGCGATCGCCCTCAACCCTCTTGATCTCGCTCACCTTGTCCACAATGGGTGCGACAAGGGCCTTGAGTGCGTCCCGATCGGCGTCTGGCGGCAAGGACTTGAGGACGTTGGTGAAGCTGAGGCCTGGATTGCGGAAGGCCACCTTCATCAGCACCTTCTGGAGAACCCCGGCGCAGATTCTGCGCGACTCGTCGGCCAGCTGCTTTGGGATCCTCTCCCGGAGCCGCTGGAGTGCCGTCGCCACGCCCTTGAAGAACAGGCTGAGCTTGGCGCTGGGTTGGAGATTCTCGTCGGAGGGATACCCAAAGTCCTCCATCCCCAGCTGCGCCAGCTCCTCGTCGATGACTGCGGCAATATTCACCAGACCCTCGGTCCAGTGCTCCACAGTATCTCTGAATGAGTTCTGGGTAACTGCGATGCTCTCCAGCAGCGCCTTGTCAGCCTTGACCTTCTCCGACAAGGTCTTCTCCCGCTCCTTGGCGTCGTCCAGCGTCTGCGTCAGCGTGGCCAGCTTCAACTCCAGGTCTGCATTGGAATCCTTGGCGGCGCTGAGCTCCTTGCCCCTCTCAGCGAGAAGACCTTGCAGCTCACCGTGGGCGGCAGCATCCTTCTCACGCTCACGCTTGAGCGCGGCAAGCTCCTCGCCGCTCTTCCCGATGTTGGCCTCCAGCTGCGCCACCTTCTCCTCCAGCTCTTTCTTGGCGGCCTCTGCGATTGCGGCAGCGTCCTTTGCTTCCTTGAGCGCCCCGCCAAGTGCTTGCTCGCGCTCGGCGAGCTCCTCCTCGTAGCTGTCGAGGTTGGCCTTCCGCTGCACCAATTCGCCTTCTCGCGCGGACTGCTTCTCGGCGGCCAGCCTTTGTTCCTCCTCAGCTTCGGCCTTCTCGAGAAGGAAGGCCGTGCGCTCCTCGGCGAGTCGCTCCCGCTCCTGTGCCAGGGACCGGAGAGCTTCTTGATTGTGGCCCCGGAGCTCCTCCGCGCGCTTCTCCATATCAACTCCCGCCTTCGCGACAAGCGCTTCCCGGGAAGCCAGCTTGGCTTGCCGTGCGCGGTAGAGTGACAGCAGCTTCCGCAGCAGCTGCTCCTCCTCAGGCTCGCCACTGCTGCTGCTGGGCGCGTCGACCAACGACAGTCCAGCGGAGGCGAGCACCTCCTCATCGAAAGTTTCCCCCTCGACCGGCGCCCTGGAGCTCGACGCCCAGGGTAGCTTGATGAAGATATCGTCGCCGGCCTTCAAGTAGGCGCCGGGCTGGGGCTCCTCGGAGCCCGGCTCCGCAGCAGCGGCAGAGGGATCGGCGGTCGGCGCAGCGCCTGGCGCTCCTGCGGCCTCAGGGTCGTCAGTGCGATCGCCCGACCCCTCGCCGGCTTCTGCGGCGGCAGCCTTGGCGGCCTCCTCGCCGGCGGTCTCATCAGCACCGGCCCCTTCTTCGTTGGCGGCGGCGTCGTCAGTGCTGCCATGCGCGCCTTCCTCGCCGGCGCCCTCTGTCTCCATTGGCTCAGCAGCAGATGGGTCTGAAGAACGAAGAAGGGAGAAAAATCAATCAAAAATCCAAGAGAAGAAAATCAGAAGAAGAAGAACCCAAGGGAAAGTTTTTGGACAAGTGAATTACCTGTGCCAAGATCTGCAGTTGCGGTCTCGGCCGCCGCAGGATCGACGGTGCTGTCCCTTGCTGGAGAACTGCCCCTTGCCGGAGAGTTCTCCCTTGCCGGAGAGCGCTCCCTTGCCGGGGACTCCTCCCTTGGCGGCGTAGTCGAAGCAGATGGCACTTCGGGACCAGCTTCCGGGCGCTCCTGATATGGCTGCTCTGCTCCTACACAAATCAACAAGCAAGATATCAACAAAGGAAAAAGCACTCATGCGCGCCTGACAGCAGAAAGCTAACTATGAACTTACGCTGGGGGCTGCGCTGGGGGCTGCTTTGAGGAGTGGTTGCCGGGTCCGTCAAGGTGGTCTCGGACCCACCCCCTGCTGACACGGTGGGGTCATCTTCGATGACAATCACCGCGGCCTTGGCCCTCTTCGCCGCTCTCTGGGCCAGCGTCCTGAAAAGAAAGGAGTTCAGATTGAAGCAAGTCAGATACAAGATAAAAACAGCAAGATTGAAGAACTACAAGAGCACCAAAGAAACTTACTCTTCTTCCTCCTCGTCGGAGCTGAGCGCGGAAAGATCGAAGTCCGGCTCCCCTCCGGTGCGGCGAGGCGGAGGAGTAGGATCCCTTGCCCGCTTGGCGGGGGCGGTGGCGGTGGCCCGGGAAGATCCCGCTCCAGTTGCCGCTGCTGCGTGAGGCGCTCCCGCGGCAACATTGCTTGCCGCGGTAGAGCGTGTCGCACGGCTCGGCGGCTGTTGACCCGGCTGCCGCCCCGCTACGTCCGCGGCCCTGCGAAGACGCCTTCTTGGCGGGGCCGGGGGCTCCGCCTGCGGCAAGCTTTCTGAAGGCTCGGGCTCTTCCTCGCCGGCCTCGCTCGGCTCAGCTTCAGAGCCGGCAGGCTCTTCCTCGCCAATGAACTCCGCGCGCTCGGCGAGGTTTGCCGCCTCTGCCGCCTCCGCCTCCTCCACAGTGAACCCGAACGCGCCCGCGGCAGCTGCGGCCGCAACCTCTTCCGCCCTAGTGGCGATGCGCTGCAGCTCCTCGTCGGTGGTGTCACGGGTGAGGCTCTTCTGCTCGTCAGCGCGGACCGGCACTTCTTCCAAGTTGTCGAAGAACGCTTGCACGACGTCATCCGCAGGCTCTTGCCAAGTTGGAACGATTCCGTGTGAATCGCACAACGGCATCATGGCGCGGATCCGGTCAAGCGAAGAATTATTGCACAATGGAACGACGCCCCTCGCCAGCGTGAATGGGTGCTGGGGATCGCGTTTGAACAACTCCAGGAGCATTGCATCCAGCTCCAAGACGGTGAAGTTGTAGTTGAGGCCCGGCCGCAGCCTCATGATGTCCGCCGAGTTCTTGAATTCCCAGGCGGGCCTCCCCCTCTCCTGCAGGGGGGCGATGCGGCGGCGGAGGAAATCTGCGCCTACAGCGCCTACAGTGAGCCCGGCAAGCCTGAGGCGAAGGATCCTAGTAATGGCGATCTTCAGCCTCTCGTCTTCCGGGGCCACGTTGCTCCAGTCATTGCCGCGCACTATTGGAGCTTGGCGCACGGCGGTGAAGGGCTGCGGATTCTCCTCGACGATCCAGCACCACTCCGCTCTCCACTCCTCCCACTTGCTGCGGAGCTCACCCTCCAAGTACGCCTCCTTCTTGCCGACTCTCGAGATCCAGGCGATCCCTCCGGCAAGCGGCTCTCCTCTCTCTACCCGAGGCATGAAGAAGTGGCGGAAAAGGGCAACATTGGGGTGGACTCCGACAAAGTTTTCGCACAAATGTGCGAAAACTGCCATGGTCAGAACGGCGTTGGGGGTGAAATCAAGGAGGCGGAGGCCGTAGGTGTTCATGATATCGCAGAAGAACTCCGAGAAGGGCGGGCAGAGCCCGCAATAGAAGAACAGCGCGAAGAATGGGTACCCGTTTGGAGCCAGTTCCGAAGCAGCGGCCGGGAGTACCCTCGTGCGCGGATGCGCCCGCGTCTCCGTCGCCCAAAAGAGGTAGAAGTACTCCCTCAGCTCCTTCGCGCCGAGCTGGGGGGAGAAGATCGCCCGCTCCTTCCGCAGCGCCGCGAGCCGCTGCGCCTCGGCCGACTTCACGCCCTTTCCCTTGTCGGCTTTCGGAGCCATGGCGGAGGTGGTGGGGGAGGTCGACGGCGTTGGTGATGCTGGTGGCAATGGGGGGCGGAGCGCTGCTCTCTCGGCTTCGAGAAGAAGGGGGGGAGCGGCGGAGGTTCGTGAAGATGGAGTAGTAGCAACCAGCGAGGGGGAACGAACTGCCCCTGTTTCCTCTGCTTATAAAGAGGGACGGGGCGGACGTTTCGCCCTTCCGAATAAAGAACCACCCACGATCTCTCCCACGACGCCGCATTCAACGCGTGCCGTTAGGGGAGAGCGCGGTGGATACGGAGCGAGATTCGGCGTGGCCCAGTCCGCGTGTGCCCGTGCCCTGTCTTGGGCCTGGCCCAACAGCGCTCGGCACCGTGTCTGGCCCAGGCCCGGGGGCTCCTGTCGGTGTACTAGAATAGGGGTACCCTAGTACCCCGAACTTGTGCACGGGCAGTTGCAGCACCCCGCGGCAAGGCTTGCCGGGCGAACGCCAAGATCCTCCGTGGTTCCCTTGGAGCCATTCAAGAACAAAGTATTTAAGCTCAGGAGACAAGGCCCCGGCAAGAGGAGCTTGCCGGGAAGGCCAACCAAGGCACTCCAAGGAACTTGCCGCGACGCGCCACGCGCTCCGGCAAGGCAACAAGGCCCCGGCAAGAGGAGCTTGCCGGGAAGACCAACCAAGGTACCTCGAGGCCCGGTGAGCGACAAGCTTCCGGACCCGACAAGATAACAGCAGCGGCAAGGCGCTTGCCGCGGCAGGCGGCCACTCTGTGCCCACGCTCCAGCGCATCCACCAACGTGTCGCTCTGGGGGCCTCTCCAGGCGCGCGTGGCGGGAGGCTGTGCAGCCAGCGGTGCGCAGTGGCATGCGAAGCTGACAAGATCGCCATCGTGGCGAACGGTGGCGCCCCTAACGGTCCTTTTCTGCACTGTTTGGGCGACTCAGACGGGCATTTAATGCCCTTGTCCCCTGCCGTCAGGGTTAGGTAGGGTGCACTGTACAAGTAACTGTACCAACCACCTCACTTTTTACATTTGTACCCTTCTCTGCGTTGCCACCTGTCGGTGACCCCTTTAGCGTATAAAAGGAGGCCCATGTGCAACGTAGAGGAGGTTCGACTAGTTCGGAACCCAGAAAAACACTACGCTCTCTCTCTGGAGCAAGAACACAAGATAATCAAACAAGCAGCAGTAGGAGTGTTATCTCTCTGGAGAGCTCCGAAGCTGGGTAAACTGCTCGTGTGCTTCGCCTCGATCTGCTCTTCGTGTGATCTCCGCCCCCCGCCGAACCGAAAGGGGCTCGGTCCGCCGGCCCCATAGATGTTCGTGGATCAGTTTCCCCGACAGCCGGTGTTCTCTAGTAGCACCGAGCCGATTGTAGCTGATGATTGGCTCCACAATATCATAAGGGATCTAACAACTGTTGGATGCACAGATGCTGAGAAGGTGCGTTTGGCCGCACATCAACTGAATGGACCTGGAGCCTCTTGGTGGGAAAACTACACCACCACTTATCCGGTCGCCACCATGACATGGGATCAGTTCCAGCGGGCTTTCCGCACCGCGCATGTCTTAGCTGGAGCCATGAGTCTGAAGAACCGTGAGTTCCGCAACTTATGCCAGGGGAACCGTACTGTGGGGCAGTATGTGGATGAGTTCAACAAGTTATCTCGATATGCCCCAGATGACGTGGCCACAGATGCCGCAAAACAGGAGAAGTTTCTTGAGGGACTCAATGATGAGCTGGGAATGCAGCTAATGGTGGCTACCTTCAACAACTACCAGGAGCTGGTAGACAAGGCCACTATACTTGAAGGCAAGCAACAACAGATTGAAAGCCGCAAGCGGAAATATAGCCAAGGAAAGTACAACTCCGGAACTCAGCAGAAGCCCCACTATGCCCCATACTCGGGAGGACATAACCATCACACCGATGGAGGACACAATCATGGAGGACATAACCATGGAGGGAATGGGAACAATCGCAACCACGACAACAACCCCAAGTCAGGCAATGGAGGCAACGGCAACCAGCACCGTCCTACTCTGACTCAGAAGGATCTGAGTCATATCACCTGTTTCAAGTGCCAGAAGACAGGACACTACGCCACCGATTGTCCAGAGGCCAAGCAGAGGAATGGGAACGGCAACGGCAATGGAAGCTCAGCAAAGAAGCCTAACCCTTTTCCTCGTGCTCAGGTGAATCACATTGACGTGGTGGACGTCTATGATCAGCCAGAAACTATGGTTGGTAAGTTTTTATTAAACTCACGTCCAGTATTGGTACTCTTTGATTCCGGTGCAACGCATTCATTCATATCAAGGGTAGTTGTGGAAAAATACGGGTTGCCCACTAGGACCCTTAGAACCCCGATCCAAGTCACTTCTCCAGGAGGAGAGATGATGGCAGGCTTAGGCTGTCATTCAACCCTCAGCATCGGAAATCATGATTTTCCCGTAGACCTCATAGTCTTAGAATCCTAGGGATTGGACGTGATCCTAGGCATGGACTGGTTGACGAAGTTTGAAGGGAACATCGACTGTGCCCGCAAGACGATTTTGCTCACCACCCTGGAGCAAAAGAGAATCAAGTATGTATCCAGATGCACACTGATAAAGAAGCGGGTGAATTCCCTCACGGGAGTGGTTCAGGAGGAAGTGCCTGTAGTTCAAGATTTTTCGGATGTATTTCCGGAAGAATTACCAGGAATGCCACCAGATAGAGAAATAGAATTTTTGATCGAGTTAGTACCGAGCACAGCCCCAATATCCAAGAGACCTTATCGGATGCCCCCGAATGATTTGGAAGAGATAAAGCAGCAGATCAAGGAATTATTGGAGAAAGGGTATATTCGCCCAAGTTCGTCACCTTGGGGAGCCCCAGTTCTTTTGGTAGAGAAGAAGGATGGAACCCTGAGAATGGTTGTAGATTATCGTTCATTGAACGACGTGACCATCAAGAATAAGTACCCTCTACCGATGATTAATGATTTATTTGATCAGCTAGTCGGAGCCAAAGTATTTTCCAAGATCGATCTTCGATCAGGGTATCATCAGCTGAAGATTCGTGAACATGATATACCCAAAACAGCCTTCACCACTAGGTATGGTTTATATGAGTATACCGTCATGTCATTCGGATTGACCAATGCCCCTGCGTATTTCATGAGCATGATGAACAAGGTATTTATGGAATATCTGGACAAGTTTGTCGTGGTGTTCATTGATGACATATTGGTTTTCTCCAAGAGCGAGGAAGAGCACAAGGAACATCTGCGTCTAGTCCTGGAGAAACTCTGAGAACATCAGTTATATGCCAAGTTCAGCAAATGTGAATTTTGGTTGAAGGAAGTCGGATTCGTCGGACATGTTATTTCAGGAGAAGGAATAGCAGTCGAACCCACCAAGGTTGAATCGGTCACTAACTGGCAATCCCCCACCTCAGTCAAGGAGATCCGCAGTTTTCTCGGGCTTGCAGGATATTATCGGAGATTTATTGAGAATTTCTCCAAGATTGCTAAACCCATGACCGAGTTGTTGAAGAAGGAAACAAAGTACATTTGGACCGAGGATTGTGAAGCCAATTTTCAGGAGTTGAAGAAACGTCTGGTTACAGCCCCAGTACTCATTTTGCCGGACATACACAAGGATTATCAGGTGTATTGTGACGCTTCTCGTCAAGGGCTTGGAGGAGTGCTCATGCAGGAAGGAAAAGTTGTAGCTTATACCTCCAGACAGCTACGACCTCACGAGATGAATTATGCCACACACGATTTGGAGTTAGCAGCCGTAGTGCACGCACTCAAGACGTGGAGACATTTCCTTGTCGGAAATAGTTGTGATGTTTACACGGATCATAAGAGCTTGAAGTACATTTTCACGTAGAAGGAGTTGAACCTCAGACAAAGGAGATGGCTTGAATTGATCAAGGACTATGATATGAGATTGCATTATCACCCAGGGAAAGTAAATGTTGTAGCAGATGCCTTGAGCCGTAAAAGCCATGTGAACACCCTCATAGCTGGAGGATTACCTTAGAATTTAGCCGACGATCTCAGAGATCTCCGATTGGAAATAGTACCAAGAGGATTTGTCGCCACCTTGGATATTCAGTCCACTCTGACCGAAAAGATCCGTGAAGCACAGAAGACGGACAAGGAAATTGCAGAGATAAAGGAAAAGATGAGTAACGGAAAGGCTAAAGGTTTTCGTGAAGATGAACACGGAACTTTATGGTTCGAGGATCGTATCTATGTGCCTAATGACCCAGAGGTCATGAAGTTAATTCTTCAGGAGGCCCATGACTCACCGTACTCGATTCACCCAGGCAACACCAAGATGTATCTGGACTTGAAGGAAAGTTTCTGGTGGACATGTATGAAGAAGGATATTGCCGAGTACGTAGCAGTATGTGATGTTTGTCAGCGAGTAAAGGCGGAGCATCAGAAGCCGGCATGGTCACTTCAACCACTGCCGATTCCCGAGTGGAAATGGGAAAAACTTGGAATGGATTTTATCACAGGATTACACAGGACCCGTTCAGGTTATGATTCTATCTGGGTAGTGGTTGATCGCTTAACCAAGGTAGCTCATTTCATTCCCGTGAAGACCACATATACTAGTGCTAAGTTAGCCAAGATATACATGACCAGGATCGTATGTCTGCATGGAGTTCCGAGGAGTATTGTGTCAGATAGAGGAACACAATTTACCTCAAAGTTTTGGAATCAGTTGCATGAAACCTTGGGTACGAGGCTGGACTTCAGTACAGCTTTTCATCCGCAGACAGATGGACAGACCGAAAGAGTCAACCAGATTCTGGAGGACATGTTGAGAGCCTGTGCGCTAGACTACGGGTCTAGCTGGGATGACAATTTGCCATACGCAGAGTTCTCGTACAACAACAGCTATCAGACCAGTCTAAAGATGGCCCCTTTCGAAGCTCTATACGGCAGGAGGTGCAGAACACCATTGCTGTGGGATGGTGTTGGAGACCGAAAGCTTTTTGGTCCCGATCTTATCAGAGACTCCGAAGAGAAGGTCAAGCTGATTCGAGATAGACTCAAGATAGCCCAGTCGAGACAGAAGAGTTATGCCAACAGTAAATGCAAGGAGGTAACGTATGAAGTTGGAGACCGAGCCTATCTCCGTGTGTCCCCACTTCGTGGAATCAAGAGATTTGGTGTTAAAGGAAAATTAGCACCCAGGTTCATTGGCCCCTACAAAATCCTTGAACGCCAAGGAGAAGTTGCATACAAGCTGGAATTACCGGAAGGGTTGTCAGGAGTTCATGATGTCTTCCATGTTTCCCAGCTGAAGAAATGCCATGCTGAGATGGCCGATATTCCTTTGAGAGACACAGTGCCCCTAGAGGCCATACAGCTCGACAGTGATCTGACTTATGAGGAGAAACCCGTCAGGATTCTCAAGACTGCGATCAGAGTTACCCGCAGCAAGATCATCAAGTTTTGCAAGGTTCTGTGGAGTCATCATTTCGAGGAGGAAGCCACCTGGGAGCGAGAAGAAGATCTCCGCCAAGACCACCCGGACCTATTTGCTAGCCAACCCGAATCTCGAGGGCGAGATTCATCTTAAGGTGGGTAGGTTTGTAACATCCCAAATTTTCAATTTGGAATGTTTTACAATTATTAGCTAAGCATCTATGCATTTTGTTTGATTTGAGTGACATTTGGAAATTTTCAGAGGCTTTTGAGTTTTGGTTGGATTTGAATTCAACTTGGCATTTGAAAAATCTACCTCAATATCCCTGACAAATACTTGAGAAAAAGTATGAGAGGAGCTAACATGACACTCTAAAAAATGTCAGAAGAAAATATTGCCAAAAGGTTTGAATTCAAATTTGAATTTTATTTGGAGTTTGCAGAAAATGTTTTTTTAGTTTCTGTTTTGCCTCTATAAAAATGTCCATGCTATAGGTTTAATTCCCCTGAGAATTTTGATATATATATGTCCTATATAAAAATGTTATAGATTGTTCTTATTTTTTTTCTCTCTCTGCCTTAATTAAAAAAAATAGGAAAAAGCCCAGGCGCGAGCCAAGCCAACCGGCCCAGCCGACGCCCGAGCCAGCAAGCCCAGCAGCGCCGAGCCGCAGCCCACCAGCGACCGAGACGGCCTGCCCCAGCACTCGGTTCGCCACCTCCCCTCCCTCTCTCACCGACGCACCGGCCCCACCCCTTCTCTTTCCCCTCGCCCACGCTATGCCGCGCCAGAGCGCATTCGACGCCGCCGCCACGTCCGAATTCAACGGGATCACGATCACGAGTCGCCTCCTGCTCCAAGGTGATGCCCTATAAATAGCCCTACCCCTCCTCTTCCGAATCCCCCTAAAACCCTACTCCAAAGCCCACCATAGCCCCGCCACCATCCGAACGCATCTCGCCGCCGCCGCCTCAGTTCGTTACCACTCCCGACGCCGGTGAGCCCTCTCCGTCCCTCTAAGCACCTTCACCCGAACCCCCTCTTCGTTACGCACCTCTTTGACACCCTCTCATCACCCAGGAACGACCGAAGCTGCCGCCTCGAGCATCACCGCCCGCCGCCGGAGTTGCAGAGCACCAGGAGCCCCGCCGAGCTCGTCCCACTCGCCTCTGTCGTCCCCGAGCTCCACTGACTCCATCCCCGACCTTCCCTCGAGCTGCCGCACCCACCCGACGACTCCGCCGCCGCCCCGGACCACCGGAGCACCCCCGCCACCATCGCCCGAGCCGTCGTCGTCCATCGTCGCCGATGTAAGCCACCGGACCTACCTCCACCGTTCGATCTGCAATGCACGGCTTAGATTAGACTAGCGAAGGGTTAGGTTATTTTCAATAGATCGGTTTAGTTTACGGTTTATTTCCGGTTTAGTTCGGTTTAGTGTAGATCGGCCCGATCGGTTGTTCTATTTTTAAACAGTACGCGTGTTAGCCTATTCAACGCATGCGCGCTGTTTAGTTTCCGAACGCTCACTGTTTCGGCCCGTTAGCGCATTAGTTGTTTTATTTTAATTTTCATTTTTGTTTTTAATAGAATAGTTTCAGTTTTGTAAAATCTATACCTTTTAAGTTATTTAAGATTTTTAGTTGATTCTTTTTTCTCTAGTTTGCAAATTTCCTATAGTTGTTGTAGAAAATTAGATTCGGCCATGATTAAGTTTTTAAAAATTGCTTTATATTAGTTTTAATCAGATTAGTTTTTCTGCTATAAATTGAGTTAGTATTATTTTATTTTAGTGATTCTTTTTGTCACTGCTCTGTTTTGACCTTGCCTAGCAGTAGGAATTTTATTTGGGCATTTATAGTCTTTATTAAAAATAGTTTTTATGCGAAAACAAGCTTTTCTAGTTTATTTAGCTTGCTGTTGTTTTCTGCTGTTCTAGTTATTTTTAAATTTTATTTTTCCTATGTTATAATTTATTTTAGATTAGTTTCTGTAGTTACAGAGAGTGAACATTTATTTACAGCAAAATAAAAAGTTTTATTTTATTTTCTTATTAGTTTTGTTTTAGGTATAACAGGAGTTCTATAATAGATATTGGTTTGATTCTTTTTGCACCTAGTTTGTATGTTGTTTTCCTTTATGTTACTTAGTAAAACCATTGTTTTGGATCTGTAAAGAAAAGTGTTAGTAGGTTAAAACTATTTCTTTGTTGTTACTTGATGTGTTGGAAACCTTGATTTTGTTTTCCTCGAGTTTTCTTTGATTTTGGTTTGAGTGCTTATGTGTTTTCCTTCAGTTTGTTGATATGTCATTAGTCAAATACTTATTTGTGCTATTGTTTGACTCGATAGAATTTTTGGAGTGCGAAGCTTGCTATCTCGAGTCACTAGCGTTTGAAGACCGTCAGCCAGGCAAGTCATTTGATCATGTTTTTGCAATACCTATGATTTTGTTGCATTAGAATTGTTCCTCCCCACCATGCATGCAGTAGGAGAATTTTAAGTTATGTTCTTGAGTAGTATCATCAGGTAGGATGAACCCAATTCCCCTTGTTACCATTGCCCGGGACGATGTAGTTTATTTTGCTATGCTCGTAGACGGGGTTGGTTGAGTGATTCATAAGGGAGATGTGAGAGTCAAGATGATGACAACCCCATGACTTCAAGCTCAAGATGGACTTCAAATTCACTACTGGGTGGAGGACGGTTGACGGGCACCCTGGAGAAACCAGCGGATGGCCGGGATGCATGGAGAAGCGCCATGGCATCTTGTGGAAAGCTTCACCCAGCCACGAAGAGACGGATGGATACCCCTTGACCGGAAGCTTACCTGTGCAGCCGCAAGCCATTATGGGCTCTGGCTGGGTTGACCCTAGGCGTGACTCTGGACGGACGGTGCCAGTAGATGTAGAAGAACGGTAGGACATGGATGGGTACCGGCAGTGCTCAGAGAAACTCTACGGAAGACCCTGTTTCGTTCATCCCGTCTTCAAACACCAGGCAGTGCGAGGACATAAAGGAGGGAACGATTCTTGCGGGTACAGTGCACAAGAGTCTGTAGAGTAACAACCTAATCGATTAGTCGTGTCCCCAGTTACGGACAAATGAGCCTCTGGAAATTGGAGTATTTCGGAAATCTCAGCACCGAACTTAATTAATTGAGGGGTTATTTAATAATTGGGAATGAGACATTGGTTGGCGGAACCATCTCAATAACAACCAACATTTTGTAGTAATTGCAAGAAAGTCCTTTTGTCATAGGGAAAAATTGGCTTTTTCGCAAAAAACATAAAACTTAGAGCCCCACAGCCAAATTTCATATAGTGTTAGCATTATTATTGTTGTTCTCTCTATGACTTGCTAGCATATTCAAAATGTTGACCTACACGGCTGCAACGTCTTATGTTGCAGAGGAGTTTTCCGACCAGGAGTGAGGCTACGATCCGCGCTTGGTGATTGCCCTATGGAGTCGGATGGACTCGCTATTCGTCTACGCTTCCGCAGCTTTATTTAGTTTATTTCTCATGAGTTTGCCTTCGGCCGAATTTATTCTATTGTAATAAAGACTCGATATGAGAATTGTGTAATAAATTCAGGTGTGATTGAACTTTGAATCTTTTCATCAATGTACTGTGTGTGCCAGCATGATCTTGGGATGGTACAGCTACACAGAGACTTGACCGATTTTGGGTCGGGTCGCTACATGGCTCGCGTGAAGTCGTCGGTGTGGACGAGCTTGATGTCATAGCCAGCTTTCCTGAGATACAGTAATACGCTGGCCCGCTGAGATGAAGCCTTCGGCATGGCAACATAGTCAACATCTTCGCCGGCTTCCGCGGTGAAGTGTCGCTTCGGGATCGACAGGTTGGGGCGAACAGCGGCCACCTCGCCAACGTCTGCCGGAGAGGCCATGATAAACCTCTTCTTGGCCGAACGCTCGTCGGGCTCCCTGGGATACGTGGTCGAGCTTAGGCTGCGACATTCTGGAGCAGGGGATGTGGATCTGGCGGGGAGGGACACCGCAGGACTCATATAAAAACTCAGGGGAGTGGGGCGACGGTATGGGAATCGCTAGGTAACCTGAACTTTATTATCTAATCTAGGAGAAATGGGCTGACCGGCAGGGGCTAGAGGCAGCCGCGAGCTAGGGTTTGAGGGGGGAGGGGAGGGTGGGGGGCTGTGGAGGGGGGGTGGTGCTTGAGGGTACGCCGTGGCTACTGAAATTTTTAGTAATGGTGGGTGGAGATGGTGGTGGACAAGGGAGGGCTACGGTTCAAATTCCTCAGCTACTGCAATTTTACTATAAGGTCGGTGCTGGAGGAGTGTGGGCAACGGTTGAAGTACGACAGCTACTAAAATTTGGGTAAAGGAATTGATGCGGGGTGGGAGTGCCCAAGATTGCGCACAGTCCAATAACAATATGCGTGTATGATAATAAGGAAAAGTGTTGCGGATCCGCCGATTTTTGCAACGCTCAAGGCGGGTAGTTTGTTTTTTATATTTCTAGCTAGTTGGTCTATCGCACATGGTTCGTCTTAATTTCCAAATAAACTTACCCACCTTTAGCTTGCACAGGTGGTGGTTTTACAGCGCACTTGCATCGCACACGGTTAAGCCAGTACCTCCACCATTTGCTCGCGCTTGCGCGGTCGTGGTGATTTCAGCGCACTTGCATCGCACCTGGTTGAGCTAGTACCTCCACCTTAATTTGCTCACGCTTCCGTGGTCGTGGTGATTTCAGCGCACTTGCATCGCACACGGTTGAGCCAGTACCTCCACCTTAATTTGCTCGCGCTTGCGCAGGCGTGGTGATTCATATCGCACTTGTATTGCACACGGTTAAGATATTATACCCCGTGTCCGTTGAGGGTCATCAGAGTCTTTGCAGCAAAAAAACATTAGAGAAGGTCAAAAGATAGCCACACCAGCATGTGGACCAAATATATATGAGTGAAAAGGGTGGTCTATGATGTTCAAAATTCCAATGCACAACTTCGATCCTTCAGGCCCATGGTTGGGCGCATCATTGAAGATCGATGAGAGGGGCCAGAAGTCAAGAACCACCTGAAAGTGGCCAAATATATGTACGAATATTGGGGCTGTTTAAAACTTTAAATACACAATGCATAACTTTGGTGGCACTTGCCTCGCAAACCCGAAAGGACCCTAACAACCACCTAGCTAGGATAGATATAATGACATAATGTCGTACCTAGCTAGGATGCTTGGCCCACCACCTCCCACTTCGTGTCAGCGGGGCGGATGCACGTAATGATCGGTACTTTGGTCATGCATGCATGTTGACATGACCTACCATAAGACGGACCAAGGAATCTATAGTTTGGTCAAATGACAGTTCTTGTTGTCGATAAACCGCTTGGGCCAATAGATTGAACCATCATAAAAATCGCACGAGAGGGACCACAAAACCATCACCTCTTGCATTCATCCCAAAATGATGTACGTTGGGAAGGGGTGATGTGTGTTTTCAATATAGAATAATGTACAATTTAGATCTGGTGCCTACCTCTCGATACAGACAACAACCATGAAGGCGTGGTAGTTAAGGACGAGATACGTACGTAGGGTTTGATGTAGGTCGAACCCAGCAATCCAAGCATCTGGGAGGGAATCCTGACAATGCATGAGCTCGAGCTTTGGTTGATCGACATTTGACGGTGACCGGCCCTAACACGAACTAGGAGGAATCCATTCATGGCCAACACATACCCCTAATTATCGGTCAAAAGGATGATATATATACACTCGGGGAGACCACAGATATCCATGTCGTCACAAAAAACCGCACAAGGGAGACGTGGTCGATCAGAAGACCCTGTATACACTGCATGCGTCCCGAAAATATGTATCGGTACGATGGTGTATGATGTGTTTAAATCCCAAATGCACAACTTTGATGGGCCACGCCAACTACATTACAAACTGAACACCGTACCCGACTCCAAGCCTGGTTCAATACCTATGATGTCAGTTTCCCAACTTCGACGCGGTGAGGGGGGGGGGTCGTCCCACGGATGCGCTCAAACTTTACTTTGTCTAGCATGGGACACATCTTTATATATCTATACGTCTATACCTATACACCTATATAGTGTGCGAATAACTTTGAAAGTTGCTCGTTGGATGAAGCCAATCCGACGGTACAGAGATGGTAAATCCGAGCACTACTGGCCGTTGGATATCATCTACATTCCACCAGATTCTGCCACATGTACAATCTGGAAGACTCCATGGTTGAACTTAAGCATAATGCACAAACCTGAAAACACAAGCATTTCTCCTTTGTTCTCTAGAATCTTCCATATCTTAATTGCCCAAACCTTTTTTTCTAAATGAATTGTCACTTTTTGTTTTTACCTTTACAATGCACAATTCCATGAATCTTAAAATAGTTTTTTTATAAAACTAATTAATTTTGGATGAGATGAACTATAAAAATTAAATGAACATCTACATCATGCATAGCTGGGAGAAGAGGCGGGAAAACGATGAGAGGAGTGGCGAGAAACGGTAGCCTGTTTTGAATGAAAACCTAGTAGAGAAAGAAGCGTGAGCTACACGACGCATGCGCACAGTGCTTACCCATGTACTGCATGTGCTCTCGAAAGGGCTCAGGGTTGCATTCGATCTGGGAGCATCCAACGGTGCACACGTATGATCTGTGGGGTTTGGGTTCTGGCCAGTCAGAATGCACGACTCAGATCGCGAGCGCAGCGGGGGGGGATATCATACGGAAACCAACATTTGGTGGAAACCGGTGAAAACCACGAGAAAAAGATGTTTTTAAGTTTCAAAAAAATTCCAAAAAAATGCGGGATGTTAAGAGGATGATGTTTTATTGCCACACAAAATTTCAAGTTGAAACACATTACGTGATGTGAGCTATGAAAAAGATAAAATCAGTGTTGAATAGTGCCGAATAGTAATGTCACTATTCAGGGCGGAATTTATCTTTTTCATAGCTCACATCTCGTAATGTTTTTCAACTTGAAATTTTGTGTCGCAATAAAACATCAACTTCTTAACATCCCACATTTTTTCAGATTTCTATGAAACTTTAAAATATGGTTTCCATGAAGTTTCCATTGAATATCGGCTTTCGTGAGTGAACCATGTGCTATTTGAAAACATTTTGTGAGAAGAATCTCGGTTTTTAAATCCCCGTAAATCCAAAACTAAGCTTAAAATCGTGAAACCTGCCATGGTGTCACGACATGGCACTTATATGTCAAGGAATTTTTTCCGTCCATTGTGGCACAAGTTTTATTACAAGCCTCGTGGTTCCGATAGGGAAACGAGTCCCCCTTGTGGGCAAAACGTAATCACTGCCTCTTTTCGCCTTGTATTTTCTTCTACGGGCAACATGGAACGACATGATATCTGTGCTGAAATTTAAACTTATTCAGGGTTCGTTTGGCCTTTTTATACACTAATTGAGTTTCCGAGGCATTTAATGTCCATAATTCAAATTTGAACTACAATCACCAAAATGGCTAGGAAAATTATACATGTGTCCTTGGGTGCATGTTTAGGTCCCATGCTAGGAATGAGAACGAATTACAACTATACCGGTGTCATGGCTCATCCTCAAAAATTTCTAATCTCGGTTTTTAAGTCCCCATAAATCCTAAACTCACTAGAAAATCATCAAGGGTGGCATGGTGTCACGTCATGGCACATATATGCCGTGGCAAAAACATTGTCCAATTTGGGCCAAGCTTTATTACAAACCTCTTACAAAAACTAGAGCTTCTCTCAAGAAGCCTCGTGGTTCTGATAGGGAAACGTGTCCCCCTTGTGGGCGAAACATAATCATTGCCTCTTTTTGCTTTGTGTTTTCTTCTACGGGCAACATGGAACGACAGGATATCCGTGCTGAAATTTAAACGAGAATCGCTGCCTCTTCTCGCCTTGAACTTTGTTTTCTACAGACAACATAGAATAACACGAGTGTTGGGCTGAAATTTGAACTATTCAGGGTTTGTTTGGCCATTGTATATATATTACTAATTACTAAGTTTTCTATGCATTTAATGTAGTCCATAATTCAAATTTGAACTACAACCACATGCTCCAGTGAAGCAAAATGGGTGGGAAATCGTACATGTGTCATCGGGTGCATGTTTAGGTCTCGTTTAAGGAATGAGAGTGAATTACAAACTTTTCATCGTCCTAAAACATTGAGAATCTCTGTTTTTAAATCCCAGTAAATCAAAAAGTCACCCAAAAAACAAGAAATTTGGCATGGTTTCATGACATGGCACATATATGTCATGGTAAAAAGATCGTCCAGTTTGAGAAGAGGCGCACACATTAGTAGCCAACGAAGTCCTTTTTGAAACAAAAAGCTAACACATTATCGCAAACGGTTGTATTATATTTACCGTGTCGAAATTTAACCATACTCGGTGGCATGCATGCAGCTATTTGATTAGACGGGACAAGCACGAGAAGTCCGCCGTGCAGGCTCGACGGGACGCATGCGAGCAGTCCGCCATGTAGGCTCGACGAGACGCGTGCATCCTGTCCACCTCGCAGGCTCGACGGGACACGTGCGAGCAGAAAGACCACCCATGCCCACCTGGAAGAGAGCTCTTTGACCTCCATGCACTAGCTGCCGCCTGCCTCGCTCACAACTTCTCCATTAATGGGTTAATTAAAGCACCTAGACGGAGAGTGTTTGCTTGTGATCCCATGGCAGCATTTGCTTTGTTCATGTTTTCAACTCATATTCCGCCCTAATTTAAATTGCCACATAGGGTAACGGATAATATGACCACACAAAAATGGCAACAGATAATACGACAACAAATTTACAATGGCGCAGATAATAATTGTCTACATATTCTGGATAATTTAAAATGCCACATGCGGCAAAGCCCGGAAGACACGGGGGCAAGAGAAGCAGGAAATTGCAGACAACGATCTGGGTCGCTACTGTCTCTACTCGTCGATTGATCGCCGGGTGGCGAAATCCTCCAGCTCCTTCTTCAATTCCTCATGACTTTGCTTGAAAGCAGCCATGGATTCCTCCACCTCCTGCTCGCGGTCGATCCAGAGCTTCCTCAAGGCACCCATCAGTTCCTCGATGACCTCTTTCAGCGTCATCTCCAAGGCACTGCTCTGCTCATGCAGCATCTTCCAGCCGGCGGCCTCCTCCTTCTCGGCGACCAACTTGAGGAGCTTCGCATTGTCACCCATGAGTTGCTCGATGAGGTCGGTCTCCTTGTCAACCGAGGCATCACTGATCTTGAGAAGCTTCATCAAGCTGTCGACCAGCTCCTGCTGAGTAGTGACACCAACGAGAATGTCGTCGTCGTCAGTGAAGGACTTCAGGAACACCGGCTCATCGCGATGGCCGACGTCATGAATGCGCTTGTGAGAGACCTCACGTGCCCGTGAGAGCTCATTCGAGGGCTCCGCGGCACGCTGGGACATCTCTACTGCGACTGCGGCTTCGCGGCGGGACCTCTCTAGTGCTTCCGCAGCCTTGGTCTTTGCTGCCTGGTTATATGTCCACCCTAAACTCCTCCTACCGGTCAAGGCGGAACGACTTGACAGAAAAAACCCAGTTTTGTGGGTGATGAGGAGAGGAACTGTGAAGTAATTTTCGAGTGGGTAGTTTTTATAGATCGGTGCTAATTGTGAACACATATTAGTTTGATAGGTGTGAACACATTTGCAATTACTTATTGCGTTGTAATCAGCAATGTGACGAGAAACAAGGTCAAAATTTATTAATGGTAGGAGGTTGACCACGTAGTTGCCACGTGTTATTTATCACACAAGTGTGAACATAAGGAAATGCATCTGTGACTTACTAATCATCACACATGAGTACTCGCAGACGCATCGTGTGAGATACTCCTAGCCACCACAAGCAACTAGTTTGCATTTTTCAAAGTTTTTTGTACACATAGAATCGCACACGAACTAACTGTATTAATTGTCTGTGTTGTAAATTCTCATCGCAAACAGTTCATCCGAGTCGGCTGTTTGCCACGTATCACACACATCTTGTTAAGCTGAACCATTTCTGTTGAGTTTGCTAATCAAAAACAGTTTGTCCGAGAGAACCATATACCCTATATCACACACACCTTGATCTGGCTAACCATTTATGTTGCACTCCCTAATAGCAAACGGTTCATCAGAGAGAACTGCATGCCATATATCGCACACACATTGATATGGATGCCCATTTCTGTTGTTTTGCCTCATCGCAAACTGTTCGAACGGGTTAACCGTTTGCCCAGCATCGCACACGCAACTAAAATCTGAACCATGTTTGATGCACCCTCCATTGCAAACGTTTTGCACCTTTTTGACGGGTTTTTTACATCCCCGTTTGTGATTAATGCATCGCACACAGTTTTGTCAAATGGTCTCTGATCGTAGTGTCGCGTTAGCATCATCCTGCAGTAGTGTCATACCATCAACAATATGTTTAGTAAAAGCTTTATTTTGTTCATATGCATGGCATGAATTTACCATGGATTGCAACAAAGAAATACAATCAATCAAAGAGTAACTATCATAATTAAAGTCTTTGTAATCCAAAAGAGTGGGTACATCGCCAGCTAAAGTTTTGACCTCTCCAAACCCACTTCCATCAATTTTCTCAACAAGATTTTCACCCTTCGAAATATTGGGACGCCTTCTACCTAAAGTTGACTCTTCTGCAGTCCCTTTTCCATCAAACTTAACTTTAAGAAACAAGTAATTAATAGAAGAAACACCAATCATTTTAAGATCTTCATCACTTTTGCGAAAGAAATCACTACAAAATGCTTTTTCTAAAAAATCTCTTTTAACTCCAAGCATAGCGGTTCTTTTCTTACTTTCATCCACAGAAACATAAAGAGCTTTAATTGATTCATCTACTTTAGGCACAAAAAATTTCATCTTGAGATTTTCCACATCATGAGCAATTCTATCAACACTTCTAGACAAATCATCAATCTTACTCAACTTTTCTTCTATGGTATTGTTGAAAACTTTTTAAGTGTTGATAAATTCTTTAATATTATTCTCAAGATCAGAGGTGTTCCTATTATTATTATTATTATAAGATTGATGTCCGTAGGAATTACCATAATTATTAGAGGAATTACTAAGAAAAGGCCTAGGATTAAAATTACTCTATAAGCATTGTTGTTGAAATTATTTCGAGAGATAAAATTCACATCTATGGCATCACTATTTTGCTCAATCAAAGTAGACAAAGGCATATCATTAAGATCAATAGGAGCACTTCTACTAGCAACCAATTTCACAAGTGCATCAACTTTTTCACTGAAAGAAGAAATTTCTTCAACCGAATTAACTTTTTTACTAGTAGGAGCTCTTTCGGTATGCCATTGCGAATAATTTGTCATAATATTATCAAGCAATTGGGTGGCCTCACCCAAAGTAATTTCCATAAAAGTACCACCCATAGAGGAATCTAAAAGATTACGAGAAACAAAATTCAATCCCGCATAAAAAATTTGTATGATCATCCAAAGATTTAACCCATGAGTTGGGCAATTTCTTAGCATCATTTTCATCCTTTCCCAAGATTGTGCAACATGCTCATGTTCAGGTTGCTTGAAATTCATGATCTGGGTTCTAAGGGTAATAATTTTTGCGGGAGGGAAATACTTAGTGATAAAAGCATCTTTGCACTTATTCCAAGAATCGATACTATTGCGAGGCAACAAAGAGAACCAAATTTTTGCAGAATCACGCAAAGAAAACGGAAATTATTTCATCTTGACCACATCATTGTCCACATATTTTTTCTTTTGCATATTGCATAATTCCATGAAGGTATTAAGATGGGACGTGGCATCCTCATTAGGCGTACCGGAAAATTGGTCTTTCATAACAAGATTCAACAAAGCAGTATTAATATCACAAGACTCCGCACTAGCGGCGGGAGGAGCAATCGGAGTGCCAATAAAATAATTGTTGTTGGTATTTAAGAAATCACATAACTTGGTGTTCTCTTGAGTCATGATGACTACACAACAAGATTGCACTCAAAAACAGATCCGGCAAGAAAACGCGAAAGGAAAAGATAGGCGAATAAAACAGCAAATTTTTATGAAGTGGGGGAGAGGAATACGAGAGGAAAATGGCAAATAATGTAAATTGCGAGGAGATGAGATTTGTGATTAGGAACCTAGTATATGTTGAAGATCCTCCCCGGCAATGGCGCTAGAAATGGCATGTGGCCGAGAAACTATCTTGACTTGATCCGCCTCGGCAACGGCACCAGAAATGGCACGTGAACGGGAAACTATCTTGACTTGATCCTCCCCGGCAACGGCGCCAGAAATTCTTTTTGATGTCGCTTGAAGCTACGTCGGTATTTCCCCAAAGAGGAACGGATGATGCATCACATAGGAGGTAGGTATTTCCCTTAGATATGAAACCAAGGTTATCGAACCAGTAGGAGAACCAAGCAACACAACGTAAACAGCCCTTGCACACAAATAACAAATCCCCGCAACCCGGCGTGTTAAAGGGGTTATCAATACCTTTCGGGTAACGGTGCCAGAAATTGGTGTGTGACAGGAGAAAGTTGTAATAGATTGAATAAATAGATCGCAAATAAAATGAAGTGTAGCAAAGTATTTTTGGGTTTTTGGTTTAGTAGATATGAAAATAAAAGCAAATAAAAATAGATCGCAAAGGCAAATATATGAGAAAGAAGACCCGGGGCCGTAGGTTTCACTAGTGGCTTCTCTCGAGAAAAATAACAAATGGTGGGTAAACAAATTACTGTTGGGCAATTGATAGAACCTCAAATAATTATGACGATATCCAGGCAATGATCATTATATAGGCATCACGTCCAAGATTACTAGACCGATTCCTCCTGCATCTACTACTATTACTCCACACATCGACTGCTATCCAGCATGCATCTAGTGTATTAAGTTCACGAAGAAACGGAGTAATGTAATAAGAATGATGACATGATGTAGACAAGATCTATCTATGTAGATATAGACCCCATCGTTTTATCCTTAGTAGCAACAATACATATGTGTCGTTTCCCTTTCTGTCACTGGGATCAAGCACCGTAAGATCGAACCCACTACAAAGCACCTCTTCCCATTGCAAGATAAATATATCAAGTTGTCCAAACAAAACCCAAATATAAAAGAATAAATACGAGGCTATAAGCAACCATGCATATAAGATATCAAAGAAACTCAAATAACTTTCATGGATACAAAAAGATAGATCTGATCATAAACTCAAAGTTCATCGGATCCCAACAAACACACCGCAAATGAGTTACATCATCATATGGATCTCCAAGAGACCATTGTATTGAGAATCAAGAGAGAGATATGAAGCCATCTAGCTACTAACTACAAACCCGAAGGTCTACAAAGAACTACTCACACATCATCGGAGAGGCACCAATGGAGGTGGTGAACCCCATCCAAGATGGTGTCTAGATTGGATCTAGTGGTTCTGGACTCTGCGGCGGCTGGATGAATATTTTGTCAACTCCCCTATGGTTATAGGATTTTGGGGGTATTTATAGAGCAAAGAGGCGGTCCGGGGGCCACCCAAGGTGGGCACAACCCACCAGGGCGCGCCTGGGCCTCCTGGCGCTCCCTGGTGGGTTGTGCCTTCCTCGGGGCACCCCCCAGGTGCAGCTAGGGCTCGTTGTGTTCCTTTTGTCCCATAAAAATTCTCCGTAAAGTTTCATGGCATTTGGACTCCGTTTGATATTTATTTTCTATGATGTAAAAAATACAGAAAAAATAGGAACTGGCACTTGGCACTATGTCAATAGGTTAGTACCAAAAAATGATATAAAATGTCTATAAAATGATTATAGAACATTCAAGATTGATAATATAACAACATGGAACAATCAAAAATTATAGATACATTGGAGACATATCAGTATGTCGTGCAACACATGTGCATCTTACTGGTATCATCAAAATATCGAACGAATGCCAACTTCACATGATTATTTATAACAAGACTTCTCCCATGTCCTCAGGAACAAAAGTAACTTCTCATAACTCATATTCATATTCAAGATCGGAGGTGTATTGAATATGCTTAAGGATCTGAACATTTAATCTTCCACCTAATAAACCAACTAGCATCAACTACAAGATGTAATCAACACTACTAGCAACCCATAGGTACCAGTCTGGGGTTATGGGACAAAGATTGGATACAAGAGATGAACTAGGGTTTGAGATGAGATGGTGCTGGTGAAGATGTTGATGAAGATCGGCCCTTCCACGATGAGAGGATCGTTGGTGATATTGACAGCTTCAATTTCCCCCTCCCAGAGGGAAGTATCCTTTCCTCGGCGGAATTGCTTTGTCGGAGAGCAAAAGTGCTCCTGCCTAGGTTCCGCCTAGAGACAACGACGCTTCATCCTAAAAGTCTTCTCCTAATTTTTTTCTAGCGAAAATAGCATCATATAGGGGAAGATGGGCCCAGAGGCCTGCTGGTGGAGCCACGAGCTCACCATGCGTGCCCTGGGGGCACCCCCTGAGCTCGTGACTCTTTGATGGGCCCCCTTCTAGTATTTCTTTTGCTATTTTTATATATTCCAAAATAATTCTCCATAAAATTTCAGGTCATTTGGAGCCGTGGGGAATATCTGTCTCTATTGTAGCTTTTTCAGGTCCATAATTCCAGTTGCCGGCAATCTCCCTCTTCATGTGAAACTTGAAAAATAAGGGAGAAAAGGCATTAGAATATCATCATAAAGTGAAATAATGACCTGAAACATAATAAATAATGCTAGGAAAACATCATGCAAAATGGACGTGTCAGCAGTCGGGACAACCGAGTGACAACCGCCTTCTACCATCGCCAAACCCGAAGGAGTCACCCCTAATCGGTGGTTGGGGCGGTACCAGGCCCAGTACAACCCTCGTGTAGATTTTTCGTGGGATTGCCAAAATAATGGCGGTACAACCACCGTGAGAACAGCGACACAACCGCTTGGCTACCACCTGGAGCACTACTAACCCTTGGATATCACCCCTAGTGCGGTGATTGTTCCGAAAGCACTGACCAGGCCAGTACAACCGCTCCCACCAGTGGCACAACCGCTAGTGCGGTAAAAATATCCCTAGGTGAAATTTGAGGTACTATGTACGTGCTTTGGTTCACCCAATACCTTCTGATGCGGACTCCGTCTTAATAGTCCTACTACCAAAGAAATAATACTGTCAGAAAATTCATATTCGATCTATCCCGTCTGGAGGGGTTGCCTAACCGTCTTGTGCCACATGAAGTAAGCATGTGTAGCTTAGGCACACGATTAGTCCACAAATTGCATTGTCATCAACACCAAAACACTTAAGGCGGGAAATGCCCTTGCAACTAGGCATGCCTACTAGTGCTCCTTCTATGTAGCAAATCTCATTGTACAACGACGACAAGCCCACCAAAGCCATCAGGTAGTATCTCTAACCACCCATCATGATCGGTCCATCCACCATTGCCTCTGGCGATTGTATCATCATCTCGTGATCTATATGTAGCCTAATAACTTATATCTAATCTATTCGACCTACAACACATTTATATATATAGGATTGTGTTACACACTTTGAGTCAAGCGCATAACATGCGGCAAATTACAAGTCCAAGTGTAGCCTTGCATGACGATAGGACCCCATCCCGGTAGGCCCAAGGCAAGGAATCGAGCCAAACAGGACTGGGTGGCCCTAGCCCATTCCAGAAAGTCCACTTGGCTAGGCCCGCACCATGAAGCCCACTCAGTTTGACCATTGGTGCCTTATCAAGACCATCAGTCAGGCGTTACTGCAAAGCACTTAACCAGTGTAATGGTGCATGACAAATGAGTTGTTACCACGACGTGGCTGATCTCGATGTAATTCCAAGCCTTATCGATAATATATAAGGTGAGGCTAGGATGTCCTTGCGCGGGCATGCATACAAAGACACATAGGAATTTCATACGATTCATCTACTATGAGAATCCTCATCCAATGCTAGATAACACCAAACAGGAGTAGGACATTACCTTCAAGATAAAGGGTCCGAACCTACATACAATTAGTCGTCTAAACCGGTACATGGATCATATTTGTGCGCCTCCCAAATTGTCAAGTTATGTGTATTTGTGACAAAATCCTTGCGACAATTGTCACCCGCCATGGGGATAGGAGCATGTTGGAGTTGCAATCTAGGCGGCACTTCTCTGGACATCAGCAGCGGCTCATGCGTGCACAACTTGTGAGATTCAACATGCTTTGCTTCATCATCGACCTATGTGGCCTAGCGTCCTGCTTTTGCCCACTAGTATGGGATCTCCCAATTAGTGGCTTGCGAAAGTGCCAACTAGGAGCGTTCAGGTGGCACGCCGTTGGTACAGCGCCGCTCGTAAGTTCTTACTAGTAGCGTGCATCTCAAACGCCGCTAGTAACAATATACCTGCAGCGTGTGCACCGCACGCCACTATTGACTAAACTACCGGCCGTGTGTGCCTAGCACACTGCGAGTAAGAGCCAAACCAGTCGTGTGTGGCTCTTCCTGAGAGCCGCTAAGTGTGGATCAAACTTGTGACTATGCTTGTCGGTGAACGTTGTTGTAACCACTAGTCGAAAAGGGCTAGCCACAACTTCAGTTGGTGGCGCCTCATTTTCAATCCATGCCACCACTATTTCTTTCAAATAGTGACGGCGTTGGCTTATTTGGCACGTCACCAATAATAGGTTATTGGCGGTGTGCCGTCAACAATCCACGCCACCAGTAAGTGAGACCCAAAAATGGGGGACTACTTAAGTTACTGGTGGCCTGTGTCAGAAATGACACATCATTAATAATATCTTATTGGTGGCGTTCGGTATAATGGGAACACCATAAATAACTGGACTAAATTGTACAAAATATAAGAAATCTAGTTAAATTAGTGGTGGCGTGTAGGAGTACTATTCATCCGACGCCACCAATAACTTAGTGCATCCCATGTACTAAAATATGATAGGAAAATGGGCTTGGCATTTTTGCTAACTGGGCTAAAAAATAGCCAACTCACTCTTTAATTTGCTCTGTGTGTGTGTGTGTGTGTGTTCCCAAATCCAAGCCCAAGCACAAGAAAATGTTAGGTCGAGAGAGAAAGAGCTCGCTTTCGTCTCGCCGCCACCCACCTCGCCTTCCTCTCACTGCCGCCCACCTCGCAGCTCACCGCCGGTCGGACCCTCTCCCCCCACCTCAGGCGGCTCAGCCCCGACCTCGCCGACACACACCTCGCAGCTCGCCTAGACCGACCCCACTAAGCATCCCACCTAGCCCTCTCTCGCAACCCCTTGCTGCATCCACCAATACCGGCCGATTCCGGTGAGCCCCGAGGTCTATGGCCAGTGTGTAGCTCAGCCCCGACCTCGCCTCTCTGCGCTCCGTCTTCCCCTTCGGCAAAATCCGCCACACGCGGCCTCCATCGCTCGTGCCCCACGCCTACCTGCGGATAGGGTTTCAGGCACGGCGCCGCTTACGTTGCCAGCGCAACACTGGTGCCCAGCTCCTCCGGCAACGTCCCGACATCCCTTCTCTACGGCGGTTGTGCATGGCATCCCCATGGTGAGCTCCTCTCGTTCCTTAGTGTCTGATAGGGGCGAGGGTCCCGATCTTTCGATGAGATGGTGGCTATTGTTTTGGAGGAAGTCGGCTTTGACGTTCCGACTACGAACGTGCGAGGACGTCGTGACTTAGCAATCGCTAAACCAACTCCGAGAGGTTATTGACCACGCCGGAGCATGATCAACCTGACCACGAAGGTCTGTTTCCTGCAGGCAAATGAAGAACAAGAAAGAAACTGAGATTGCAATCTGGATATTGCGAATATAAGAGGAAAGCTTTCTTGATCAAGGTGGGGTTCTATGATGTCTTGGTCTGGTCGTTGGACACAAACAAAGTACGGAAGTTGCAGTTATGGCAAACTTTTAATCTAAACAAAACACAAAGTCTAAACGATGCCCTAAGGGTTGTATATATGGAGGAAGAGGGGGGAATTTCGTGGCCCTTGGAGGAGGGGTCCGAAACCAACCCTAACTCTTGTTTCCCCACACATACGAACTCTAAAAAGAGCCTATACTTAAGTATCTCGAAAATACATGGGCCTGGCCCAATAATAAGGTGACGCTGCACCTAGAATAGCCTCTGGACAAAATTTATGAAGTGGCATCTTGTATATTTCGTCCAAGGCTTCACGCACTCCTTGTGCTGGCTTTAAAGTCCTGAAATCATCACTTGTAACTCCGTTCTTCATCCCATTGCGCATGCCATCATCTCCATACTTGAACTTGCTCCAAGGTTCATCTTTCTTGTCCAAGCTAGGCCCTTCATTTGTAAGCAAAACAAATGTATCCAATTTAGTCAGCATCATATTCTCATGAACATTAGAATAGTTACCAAGAAACGAAAGTACCTGATAATTCAATTGGCGTGCACGAGCTCTACTAATTGGTCGAGTATGTATAGCAGCAGGGGCTGTGGGTGTAACAATGGTATTGATGTCCTCATCATCCTCCCCTTCTTGAAATGAAGTCGTCCTCGACGAAAGTTCATGTTCCTCACCCAAATAAGGCTTCAAATTTGTGATGTTAAAAGTGGGACTAACCCCAAAATCTGCAGGCAGCTCAAGTTTATATGCATTATCATTTATTTTCTCTAACACCTTAAAAGGACCATCAACATGTGGCATTAGCTTTGATTTGCGCAAATTAGGAAATCTATCCTTACGCAAATGTAACCAAACAAGATCTCCAGGTGCAAACACAACATGTTTTCTACCCTTATCTCTAGCAAGTTTATATTTAGCATTCCTACACTCAATGTTTTCCTTAGTTAACTCAAGCATTTTTAAAATCAATTCAACACGTTCTTTAGCATCAAAATTAACCTTCTCCGAAGATGGAAGAGGCAACAAATCAATAGGTGCACTAGGTAGGAAACCATACACAATTTCAAAAGGGCACATCTTAGTAGTAGAATGCAATGAACGATTATAAGCAAATTCAATATGAGGCAAGCATTCTTCCCACATTTTCTTATTATTCTTCAAAACAGCCCTAAGCATAGTAGACAATGTTCTATTGACTATTTTAGTTTGTCCATCAGTTTGGGGGTGACAAGTAGTACTAAAAAGCAGTTTAGTCCCCAACTTAGCCCATGGACATATCCAAAAGTGGCTAAGAAATTTAGTATCACGATCTGAAACAATAGTATTTGGCACACCATGCAAGCGGATAATTTCACGAAAGAACAAATCAGCAACATTAATGATGCGGAGCATCCCAAGATCATCCCCATGGACGCACCTACACCTCCAACGACACCACTTGGACCAGTGACACGAGCCCGAGCCAAAGCTATCGAAGATAAGGTGAACTCACTCCTCTTCGAACTCCCACTTTCTATGCATGAGACATGGCTACTACCTAAGTCCGAGGTGTTATGCATGATTAGGCACCAAGAGGGCCCTCCCGAAGATGCTCATGAAGATGTACAAGTCCCCAAGTCCATGGATGAGGAGAACCAACGGAAGGAGCCAAGAGCATCTCCCAGGCCCCGGACATCCGGCCAAGGCCCCGGACATCCGGCCCCTGGAGCGTCATCCACTATAGCACCACAGCCGTCGGAAGCTACAGGCCCCGGACATCCGGCCTCTCCTGAGCCCCCGGACATCCGACCACCGGCCTGGAAATCCGGCCCCTACAAACCCGAGAGCAACAAATGCCACCACTCCAGCCCGGACATCCGCCCCCCCAGCCCGGACATCCGGCGTCGCCTGAAAGCCCGGACATCCGGCCCAACCAGACCGGAAATCCGGCCTCCCCTGTCTGCGTACAGTGAAGGGCCGAGGCCCGTGTATCCCTTCTCCCCCCTAGACTATATATACTCCACCCCGTACAACTTTCTAGGGTTAGCAAAGGATTAGCTCATATTTTGTGTGAGAGCTTTGCTCATCCACTTGGTTACCTTCTCCTCGGAGATTCGAGCCTCCACCGGAGAAGATCCCCCAAGCGGATTCAAGACCCCTCTTTAGGGAAGAACATCAAGACCTCCTCACGGAGAAGAACCGGTTACCCTTTTGTATCGTCCCTAGTTGATCGTGGATCGTGTATCTTACTTTATGTACTCGAGGATCTAGCCCATGTGTGACTTGTTCTTGTTAGTTTGAATGTTCCTATCGTGTTTCCCCTTGTGTTTTCCGTCGTTCCCCTCTTTGTGTTACTCGTGTTCTTCGCGGGATCCGCTCCTTTCGTGAAAGATCGGCCAATTAGGGTTCTACCCTACATCATCTTGGTATCTAGAGCCACGTTGATCACGATTTCGGAGCCTCCCCGTTGTGTTTCTAGCCTTGTTTTGTTGTTTTTCGTCCTAATTCAAAAATTCCCCACCAAAAATATCCCCAATTTTTTTTGTGATTTGTTGGTGTGTTGAGATTTTTGTTGGTTTGGATCTGAGGATTTGCTTTGTTTTGAGTGGATCTAGCTTTCCATCCTTTTTCTCCAAACTTCCATCCACAAATTCCTCCGAATTTTGCCCGGATTTAACCTCTCCTCGAGGTGTTCATCTCGTCCGTCCCCGGGTCCAGAGCTCGGACATCCGGCCCGTCCAGCCCGGACATCCGGCCTTCCACCCGGACATCCGACCCCTGGCAGCAACATCTCCATCCACCGCCCTGTTTTTCATCCATTTTTCACCAAATTTTGTTCCGGTGCCCACCATATACAATATATACTTCTGCATAACCCAACCATTTTGGACCGTTTCGCTCTACGACACATTTGCTACTTCGAGGTTTGAGAATTTGAGTTGCGGTACCGTATCCTTTTGTGTTTCGGCTATCTAGGTACGGTTCGACATCGACATCATCGTCGCTCATCTTCGCCACGGACGTGTCCTACATCATCACCGCCGTCCTACATCATCATCAACAACGACCACCTCGACTACATCTTGGTATTCGTGCCACCATTTTTACACCATACCGGAAGCAAGACCGGTAACCTCATCTTGGTATTGGACATATCACTCTTGCCGTTACATTTATAGCCATCATAGCCTTACTCCTTTGCGTTGCTTACCCATCGAGACTAGCCATTGAGTATTGCCGGCAACGAGACTTGTGCACATTAGTGATCATACTTCCCATAGAATACATACATCATTGTTGCATATATTGGTATCATCTCTTGTGTCACAAAGTTGTCATCGCATACTCATTTGCTATCTTGGTTCGTAAAGCATTGCATGAGAAAAGAGCTCAAACATCAAAGAGCCAAACAAGCTTTTAAGCAAAGAGAAAAGATAAGCAAAGAGCTTTTAAGCAAGAACCATAGCATCTTACAACATTAAGATTGTCATACTCGATCAACTTGGATCATATCATAGCAACACCTTGCATAGAACATATTTGGGATAGAAGTCATTGCATTTTTGCTAAGTAGGTTGTGCACAAGTTCTTGTATCCGCCTATTGTGCAATCGTTCTAGCGTCTCTCTAGTGCTGTGCAACAAGAGCATTTTTGTGGGTTCCACATTTTGGCTCACCCTTGGTTGCACAACCCCACTTATCTTTTTGCGTGTGTGTTTCCGTGTACCTTATATGCTTGGTCTACTTGTTACATTGCATCTTGCGAATCTTTTCCAACATTATTGAAGCCCACTTACAATTGCATCAAATTTTGTGCCACCATCCTAACCAAGCTCCACCAAAAGCTTTTGCTTGTGTAGGTGTGAGAAACTAACAAGAGCTAGTCCAATTGTGCTATTTCCTTGTCCTACATTGGAGTGATCCTCGATCCACTTTCAACTTCGGTCAAGGTACATTTGGTACCCGTTCTTCTCTTTCTACCACTCACATTTGTCTTGGAATGATGGATAGGCCAAGTACTTCTACCAACCCACTCTTCATGGAGCAAGATGACGACATGAACTCCTTCGTCACCAAGAGTCACCTCTTTGGTGCACAACGTGCTTTGCATCAAGAGCAACAAGCTATGAGTGAACTCATCGACAACCTTGCCGCCGACTTGCGACTTTCCGAGCAACGTACAAGGGACTACTTCGACCACAAGCTCGACGATCACAAGCAAGAGAATGATGCAAGGATGGACGAAATTCGTGCTTTATTGCTCAATCGCTCTTCTTCCACTTCAAGAAGGAGCCGTTCAAGCCGCCACGCCGACTTCACCCTTTCCGGCTCAAGTACACAGACATCGAACACTCTTCGTCGAGCCACACGCTCCGACCGTCAAGCAAGCCTCAATCCCCTACGCGACACCAACTCTCAAGAGCACCGACAATGTCAAACTCAAGAGGCCTTTGCGCTAGCACGAGAACGGCAACGACAATGCCAACATGAAGAGGAAGAGCGAGCGCATCTACACCAAAATGCTCAAGATGCCGAGGCACAACGTCAAGAACAAAAAATCCGTGACGCTCAAGCACTTGCGGCGCAACAAGCTCTATGCGATTCGAGTCGAGCCGTAGCCGACCGAAGCCGACAAGCCCGTGAACAAGAGGAAGCACTTCGCGAAGAAATTCAAGAACGAAGATTTCAAGCTCGCGTGCATCGTCAAGTTCGTCCTCGAGCTCGACAAGCTCCTCCACAAGCTCGCCAAGAACAACATGACGATGACAACCCTCCGCGCCAAGAGCACCACGAGTTGAACAATCATCAACAACATGGGCGTCATCATCCACGACCCCAACACAATGAAGAGCAACGGTATGGCAAGCTCAAGTTCACCATGCCCAAGTTCAACGGAAGCAACGATCCCGAAGAGTACCTTTCATGGGCATTGAAGGTTGATAAGATCTTCCGTTTGCACAATTATGAAGAAGAGAAGAAGATCGCGATGGAATCCCTTGAGTTCCAAGACTATGTCCTCATTTGGTGGGAACAAATCATAGAGCGCTGATAGGCAAAAGGTGAACCACCCATTACTACTTGGGTGCAAATGAAGGATGTCATCAGAGCACGCTTCGTACCTACCTACTACAACCGTGACCTCTTCAAGAAACTCCAACAACTCAAGCAAGGAACAAAGAGCGTTGAAGAATACTACAAGGATATGGAGATTGCAATGATAAGAGCCAATGTCATGGAAGATGATGAGCAAACAATGGCACGTTTCTTGAATGGACTCAATCATCCCATCAAGAAGATCGCCGACTTCCAACCATACTCAAATCTCATCGAGCTAGTGCACCAAGCTACCAAAGCGGAACACCAAGTGCAAGATGATTTCAAGTATGCCAAGTTCTCATCCAAGTCCTACGGCTTCTCCAACAACCAAGCTTCAACAACTCCAACACCAACTACAAAGCCTTCTACTACCAACATCGACAAGTCGACTTCCAAGAAAGCTTCGTCAACTACAAGCCATCCTCCTATGAGCAACTTCAAGCCGAGAGCTTCATCATCATCAACCCCAACTGATGAGACCATCAAGACGAGTTCCTTCAAGTGTTTTACTTGCGGAGGCCGATGCCACAAGTCCTATGAGTGCACCAACAAGCGAACCATGGTCTTCAACGATGATGGCACTTATGACTCCATGAGCGAAGGCGAAATGGAAGCCCTTGAGCAAGTCGCCATGCACCGCCAACTGAACAATGAAGAAGAACAAGTCTTTTGCGATGAAGACTCAAGTCTCGCACTTGTTGTCTCCAAAGTCTTGACTCTCCAACATCACCAAGAAGAAGACCAACGATGCCACATATTCCACACCAAGGCCGGCATCAATGGATGATCCGTCAAGGTCATCATCGATGGAGGGGGTTGTCATAATCTCACAAGTGAAGAACTTTGCTCCAAGCTCCAATTGCCCAAGACGAAGCATCCACATCCATACAAAGTGCAATGGCTTAGTGACTCCGGCACCATCCAAGTCGAGCACCGAGTACAAGTCTCCTTCAAAATCGGCGCCTACGAAGACACCTTGGAGTGCGACGTCGTTCCAATGACCGTTTGTCATCTTCTCCTTGGACGGCCATGGCAATTCGATAGAGGAGTCGTCCACAACGGCCGAACGAACCACTACATCTTCAAGATGAAGGGCAAGGAGTACGTCCTCCGTCCAATGTCGCCAAGTCAAGTGATCGCCGACAAGCAAGCCACCCATCGTGGAGATCATAGTGAGAGAGCGAGCCACCAAAAAGAGAGTGAGCGCCACAAGCCCAAATCGAGTGCCTCCACGATGAGCGAAAACAAGAACCTAGTTCTATTTGCCACCAAATGTGAGATAAGAGAAGTGTGTGAGAACCCATCTAGTGTCCTACACTACGTCCTCGTGTGCAAGGACAATGCACCACAAACTAACACTTCTCACACTCTTCCTCTAGTGTTGTCTTCTCTTTTGCAGGAATTTCAAGATGTTTTCCCCGATGAGCTACCTCCGGGTCTACCTCCTCTATGAGGTATTGAGCACCGAATCGACCTCATCCCCGGAGCACCTCTTCCGAACAAAGCTCCATACCGTGTCAACCCCGAAGAAACCAAAGAAATACAAAGGCAAGTAAAACATCTCATCGACCATGGACATGTGCGTGAGAGTTTGAGCCCTTGTGCCGTCCCGGTCATTCTTGTGCCAAAACGTGATGGTAGCTTTCGCATGTGCTCCGATTGTAGACCTATCAATGCTATCACCGTTCGCTATAGGTACCCCATTCCACGCCTAGATGATATGCTTGATGAGATTAGCGGTGCCACTATATTTTCCAAAATTGATCTTAAGAGTGGTTACTGTCAAATCCGCATACAAGAGGGTGATGAATGGAAAACCGCCTTCAAAACCAAGTTTGGTTTGTATGAGTGGTTAGTCATGCCTATGGGTCTTTCGGAAGCACCGGGCACTTTTATGCGCCTTATGAATCATGTATTTCCCCCTTACATTGGTTTATTTGTTGTGGTTTACTTCGATGACATTCTTGTGTTTAGCAAATCTATCAAAGAGCATGTCACCCATGTCCGCACCGTTTTGCAAACTCTTAGAAAAGAGCACCTCTATGCTAATATGGAGAAATGCCTTTTTGGTGTTGATAAGCTCGTTTTCTTGGGTTTTGTTGTTTCTTCTAAGGGTGTTCATGTTGATGAGTCCAAGATCAATGCTATTAAGACTTGGCCGCAACCAACCAACTTGCATCAAGTGCGTAGTTTTCTTGGCCTTGCGGGTTTCTATCGTCGCTTTGTGAAGGATTTTAGCACCATTGCTTCGCCTTTGCATGCTTTGAGCAAGAAGAATGCGCCTTTTGTTTGGGGACCATCCCAAGATACCGCATTCAATGAGCTTAAGAATTTGCTTACTCATGCTCCCGTGCTTGCTTTACCCAACTTCGACAAGCCTTTTGAGATTCATTGCGATGCTAGTGGTAATGGCATAGGAGGTGTGTTAACGCAAGAGAAGCGCCCCATAGCTTACTTTAGTGAGAAACTTTCCGGAGCGCAACTCAACTATCCCATCTATGACAAAGAGCTATATGCTTTAGTCCGCGTTTTGCATGAATGGGAACATTACCTTCGTCCCCATGAGTTTATCATTCATACCGATCATGAGACTCTCAAGTATCTTAAGGGACAAACCAAGTTGAACAAGCGTCATGCTAAATGGAGTGAATTTATTGAGTCTTTTCCTTATGTCATCAAGTACATCAAGGGTAAAGAAAACATTGTAGCGGATGCTCTTTCCCGCATATGCATGCTTGTTACACAACTTGAGTTAGATGTCATTGGCTTTGAGCATATCAAAGACTTGTATGAGCATGATGCAACTTTTGCTACTCCTTATGCCAAGTGTTTGTCGAATACATCTTGGGAACGCTATTACATCAAAGATGGATATCTTATGAGAGCTAACAAACTTTGCATCCCGAGTCCTCTCTTCGTTTGTTGCTTTTGCAGGAATCTCATGGAGGAGGCTTAATGGGACATTTCGGACGCGACAAGACGTTCGCCACGCTCTCGAAGAACTACTTTTGGCCAAAGATGTTTCGGGACGTCAATCGTTTCACCAACCGATGCTCTACATGTCGCAAAGCTAAGTCCAAAGCTCAATCTCATGGCCTCTATATGCCTCTACCAATTCCATACCAACCATGGGAAGACATTAGCATGGACTTTGTACTTGGTTTGCCTAGGACTCGAAATGGGAAAGATTCCATATTTGTCGTTGTGGACCGTTTCTCAAAAATGGCACATTTTATTCCTTGCAACAAGATAGACGATGCTTCACATGTTGCTAATCTCTTTTGTAGGGAAATATTGCGTCTCCATGGTGTGCCAAAGACTATCGTCTCGGACCGCGACGTCAAGTTCCTTAGCTACTTTTGGAAGACCCTATGCGCCAAGCTCGGAATCAAGCTACTCTTCTCCACGGCTTACCATCCTCAAACCGACGGCCAAACGGAGGTGACAAACCGCACACTCTCCGCTCTACTTCGAGTACTCATCAAGAAGAACATCAAGGAGTGGGAGGAGTGTCTACCCATCGCCGAGTTCGCCTACAACCGAGCAAGACACTCAACAACCGGCAAGTCCCCTTTCGAGGTCGTCTACGGATTCAACCCTTTGTCACCATTGGATATTCTCCCTCTACCACTCCAAGAGCGCATCAATTTGGACGCAAGTGCACGAGCGACCCATCTCAAGAAGGTGCATGAAGATACAAGAAACACCATCGAGCGCCAAGTACAACGCCTTGCGACCAAGCTCAACGTCAACAAGCACCCTATGATATTCAACATTGGAGACCTCGTGTGGCTACACCTTCGCAAGGACCGCTTTCCCCAAGAACGCAAGTCCAAACTTCGACCACGCGCGGATGGACCATTCAAGGTGCTTGCACAACAACAACGCATACAAGATCGACATCCCTCGTGACAAGTACTCCGTGAGCGACATCTTCAACATCAAAGATCTCTCGCCCTACCATGGTGATGAGGATTTCGATCCGAGGACGGATCTTCCCCAAGGGAGGGGAGATCGATGATGCGGAGCATCCCAAGATCATCCCCATGGACGCACCTACACCTCCAACGACACCACTTGGACCAATGACACGAGCCCGAGCCAAAGCTATCGAAGATAAGGTGAACTCACTCCTCTCCGAACTTCCACTTTCTATGCATGAGACATGGCTACTACCTAAGTCCGAGGTGTTGTGCATGATTACACCAAGAGGGCCCTCCCGAAGATGCGCATGAAGATGTACAAGTCCCCAAGTCCACGGATGAGGAGAACCAACGGAAGGAGCCAAGAGCATCTCCCAGGCCCCGGACATCCGGCCAAGGCCCCGGACATCCGGCCCCTGGAGCATCATCCACTACAGCAGCAAGCCGCCAGAAGCTACAGGCCCCGGACATCCGGCCCGGCAGCCCGGACATCCGGCCTCTCCCGACCCCGGACATCCGGCCACCGGCCCGGAAATCCGGCCCCTCCGAACCCGAGAGCAACAAATGCCACCACTCCAGCCCGGACATCCGCCCCCCAGCCGGGACATCCGGCGTCGCCTGAAAGCCCGGACATCCGGCCCGACCAGCCGGGAAATCCTGCCTCCCCTGTCTGCGCACAGTGAAGGGCCGAGGCCCGTGTATCCCTTCTCCCCCCTAGACTATATATACTCCACCCGTACAACTTTCTAGGGTTAGCAAAGGATTAGCTCATTTTGTGTGAGAGCTTTGCTCATCCACTTGGTTACCTTCTCCTCGGAGATTCGAGCCTCCACCGGAGAAGATCCCCAAGCGGATTCAAGACCCCCTTTAGGGAAGAACATCAAGACCTCCTCACGGAGAAGAACCGGTTACCCTTTTGTATCGTCCCTAGTTGATCGTGGATCGTGTATCTTACTTTATGTACTCGAGGATCTAGCCCATGTGTGACTTGTTCTTGTTAGTTTGAGTGTTCCTCTGTGTTTCCCCTTGTGTTTTCCCTCGTTTCCCTCTTTGTGTTCCTCGTGTTCTTCACGGTATCCGCTCCTTTCGTGAAAGATCGGCCGATTAGGGTTCTACCCTACATCAATTAACAGCATCATCGCTTTTATGACATGGTATAAAGTGTGCCATTTTCGAGAACCTATCCACGACAACAAATATGCTATCTCTCCCCTTCTTTGTTCGAGGTAAAGCTAAAACAAAGTCCATAGATATATCCTCCCAAGGAACACTAGGTATAGGCAAAGGCATATATAATCCATGATGATTGAGTCGTGACTTAGCTTTTTGACATGTTGTGCAGCGAGCAACAAAACGCTCAACATCTCGTCTCATCTTTGGCCAAAAGAAATGTGTAGCAAGTATATCCTCCATCTTCTTGACACCAAAGTGTCCCATTAATCCTCCTCCATGTGCCTCCTGCAACAACAAAAGACGAATGAAGCTAGCTGGAATGCATAGCTTGTTAGCACAAAACACAAATCCATCATTAAGAACGAACTTGTTCCAAGTTCTCCCTTCCTTACAATTCTGCAATAATCTTTAAATTTAGCATCATGCACATATTGATCTTTGATGGTCTCCAAACCAAATATTTTAAAGTCAAGTTGTGAAAGCATAGTATAACAATGAGACAATGCATCAGCAATAACATTTTCTTTACCCTTCTTGTGTTCAATGACATAAGGGAAAGTCTCAATGAATTCAACCCATTTAGCATGTCTACAGTTCAGTTTTGCTTGACTTTTAATGTGTTTCAAAGATTCATGATCAGAATGTATAACAAATTCCTTGGGCCATAAATAATGTTGCCATGTTTATAAGGTCCAAACAAGAGCATATAATTCTTTATCATAAGTAGAATAGTTCAAACTAGGCCCACTCAATTTTTAAGAAAAGTATGCAATAGGTTTGCCATATTGTAATAACGCACCTCCTAATCCAATTCCACTAGCATCACATTCAAGCTCAAAAGTCTTATTAAAATCAGGAAGTTGGAGTAAAGGAGCATGTGTCAACTTATCTTTCAATACCGTGAAGGCTTCTTCCTGTGCGGTACCCCAAACAAAAGGCACATCCTTCTTTGTAAGCTCATTGAGAGGTGCAGCAATGGTGCTGAAATCTCTCACAAAACACCTATAGAAACCAGCGAGGCCAAGGAAACTCCTCACTTGTGTGACGGTTTTGGGTTGTGGCCAACTCTCAATTGCTTCAATCTTGGCTTTATCAACTTCAATTCCCTGTGGAGTAACAACATAGCCAAGAAAAGATACTCGGTCGGTGCAAAAGGTGCACTTTCCAAGATTACCAAACAAACGTGCATCACGTAGAGCAATAAAAACAACACGTAAATGTTCCAAATGTTCCTCCAAAGATTTGCTATTAATCAATATGTCATCAAAGTAAACTACCACAAATCGTCCAATGAAAGCACGTAAAACTTCGTTCATTAATCTCATGAAAGTACTAGGTGCATTAGTTAACCCAAAAGGCATGACTAACCACTCATATAATCCAAACTTAGTTTTAAATGTTGTTTTCCATTCATCTCCCAATTTCATACGAATTTGATGGTATCCACTACGCAAATCAACTTTGGAGAATATTGTAGAGCCACTCAATTCATCAAGCATATCATCTAGCCTAGGAATAGGATGACGATAACGAATAGTAATATTATTAATGCCTCCACAATCAACACACATACGCGATGTACCATCCTTTTTCGGCACTAAAATGATAGGAACAGCACAAGGACTAAGGGATTCGCGTATATAACCTTTGTCGAGCAGTTCTTGTACTTGACGCATAATCTCCTTCGTCTCCTCTAGATTGGTACGGTATGGTGCACGGTTGGGTAATGATGCACCGGGAATTAAGTCAATTTGATGCTCAATCCCTCGAATAGGTGGTAATCCCGGTGGCACGTCTTGTGGAAAGACGTCAGCGAACTCCTGCAAAATGTTAGTGACAGCAGGAGGCAAAGAGGAAGGCACGTCCTCGAATGAAAATAATGCCTCTTTGCACACAAAAGCATAGCAAACATATTTGCTAAAATCTAGATTATCAATATCAGATTTGGTGGCAAGTAAACATGCACTTTTCAATTTAATTTTAGAAGCAACACTAGATGGTTTATTATTAGGCTTCATTTGTTGCTCAAATTCTTTTGCCACAATCTGATTTTCACTCTTATTTTTCTCTTGTTTTGCTTTATTAGCTCTATTAATATCATCTTTCAAAATGGGATCGGGAGTCATAGGAAGCAAAGTAATATTTTTATCCTTATGAACAAGAGTATACTGATTGTTTCCACCATGGTGTACAGAATTTTTATCAAATTGCCATGGTCTACCAAGTAATAAGGAACATGCTTGCATAGGTACCACATCACAGTCAACATAATCAGCATATGTAGAGATACTAAAATGCACATGAACAGTACGTGTTACCTTAACCTTGCCGCTGTTGTTGAACCATTGGATGTAGTAAGGATGTGGATGTGGTCTTGTGGTGAGAGATAGCTTCTCCACCATCTCCATGGTAGCCAAGTTATTGCAGCTCCCTCCATCTATGATGACGCGAACAGAACGTTCCTTCACAACTCCTCTAATTTTGCTCAGCTTGTGTAACCTTCACACTCAAAACACGTTGAGCAACTAAACATTCATACATGTCAGCATCTTCAGCAGCCATGTATTGCGTGTCATGATCAGAATCATCTCCAACATGTTCTTCATGTGTAATAAGAGCCAAAGTCTCCTCATCATAGTCACAACCGGACTCATACCCACCATCCTCGGTAACAATCATCACATGCTGATATTTGCATTCTCTCGCAAAATGTCCTCTTCCCTTACAACGACGACAAATAATATCACTTGTGTGCCCTGTTGATGCCATGGAAGAAGAAGAGCTCTGCGCAGGCCCAGCAGGTGTGCTCTTGGCAGATAGTGGTGGTTGTGCTTGCTTTCCTGTATCACGGCTGGAGGTGGCACCTGATGGAGGTGCTGGTCCAGTGGAAGTAGAGGATGCACGTGGTGTCCATGATGAAGATCGACCTGCAGAAAAGTTAGTTCGCGCCAATGCCTGTCGATCTTGCACTTCACATTCAGCTTTACAAGCAAGAAGGAATAAACGAGTGATATTAGTATACTCCTTATACTCTAGAATGGTATGAATCTCTCTATTTAATCCACCCATAAAACATGCAAGCATAGCTTCATTCTCCTCAACAATACCACATCTAATTATGCCAGTTTGTAATTCCTGATAATATTCTTCTACAGAATGTTTTCCTTGTCTTAAACGCTGCAATTTTTGAAGTAATTCACGTTGATAATATGGTGGAACCCAACGAGTACGCATAGCAGTTTTTAAAGCAGCCCAAGTAGCTGGAATAGGATATAATCTACAATGTTCAGACCACCAAACACATGCAAAGCTAGTGAAAGCACAAACAACAGCAGGAACACGTCTCTCCTCAGGATATTGTAAACATGTAAATCATTGTTCAGTTCCTAACTCCCAAGTAAGATATATATTAGGAACATATCTACCCTCAAATGGTGGAATATTCGATTTCAGTTTAGGGAGATGGTCATGATCTCGTACCTGAGGGGGAGCCCTATCATTGCCTATATTTGCATGTGGATGACCTGGTGGTTATGGTGGTGGTGGTTGCACATAGTTCTGATTTTGATCAACCTCGTGACGGAGTAATTGACCACGGGTACCCCAAAGACGACAAGACAATATTTCAAGACATCGGGGCTAGCAAAGCCCCTCAGTCCGACTGCCCGACTGCTCCTGCCGGCTCCCCAGCTGGCTACCGACTGCGCCGACCAGCCGGCTGCCGACTGCAGCTCGACCCGACACTGACAAGACCCCGACGAGACGGCCATACCGCGGACAAGACAGCCGTACCGTGACGCCATCATGTACAGTGTCACTTGTCCCCTGGCACTATTTATGAAGTGACCCAGGGGACAAGCATGACATGCACCATGCCTTACCCATGCCCACTACCAAGCTTACATCCTAAGCTACCCTCTCCTATATAAAGGAGAAGACACGCATAGGCACACACATATACATGCCCATGGACACACCCCTCACGCATGCATACATGTTCACTCACGGTGGAGCACTCTCATGCCCACTTGCTAGCTAGCTCATACACACATGAGACATATACAAGTCAGATGCCCATGGCACTGACCTCGGATACAGCTCTAGGAGCACTTTGTACTGCCCGATGTACACCCCAGATATATACTCAGACATGCAGGAGTAGGGGTATTATCTCTCTGGAGAGCCCCAAACCTGGGTAAACTAGCGCGTGCTACTCGCATACCCGCTCCTGGTCCTATCAGCAGCAGTCTTACCCTCACACTAAGCCCTTGTGGCATATGTTGACTCGCAAGCCCCCCGTGAGAATACCACGACAGTTGGCGCCCACCGTGGTGCGGTACTATGCTACCGCGCTGCTGCTGGTTTCGCAGTCCGGGCGGGGCCATCTTTGTCATCTCCGCCGCGACGTCGCCGTCGTCTCTCCGGTAGCGCTCGGGGGCCCGACATCGACACGCCCCCGGAGCGGCCGCGAGGGGCGGTGCGTCCTTTCCATCGGCCTCTCCATCTTCATCATCACCGTGACGTCGCCACCTCTCTGGCGCTGGTCGAGGGCTCGACATCAGCACGTCCTCGGCGCGTCCGTGCTGGGTGGTGCGTCTTCATCACCACCGTTGCAATGTCGACAGTCCGTCCGCGCGCGGGCTCACTTCGGTCGGCCGTGTCCATCCACGCGTCGTTCGCATCTGCTCCCCTCCGTGCTGCGCCTTGCTTCTGGCCGGAACACACGTTTGTCACTCCATATCCCATCTATGCGAGCTAGCTAGATGCAAGTCAAACAATGGCCAAATCACAGCCACAATCAAGCCAGATAATGGTTAGTGATAGAGGCGAGGGTGTCCCGATCTTTCGATGAGATGATAACTATCGATTTGGTGGACACGACTTTGACGATCCGACTACAAACGTGCACGACGTTGCGCCTTAGCAATCGCTAAACCAATCTCCTGAGGTTACTGACGATGCCGGAAGCACGGTCAGCCTGACCACGAAGGTCTATTCCTGCAAGCAATCGAAGAACGAGCAAGAATATGATAAAGCAATCTGAATATTGCAAATATATATGAGGTATTGATAATGGTGGGGATCCGAAAAGTGGTCTTGGTCTGGTCGTTGGACACAAACGAAGCACACGAAGTTGCAATGGCTAACTTTTAACTAAACAAATCCCAAGGAAAAGCTACTAGATGGATCTACTTATATAGGAGCAAGGGGTGGCGGCCAAGGAGGTGGGAGGACGTCCCAAGGCAGCCTAAAACTAAATCTAGGTCGTACAAGGCCAATGGGCCCAAGTGGAGGTGATGTAACACCTTTGGACTTGTAGTTTGACTCGGATTCTGCTGCAGCATCAGATTGTTTCGTCCACAACTCAACGCTCCGGACGAATTTGAAGGTGATTCCAATTGGGTTGGAAAGTGCACGAAATCTAATTTCCAACAAAAAAAGAATCACCCAATTCGGAGTCCGTATGAAAAACTTGTGTGCGTTTTGAGTCAGGTGTGTCTGTGCAGTCCGAATCTGAATCCAGAACGTGAGAGACCTGGACTTTATCTTCTCTTGGGCCAAAAGTGACGTGAGAGAACTTTTTGGACAGCAAATAAACATCTCTTTCTTCCTTATCTTCATTTGTGGATTGTACAAATGTCCCATACACCTGCAATTAGACAAAACACAAAAGTGTGTGAAGTATTTTTGTTCTGAATAACATAAATAGATTATTGAATAGTTTGCACTAGAAATCACCTGACAAATATGCATATATGCAATATTTTTGGTCATATCCAAGGTAGTCATGTCCTCATCATCCTCCCCTTCTTGAAAATAAAGCCGTCCTCGGCGTTGCTTAATCTGAAATGTGGCTAACAAAAGAGACAAAGTGTACATGTTGTATATGTATATGTCATCCATTTTTACTTCCCTTAATTTTTGCATATATGACACATGAATAGATGAGTAACTTGCATAGTTCATAAAATCTAAAGCCAAAAAATTAGCACAAGAAGTAGAAGGCATGAAAATATTGCAACTCAGTTTGCACATATAAGTGAAGCTCTTATTCATTTCAAAAGATTGACAATGTTCATCATTAAACCATCCCAACATTGGTGAATAAACCTTACTTGCATCAAATTTACATGCTACAACATGCTTAAATAAGCAAACATGCAATAAGTCATTCAACACAGAATCATCACCAAGATTAGAGGTCATATCAAAATGATTAAACATTGGTTCTTTTGCATCAATAGTTAATTCAATGGGTGCACTCAAAATTGTTGGTATTTCAGTTGTTTGATCACATGGCAAAGTCAAATTATCAACGTAGTCCTCTAAAATAGGTGGTGTGATCAAAGTAGTGGGTAGCTCATCAGATGGTGCATTCAAATTGACAAGGCATTCATCATTCTCATGTAGAGATGGAAGATCAGTACCTTTGTCATTACCTCTTATGATCAACTCAGATGATGTAGCCACTCTCGGGGGCGATGTGTCACATGGTGGAGGTGATGTAGTCCTGACAACAACGGATGTGGTTGTCATAGTATGCCTAGTAGTTGAAGGAACAATCATATCAACTCTTGGAATGTGCACCGTGCGCTTGTTCTCCTCGTGGCCAACACGTCGTTTTATTTCCTGTTCAGCTTTGCAAGCAAGATGAAACAAATGGTCCATAGGATAACACTCTTCATGAATTAGTATCTCTTGAATATCACAGTTTAATCCTCCCCAAAATCTATCCATAAAATCATCTTCACTTTCTTCTAAAGAGGAATGCAACAAGGTAGTTTGTAAATCATCATAATATTTTGTTACAGTTTCACTACCTTGTTTTAAGTGTTGCAACTTCTTAATCATGTCACGAGTATAATAAGCAGGGACAAAAGTATGTCGCATGGCAAGTTTCAAATCATCCCAAGTAGTAGGTATATAATCAGGGTGTAACCGACAATATTCACTCCACCAAACCAAAGCATAACCAGTGAAAGAACCAACCGCAACCTTAACCTTTTTATGTTCATCGAAATTATGGGAAGCAAATATATTTTTATATCGAACTCCCATTCAATATATAAAGCAGGTTTAAAACGGCCATTAAATGGTGGTATAGATACATTAACCTGATCATGTGCATTTGGATGTTTGTGCACCTCTCGTGACGGGTGATGATGGTGTCTGTCGTCCAAGAACTTCTATCTCTAGAACTTGTCATGATTAGTAGAAACAAGAAACAAAATTCGAGAATAATGTTCCTATGAACTACTAGGATGTGGTTGTAAAGTGCTCACAGTAAAGCAAATATCAATATCTTACAAGTTGTTACTATGCGGCAGGTGGTGACAGGCAACCAGCGGTGTCAAATAACTCCGAAGATTGGCAAAGCGATTGCCAGGGAACATACGTATATACGGTGTAGAAATATGTGGAGCTGGGTTGGCTATATATGCTAGCAAAAGATTAGCAATAATCAATTCAAAGATGCAATGTTAAATAAACGCTCAACGACGGTACTGTGCTGGTCCTAGGCTAGACCGGACTAGAGATGCGATCCTAGAACACTAATGAGGTCATGGCGTAGCACAACTAGCATCAATGAATACTAAGTAGCTCTGGACAGCAAGATATAAGTGAAGATCACAACGGCAGTAAAGATAATGAGGTGAAACAACAGCCAAGCAGGATATATCAACAACTTTGTCTCCAACTTTCCTCTGAAAAAGTTCGTGCCGATTTTTTTGTTTTTTTTCTTCTCTCTTTTTTTTTCTCACACTTTTTTTTCTTTCTCTCCTTTTTTTCTCTGACTTTTTTCTCCTTTTTTTTCTCTCATTTTTTTTTCTCTTTTTTTCTCCCTCTTTCCAAAACAAACTAGATAAGATGCAGATTGGATCGAGTGAAGATGTGAACGATCTCAACTATTATTATGACAATGAATGATGGGTAGCACGGGGTGGAAATTGATGGATGGGTGGTGGACAGCGGAAGAGATAATGATGCAGCGGTGGCGTGACTAATGTGAACAGAACTCGAAACTCTAAACGAACTAGACACTAAGACCAGCAACTCGACACGACGATGCAACCGATAATTCAACTATGCAAGCAATGAAAAGAAAATTGCAAAGGCTCAGACTGGCTTGGACCAAGGATGAATAGATCTAACTCTTTTTTGTGGCTTTTTCTTGGACAATAGGTAAGAAAATAAATCTAATCTAGGAAAACTGGAAATTCTCACCGAGCAACCTGAAAACTGATACCACTTGATAGAGGCGAGGGTGTCCCGATCTTTCGATGAGATGATAACTATCGATTTGGTGGACACGACTTTGACGATCCGACTACAAACGTGCACGACGTTGCGCCTTAGCAATCGCTAAACCAATCTCCTGGGGTTACTGACGATGCCGGAAGCACGGTCAGCCTGACCACGAAGGTCTATTCCTGCAAGCAATCGAAGAACGAGCAAGAATATGATAAAGCAATCTGAATATTGCAAATATATATGAGGTATTGATAATGGTGGGGATCCGAAAAGTGGTCTTGGTCTGGTCGTTGGACACAAACGAAGCACACGAAGTTGCAATGGCTAACTTTTAACTAAACAAATCCCAAGGAAAAGCTACTAGATGGATCTACTTATATAGGAGCAAGGGGTGGCGGCCAAGGAGGTGGGAGGACGTCCCAAGGCAGCCTAAAACTAAATCTAGGTCGTACAAGGCCAATGGGCCCAAGTGGAGGTGATGTAACACCTTTGGACTTGTAGTTTGACTCGGATTCTGCTGCAGCATCAGATTGTTTCGTCCACAACTCAACGCTCCGGACGAATTTGAAGGTGATTCCAATTGGGTTGGAAAGTGCACGAAATCTAATTTCCAACAAAAAAAGAATCACCCAATTCGGAGTCCGTATGAAAAACTTGTGTGCGTTTTGAGTCAGGTGTGTCTGTGCAGTCCGAATCTGAATCCAGAACGTGAGAGACCTGGACTCTATCTTCTCTTGGGCCAAAAGTGACGTGAGAGAACTTTTTGGACAGCAAATAAACATCTCTTTCTTCCTTATCTTCATATGTGGATTGTACAAATGTCCCATACACCTGCAATTAGACAAAACACAAAAGTGTGTGAAGTATTTTTGTTCTGGATAACATAAATAGATTATTGAATAGTTTGCACTAGAAATCACCTGACAAATATGCATATATGCAATATTTTTGGTCATATCCAAGGTAGTCATGTCCTCATCAGTTAGATTCTAGCCATGCATTAGTCAGACAATGCCCACACGCTAGCCAGATAATGGTGATAGTGGTCTTGCACTAGCCATAAGCTTCCCATACAATGGCCGGATGATGGCCAGACATTGCTTGTACGTTACCCAAACACTGGCTCGTTTCTCTCAAAAAAAACACTGGCTCGTTCCACTTGTCTGTGGCTCTCCCTCCTCTCGGTTTCCTACAACGAACCGAGTTCGTGGCCGCCTGCTGCGTGCATGAGCAGGAGCTTCGTGCAGCCGCCCCGACCAGCTCTGCAGCTTCGCTCGGCCACGGCTGTTGTGCCCCGCAGCCCGGCTACTGTGCTCTCCGCCTGGCGTCGCTCCTCGCTCAGCCTATTCACGGCCTCGCCGCCCCTGCCTCCGCGCGCGTCGTTGCGCCCTCCGCTGGCTGCCGGCTGCGCCGCATCGCCTCCACCTGCGTGCGCCCCCGTGGCCGCCCGGCTCCAGCCTCGTCCAGCTCCACCCGGCTCCGGCTGTTGCTCCGCGGCCCCGGCCGCAGCGCCGTCCGCCTGCGCGGCCTCGGTCGCCGCTGACTCCACGTCGTCCGTCCACAGCCTCGCCTCTTCTCCGGCCGACCATCGAAGCCGCGCTCACTCCCGAGCCTCCAGGCTGCGTGTCGGCTCCGCCCTCCCAGCTACGACGCCCCAGCCTCCCGCGCGACCGAGCGCCCGCATCGCGTCGCCTCAGGCTTCGTGTGCATCCTCCTCCTCCTCCCGTGCGCTGTTAGGGGAGGCGCCCCTGCACGCATGCCGCCGCTTGTAAGCCATGCTGTCGGCGAGCACTCCTTCTCCGCCGCCTCCGCGCAAAGCCGCCACGCACCCGGCCCCGGCGCCAGCTTCTCCGTATCTCGCGTCGGCTTCGGGTGGCCGCCCCGCGTGTAGTCGCGTCCCGCCTCAGGCCGGCCTTCCGCGCTTGCCGGTTTCCGCTCACCCGGCCGCTGCCGTGCCTCAGGTCGGCTCCGCCTCGTCACCACCTCGCCGGCGCGAAGACCCCACGCGGCCGTGTGCCGGCTCGCACCCCGGCCGGCTCCGGCGGCCCCGCCCCTGGCCATGCCGGTTGCTTGCCTCCGCCCGCCGACTCCCGCCGGATGCGCTCACGGCCGCCTGCTCCGCGCTTGCCGGCTCCCGCGTCGGGCACCGTGGCCGGTTGCGCCTCGCGTGTCCCTGCCAGGTTCCGCTCCACCGTCGCCCCCTCACCCGGCCGGCTGCCTACGTGCTGCTTCAGACGTTGTCGCGTCCGGCTGCTCGTGCAAAAAAAAGAGAAGCATGCCCAGGCCAGCTGCCCAAGCCGGCTGAGGGTAATGAGATAAAGAAGTGGGAGGACGGCTGAAAAAGAGAGGTGAAAGAAAAGGTTTGTCTGGAAGAAGAAGCCAAGGCCGATTGTCCAGCAGGCGAAGAAAAGAAATTAATCAAGATGCTGGCTGGGACAAAAAATGTGTGTGTGCGCATCCGGCTGCCCAGAGCCGGTTGAAGAAAATGCCGGATGCCCACGGCCGACTGGCAAGAAAAAAATGTGTGTGCGCGTTCGATCGATGGCTGCCTGTCCGGCTTTAACGAGCTAGACTGCTGTGTCAGGGTTCGTTCATCCGGTCGGCTGAAGAAGAAGACAAAATAGTTGCCGGAAGATCCGGCCCGACTGCTCAGCAGTCGACCCGAATCTCGGGGGCTACACCCAGCGGGTGCGCTGACGCGCCTCGCGAAGAAGAAGACGAAGTAGTCGCCGGGAGATCCGGCCCGACTGCTCTGTAGTCGGCCCGAATCTCGGGGGCTACATCCAGCGGATGCGCTGACGCGCCCCTGCGAGAAAGAAGACAAAGTAGTTGCCGAGAGATCCGGCCCGACTGCTCAGCAGTCGGCCCGAATCTCGGGGGCTACACCCAGCGGGTGCGCTGACGCGCCCCCGCGAAGATTGCAGACAAGAGAAGAGTTTTGTCCGGCTCCGAGCAGCTGGCAGAAGAGAAAAGAAAAAGATAGGCGCTGCAAGATGCATCGCCGCCTGGCCGGTTGAGCCTGACCGCTCGGGACCCCTTCGAGCACTCGGAGGCTCAACCTTCGTCTCGACTACACGAAAATCAGTGTGAGCTCCTCACCCGCATATTTTTTGCACCGCAAGAGCACAGATAACCCCGAGCGATGCTCGGGGGCTATCTCCGCATTTTATTATAGTTGCATCACTGTTTACCCCGGCGCCAGCCAGAGTTGGCCCAGGGGCTGGCCGCTTGGCCTGAGACGTTAGTTCCCACAGACGGCTTAGTATCGTGCACGGTACCAAAGGCCCACTCTTAGTCACAGACCACAGAGCGGCTGTCCGACTAGCAAGAGTGAACACTGGAGGCCACCCACACGAAAAACGTCCGGGAAGAAAAACGGATCGGGCGATCCGGCCGTTTCCTTTACAAGTATCTACTCGGTTGAATCTGCTCCCAGACTCTAAGTACTGTACACTCCACTTCGCGGCCCACTCTCAGCCACAGACCGCAGAGCGGCTATCCGGCGAGCGAGAGCACAAGCCAAAAAGCGGAGGGAACATAAAAAAGATTGAAGGGGGCTCGGACGAAACCGAGTCGGCACCCTCCGCATAAAACTTGCAATGCTAAAAGCAAACATTTGATATATCTGCGTGGACTAACTTTGTCTTTTTCATGATCATTTCCATGAACACTCGCCAAAAAACCTCCGCCCAACTTTGCCAAGTTGCCCGAAGGCTTGGGGGCTACTGACGGAGTAATTGACCACGGGTACCCTGAAGACGACAAGACAATATTTCAAGACATCGGGGCTAGCAAAGCCCCTTAGTCCGACTGCCCGGCTGCTCCTGCCGGCTCCCCAGCCGGCTGCCGACTGCGCCAACCAGCCGGCTGCCGACTGCAGCTCAATCCGACACCGACAAGATCCCGATGAGACGGCCATACCGCGGACAAGACAACCGTACCGCGACGCCATCATGTACAGTGTCACTTGTCCCCTGGCACTATTTATGAAGTGACCTAGGGGACAAGCATGACATGCACCATGCCTTACCCATGCCCACTACCAAGCTTACATCCTAAGCTACCCTGTTCTATATAAAGGAGAATACACGCATAGGCACACACATATACATGCCCATGGACACACCCCTCACGCATGCATACATGTTCACTCACGGTGGAGCACTCTCATGCCCACTTGCTAGCTAGCTCATACACACATGAGACACATACAAGTCAGATGCCCATGGCACTGACCTCGGATACAGCTCTAGGAGCACTTTGTACTGCCCGATGTACATCCCAGATATATACTCAGACATGCAGGAGTAGGGGTATTATCTCTCTGGAGAGCCCCGAACCTGGGTAAACTAGCGCGTGCTACTCGCATAACCGCTCCTGGTCCTATCAGTAGCAGTCTTACCCTCACACTAAGCCTTGTGGCATCTGTCGACTCGCAAGCCCCCCGTGAGAATACCACGACAGTTGGCGCCCATCGTGGTGCGGTACTATGCTATCGCGCTGCTGCTGTTGGGGAACATAGTAGTTTCAAAATAATTCCTACGCACACGCAAGATCATGGTGATGCATAGTAACGAGAGGGGAGAGTGTGATCTATGTACCCTTGTAGATCGACAACGGAAGTGTTTGGTTGATGTAGTCGTACGTCTTCATGGCCTGACCGATCAAGCACCGAAACTACGGCACCTCCGAGTTCTAGCACACGTTCAGCTCGATGACGATCCCCGGACTCCGATCCAGCAAAGTGTCGGGGAAGAGTTCTGTCAGCACGATGGCGTGGTGACGATCTTGATGCACTACCGTCGCAGGGCTTCGCCTAAGCACCGCTACAATATTATCGAGGACTATGGTGGAAGGGGGCACCGCACACGGCTAAGAATATGATCACGTGGATCAACTTGTGTCTCTAGGGGTGCCCCTGCCGCCGTATATAAAGGAGCAAGGGGAGGAGGTCGGCCGGCCCTATAGACGTGCCAAGGAGGAGTCCTCCTCCTAGTAGGAGTAGGACTCCTACTAGGAGGGGGAAAGAAGTGGGGAGGGAGAGGGAAAGGGGGGGCGCCGCCCCCCTCTCCTAGTCCAATTCGGACCAGGGGGGAGGAGGCGCGCGGCCCACCTTTGGCTGCCCCTCTCTCTCTCCACTAAGGCCCATATGGCCCATTACTTCTCCCGGGGGGGTTCCGGTAACCCTTCGGCTCTTCGGTTTTCTCCGAAATCACCCGGAACACTTCCGGTGTCTGAATATAGCCGTCCAATATATCAATCTTTATGTCTCGACCATTTCGAGACTCCTCGTCATGTCCGTGATCACATCCAGGACTCTGAACTAACTTTGGTACATCAAAACTCATAAACTCATAATATAACTGTCATCGAAACCTTAAGCATGCGGACCCTACGGGTTCGAGAACAATGTAGACATGACCGAGACACGTCTCCGGTCAATAACCAATAGCGGAACCTGGATGCTCATATTGGCTCCTACATATTCTACGAAGATCTTTATCGGTCAGACCGCATAACAACATACGTTGTTCCCTTTGTCATCGGTATGTTACTTGCCCGAGATTCGATCGTCGGTATCCCATACCTAGTTCAATCTCGTTACCGGCAAGTCTCTTTACTCGTTCCGTAATACATCATCTCACAACTAACTCATTAGTTGCAATGCTTGCAAGGCTTATGTGATGTGCATTACCGAGAGGGCCCAGAGATACCTCTCCGACAATCGGAGTGACAAATCCTAATCTCGAAATACGCCAACCCAACATGTACCTTTGGAGACACCTGTAGAGCTCCTTTATAATCACCCAGTTACGTTGTGACGTTTGGTAGCACACAAAGTGTTCCTCCGGCAAACGGGAGTTGCATAATCTCATAGTCATAGGAACATGTATAAGTCATGAAGAAAGCAATAGCAACATACTAAACGATCGGGTGCTAAGCTAATGGAATGGGTCATGTCAATTAGATCATTCATCTAATGATGTGATCCTGTTAATCAAATGACAACTCTTTGTCCATGGTTAGGAAACATAATCATCTTTGATTAACAAGCTAGTCTATTAGAGGCATACTAGTGACACTCTGTTTGTCTATGTATTCACACATGTATTATGTTTCCGGTTAATACGATTCTAGCATGAATAATAAACTTTTATCATGATATATAAGGAAATAAATAATAACTTTATTATTGCCTCTAGGGCATATTTCCTTCAGCTGCTGGTTTCGCAGTCCGGGCGGGACCATCTTTGTCATCTCCGCCGCGACGTCGCCGTCGTCTCTCCGGTAGCGCTCGGGGGCCCGACATCGACACGCCCCCGGAGCGGCCGCGAGGGGCGGCGCGTCCTTGCCATCGGCCTCTCCATCTTCATCATCACCGCGACGTCGCCACCTCTCTGGTGCTGGTCGAGGGCTCGATATCAGCACGCCCTCGGCGCGTCCGTGCTGGGCGGTGCGTCTTCATCACCACCGTTGCAACGTCGACAGTCCGTCCGCGCGCGGGCTCACTTCGGTCGGCCGTGTCCATCCATGCGTCGTTTGCATCTACTCCCCTCCGTGCTGCGCCTTGCTTCCGGCCGGAACACACGTTTGCTGCTCCATATCCCATCTATGCGAGCTAGCTAGATGCAAGTCAAACAATGGCCAAATCACAGCCACACTCAAGCCAGATAATGGTTAGATTCTAGCCATGCATTAGTCAGACAATGCCCACACGCTAGCCAGATAATGGTGATAGTGGTCTTGCACTAGCCATAAGCTTCCTATACAATGGCCGGATGATGGCCAGACATTGCTTGTACGTTACCCAAACATGACATGCACCATGCCTTACCCATGCCCATTACCAAGCTTACATCCTAAGCTACCTTGTTCTATATAAAGGAGAAGACACGCATAGGTACACACATATACATGCCCATGGACACACCCCTCATGCATGCATACATGTTCACTCACGGTGGAGCACTCTCATGCCCACTTGCTAGCTAGCTCATACACACATGAGACATATACAAGTCAGATGCCCATGGCACTGACCTCGGATACAGCTCTAGGAGCACTTTGTACTGCCCGATGTACACCCCAGATATATACTCAGACATGCAGGAGTAAGGGTATTATCTCTCCGAAGAGCCCCGAACCTGGGTAAACTAGCGCGTGCTACTCGCATACCCGCTCCCGGTCCTATCAGCAACAGTCTTACCCTCACACTAAGCCCTTGTGGCATCTGTCGACTCGCAAGCCCCCCGTGAGAATACCATGACACCTCGTCATTGTAATCTCCCACATAATCATCCTCCTCCACATCAGCAGCAAGAGCCACATAAGAATCAACAGCAGCACCAACAGTTTGACCAGGCGCAAGAGGGACATGGCTCGCTCGGCGGGGGGCTATTTCACGACATGGAGGTAGTCGTCGTGGTTGTTGTTGTTATTGTTGTTGTTGTTGTTGTTGTTGTTGTTGTTGTTGTTGTTGTTGTTGTTGTTGTTGTTGTTGTTGTTGTTGTTGTTGTTGTTGTTGTTGTTGTTGTTGTTGTTGTTGTTGTTGTTGTTGTTGTTGTTGTTGTTGTTGTTGTTGTTGTTGTTGTTGTTGTTGTTGTTGTTGTTGTTGTTGTTGTTGTTGTTGTTGTTGTTGTTGTTGTTGTTGTTGTTGTTGTTGTTGTTGTTGTTGTTGTTGTTGTTGTTGTTGTTGTTGTTGTTGTTGTTGTTGTTGTTGTTGTTGTTGTTGTTGTTGTTAGGTGCAGCCGGTGGTGGTGGTGGAAGACGCGCGAGCAATTCATTAAACTTGTTATCGAGCTTTGTTTCGAATGTCTTCTCCATGCCATCTATCTTCTCCATGGCCTCTTCAAATCTATTTAGCACATCTTGCACCTGTCCACTCATCATTTGCTGAAATTTATCATGCAACTCCTTATTCGTCATGTTCTCCCAGTCAACCTTGTCGGCTTGTGATCCTACCATGGTTAGCAGCAATAGAAACACACAAGAATATGATCCTACAGACTACTAACAAGAGGTAGTGGTGGGTGTCACAAATCCGTCAAGCAAATCTCAAATTCTTACCAGTTCTTACCCAGTAGCAGGCAGTGATCGGCAACCGTCGTAGGCAAAACACTCAAAGCTTGGATAGAGCGATTACCAGGGAGAGTCAAACGCATGACGTAGATGGAGCTGGGAAGGCTTATAATATGGTAGCAAAAAGGGTCAGCAATAATCAATTCAGAGATGCAAAGTTGAATAAATACTCAACAACGGTACTGTGTTGATCCTAGGCTAGACCGTGCTAGAGATGCAAGCCTAGAACACTAACAAAATCACGGCGCTGCACATAAACAAGGGAGGAGCATGCTCTGATTTTTTTTCTTCTTTTTTTCACTTTTTTTTTGCACTTTTCCCCTCTTTTTTTTTGCTCTGCAACAATTTTTTTCTAAAAAGTCTACAAATGGTATAAAAACTGCCTAGCCAGAACTTTCCAGACTTAGTTTTTTTTGAGTTTGGGGACACCTAATTTTCAATCCATGCCACCACTATTTTTTTTCAAACAGTGACGGCATTGGCTTATTTGGCACGTCACCAATAATAAGTTGTTGGCGGTGTGCCGTCAACAATCCATGCCACCAGTAAGTGAGACCCAAAAATGGGGGACGACTTAAGTTACTGGTGGCGTGTGTCAGAAATGACACGTCATTAATAATATCTTATTGGTGGCGTTCGGTATAATCGGAACGCCATAAATAACTGGACTAAATTGTACAAAAATATAAGAAATCTAGATAAATTAGTGGTGGCGTGTAGGAGTACTATTCATCTCATGCCACCAATAACTTAGTGCCTCCCACGTACTAAAATATGACAGGAAAATGGGCTTGGCAATTTTGCTAACTAGGCTGAAAATAGCCCACTCACCCTATAATTTGTTCTCTCTCTCTCTCTCCCTGTGTGTTTCCGAATCCAAGCCCAAGCCTAGGAAAAGATTAGGTCGAGAGAGACAGAGCTCGCCTTCGTCTCGCCGCCACCCACCTCGCCTTCCTCTCGCTGCCGCCCACCTCGCAGCTCACCGTCGGTCGAACCCTATCCCCCCACCTCAGGCGGCTCAGCTCCGACCTCGCCGACACACACCTCGCAGCTCGCCTAGACTGACCCCACTGAGCACCCCACCTAGTCCTCTCTCGCAACCCCTTGCTGCAGCCACCAACGCCGGCCGATTCTGGTGAGGCCCAAGGTCTATGTCCAGCGTGCCGCTCAGCCCCGACCTCGCCTCTCTGCCCTCCGTCTTCCCCTTCGGCAAAATCTGCCGCACGCGGCCTCCATCGCTCGTGCCCCACCCCTACCTGCGTATAGGGTTTCAGGCACGGCGCTGCTTACGTTGCCAGCGCAGCACTGGTGTCCATCTCCTCCGGCAGCGTCCCATCATCCCTTTCTCTACGGCGGTTGTGCATGGCATCCCCATGGTGAGCTCCTCTCCTCCCTTAGTGTCTGATAGGGGCAAGGGTCCCGATCTTTCAATGAGATGGTGACTATCGTTTTGGAGGAAGTCGACTTTGACGATCCGACTACGAACGTGCGAGGACGTCACACCTTAGCAATCGCTAAACCAACTCCGAGAGGTCATTGACCACGCCGGAGCACGATCAACCTGACCACGAAGGTCTGTTTCCTGCAGGCAAACAAAGAACAAGCAAGAAACTGAGATTGCAATTTGGATATTTCGAATATAAGAGGAAAGCTTTATTGATTAAGGTGGGGTTCTGTGACGTCTTGGTCTGGTCGTTGGACACAAACGAAGTACGCGAAGTTGCAGCTATAGCGAACTTTTAATCTAAACAAAACCCAAAGTCTAAACGACGCCCTAAGGGTTGTATATATGGAGGAAGAGGGGGGAATTTCGTGGCCCTTGGAGGAGGGGTCCGAAACCAACCCTAACTCTTGTTTCCCCACACATACAGACTCTAAAAACAGCCTATACTTAAGTATTTCGAAAATACATGGGCTTGGCCCAATAATAAGGTGAGGCAGCACCTAGAATAGCCTCTGGACGAAATTTATGAAGTGGCATCTTGTATATTTCGTCCAAGGCTGGCTTCAAAGTCCTGAAATCATCACTTGTAACTCCGTTCTTGACCCCCTTGCGCATGCCATCATCTCCATACTTGAACTTGCTCCAAGGTTCATCTTTCTTGTCCAAGCTGGGCCCTTGATTTGTAAGCAAAACAAATGTATCCAATTTAGGCAGCATCATATTCTCATGAACATTAGAATCGTTATCAAGAAACGAAAGTACCTGATAATTCAATTGGCGTGCGCGAGCTCTAGTAATTGGTCCAGTATGTATAGCAGCAGGGGCTGTGGGTGTAACAATGGTATTGATGTCCTCATCAGTGTCACTTGGACCAAAATTTAGGATCTGTAAAATCAGTTTAGGATCTGCAAAATCAAAATAAATTGATCCAAAAATTTGAAAAGATAACGTTGTCATCAAGAGAAAATAGTCCATGGTATTTGTTCATATGAATACCACAATTAGCCAATGCTTTGCTGCGATGTTAGAACTCACAGCTTGCCGTAGATGAGATTGTTGTCGTACATCGGACAGCAAAGCGAGCACGTACACAACTAGCTAAGCAGGAAAGCAGGTAGGTGGATGCTTTTCACGTAGGCTAGCTTATGAAGCGAACCAATCTCCGACAGCCAAGTTAATCGATCTGTAGAGACGAGATAAACACAACAGAATAAGCACGCACAAGATTGATCTTTTTTCCCCTCTGCCATAGCTTCCTAGAGGCTTTTCTCCTTTATTTGTAATAGCTATTTAAGGACTCCTTGACCTATACATATTAGTATTCTAGGACTAAACCGACTATGACTCTTGTCACGTATATCACTAAAACTCTAACCAAACGTACTAAATTTGGAATATCTAATATGCGAGTTGTGATGCCCAAATCGGATTGATTTGGCTAGTAGTTCAGTAAGAACGGATTGATTATTTGATATCAATACTTCACTGTTTCAGGAACAATTTCACTTCAATAGTCATGCTAATGTTCCACTATTATTGGTTTGTAGTTTATTGTTCATAAAATCATTTTCATGTACAAAAGATTCAAGTTTCCCTTTTTCTCTTAGAAACTAAAAGATTCAAAGGAGTAAATTAAGAATATTGTATTCTTATTACCTCGTGAGTAGCTAGCAACAATGAACCTTCAGTATCAGAGTAAAGCAAGGCCATGTGCATTAAACATGCTGACTTGGATATTTTTATTTGCTTTGATTAGTCATTCTAACCAGTCTCTTTCAACAAGTAGTAACTAGACAGATAGTTGTTGACAAGTTGTGGTAAGTTACACTAACAGTTTCAAACAAGACAGCCGGAACTACTAAGTCAAAGCATTAAGTCTTTCAGAATTAGTTGTGTGTGAGGACTGCTTGTTTCTACCTAGGTAGTAACTTATTCTAATACTCTGTTATGTGAGGTCATACCCACGACATACTACTAAAATACTATGTTGGTTTATCTTTGCGTGGCCATTTTCCTTAAACATAAGCTAACACATGCAGTTTTCACACATCTTGGTAACTCTGGTTTATTTGTACACCAAAATATATTTAATTTAAATCCACTTTTTATGTGGAAAGGTTTTTTTCTGTAGTATTTGTTTCCATTTGTAGAATTTCAGTTTCATAATACACATGAACAGAATGCGTGATGTAGTGAATGATTTGCTTAGTACAGTGGTTATGACAGCCATGATAGTACAGTTGGATATTTTTTATAGCATTCTTTTGTATCTCAGACTGTTTGTTCAACTGGTGATGATTTTATGGATCATGTATTGTTGTTTGTAGATATTCTGCAACGAACCATTTTTCTACGGCCATGAAAACCATCATCAACTTGTTAGGATTGCAAAGGTGCTTATTCAGTTTATTCCATTTATTCTTTGGAAATATAGCTATAACTAATTAAGGATTATTTTTCATGTTTTACTCCTCACGCACTGTTTTATATGGATTCTTTGGTGGCGTCTGATATTGTTTAGACTTGTCATATACCATTTGCTATTACTTACCTTAGTGACCGAGTGGTTTTGGTTCAATGTTTTGATGAATCTGTACCGTGCACAAATAAGTTACCACCTCACTGTTTCAAGTTAAGAGCTCTAAATTCTGGCCACACCCCTGCATTGACATGTACTTGGAACAAATGGGCTAAATGCTTATTTGAACAAATACAAAATTGAGCTTGACCCCCAACTTGAAGCCCTTGTTGGAAGGTATATTGCCACTCAGCAGTCATTTTGATGATGCAAGATCTCAATTTGCCATTTGATTTATAGATTGACCATGCAATTATACTTTCTTTTCTCATCTCCAACTCATAGGTGCTGCATGATGTGTTTGAGCATCTGGTATGTAGATAGACTAGGGGTTGGGGCGCCACCTAGTGGCGCTCCTGAGAGGAAGCTGGGGGGTGCCAGGTTGGCAGCCACCCGTTCCAATTTCTTTTTTCTATCTTTGGTAACACATGGACATGACATTTATGTAAGAAGTTGCTCTACAAATTTCAAAAGAGCTAAATAAATGAAACTCAAATACAAGGAGATTACGTCACTTGAAACACAAAACCCCAGAAGGCATGATATAGAATCAGACAGGGGGGAGAGGCCACATATACTCATGAAGTAATGAATTAAGTATGCAATTGTGACATGAAGTGCTACACCAAAACTATAAGAACACAACGACTGGAAATTTAAAGGGTCTTCAAACTGAACGCTCAAATTGTAAAATCACCAAGAAATGCTACTCAGTTCCATGGAGATCCTTGGCTACCAGTTCTTGACATGCCTTGCAAAGTAATGAGAGGAAGACACTCTTCAGCATATCTCCTAAGAACAGAGACGGGGATACATGCAGCAAGAAGTGCACGAGAAGAGAGACGGGGAGCTTGTTGCTAAATTTAGTTACCAAATTTGCATTATCCATTATCCATTTTAAGAGACAACAAAGACAATAGTCAAATTCCTATGGGCGGAGATTCGGCTACAAGAATTTAAGACAAACATATAAGCACTAATATATGAGATCCTGGGCGTACCTGTGTGTACTTGTCTAGCTTGGTTACTTGTGAACGTGCTTATTTGATCTAGAGAAGCCCGGGCAACATATATAAGGTGCAGATGCTGAAGAAAAAGCGCACTCAAGAGAAATTGATCATTATAGCATTCATATATGCATAGCAAGTAGACGAAGGCAGGCTAATCATGTTGTCGTATTTGCTAACATACAATATGCGTAATTTAGTGAAGATACTTGAGCAAACAGGTACAAATCTCCTCTTAGGATATCAAGCCGTAGGTGAATACTCATAAGACATAGTAACAGGTACATGAAGTAATGAATACAATTCAAAATACTCTTCACAAGGCCCTAGAGAATAAGAGTAACCTCGTTATTCTGTAAAAAATATAATCAAAAGCATTGATGAACTAAAACATTCAAATGGAGTTTGAATTTTTCTGGGAGTAGTTGTAATGTCCCATAGCAACACCACCTTACATCACTCGATCTGCTCTGCATTGTAGCTGCCGACACCCACTACATTTATCAGAAACCTGAGTGACAAATACTTGGAAACAAGCAATAATACATAACTGAATCAAAAGGAGATTTATCAAAGGTGACAGTCATATGAGGAAGTAGTACAAAGTTTAGTAACAAACCCAAATCAATCAAAGGGACATGTTTTACAGAAAAGAATATTCATCTTCATGGTATCAACGTACGTGCATATACAGTTACATCATGAGAGAAAGGAATAAATTCAAAACTAACATCTTATATTAATATTAACCCATCTAAAAGGAGAAGCAACATGGGATTCTGACAAGGACATACTGTTTCGAGAAGCTGATCAATACTCAATACTCGTAAGATCTGCAGCAGGTACAGATGTTGCAGAAGTTATACTTTCCAAAGATTTCCCAAAGATATCATTGTCATTTCCTAGGTCAATCAACATAGTCTATTGAACACATTCAAATGTCTCGTTCAGTATTGATAAATTCAGAATTATTTAGTTTTAGAACTCATGCAAAGTACTTTTTCAGTTTTCCTCATATTGAGAAGGAACAAGAATAACAGATCATGTAATTCCAACAAAAGCTAAGAGAGGAGCATACAGTGTTATGTTAACATTTTAGTTTTTCAAGGAGATCCTTTTCGGTCAGCTATCCAAACATGTTGTTGCATTTCAAAGCCGCGAAAATGTGCTACTTTGAATTCGTCTTCCCATACACAGTGGTTGTTCGTGAGTGGAAGATCAAGGCCAATCAGACCAACAGCGAGCCCTTTCTTTGCTGATTCTGCAGCCAGAGATAGCCAGGCTGGAGGACCACAACCATCAGCTATTGGCAACAGCTGCAAAGATTCAGATAACATAATCAACTACCTGAAGAATGCTACTAGACACCAATTTACTTACATGATGACAATTAACTTCAAAACCAAATTAATTTATCCTTTAAGAAAAATTAACTAAACAAAATGTCAGTAGAAGGACTGAAACATCTTAATACACAATGTATGTTTGTGCAAAGAGTTCATTAAGTTTGTTAGAACCAGGCTGATAGCTTCATTTCCTAGTAACAGGCGACACAACAAACTGAAACCACCATAAAGGAATGCTTCCAGAAATAAATATTCGAATCACACTATATAGCTAGTAACTTCATTATTCTAGTAAAATACTTTCAATTCTTGTTCATATACCTATTTTCAATATACCAATGGGGTATTTTCAAAATGCTTGTCCAGAAGAAAATAACAGATCTACCAATGTCATATTTTCAAAATACATATAGACAATAAATACTACCAGCCAGCAAAGGCCCACTCGAGAAATACATACACTACAAAAAAATTACACTTCCGTGATGATACGTGTTTGTCATAGTAGGTCGCGTTTTCTGTCATGCATGTACATCCATGACAAATTCATGACAGAATCAAGATAGTCATACCTGTGATGTCGTAGAAGTGTTCCATGACATTGCCAGAATTATCATCACGGAAGTGTCCACTTTCATGACGATAAATTGCGCGTCACAGAAGTGCTTTCATCAAGGGTGACCGACACGTGGCATCCACTGTAACGTAACGCCGTTAAGCTATCGGGTCGGATTTTGGATCCGATAACCCGTTAACTGCCACAACCAATGCCGATTTTCCACGTGTAAAATTCTCATTGGCTGACGGATCCACGCGTCAGCTCCGCGTTGGCACATGTGTCACTCATCCAACGGTCGAGATGGGCCTATGATATGTTGACACGTGGACCAGCCCAAAAGTGGCCCACAAAGATTAAATGGGCCGGCCCAACCGAAGGCCCATAAGATTTAGCGGACCATAATGGGCCGGCCCAGCTAAAGGCCCACAAAATTTAGCGGGCCATAATGGGCCGGCCCAGCTAAAGGCCCACACGATTTTGCAGATCATAATGGGCCGGCCCAGCTAAAGGCCCACAAGATTTTGCGGACCACAATGGGCCGGCCCAGCTAAAGGCCCACTAGATTCTGCCGACCATAATGGGTCGGCCCAGCTAAAGGCCCAACATTCTCTGTCAAATCGGCCCGTCAACGGTCTTTCCTAAACTTGTCATCAACGCGGCCCATGGTCACTTCTGGCCCGTTAACAGTCCGCTAAGTAATTGGGCCGAATTACGACCCGGTGTATTTCCGACCTGTTAAAGGTCTGGCTTCATTTGGGCCCATTTACAGGCCATCAAAACTTTCGGCCCATAAACGACCGTGAAGGATTTGGGTCATATTCGGCCATGTCTGACATTCGGCCTGTTAGAGGCCCACTATAGCTTTGGGCCACTTTCGGCCTGTTGTCATTTTCGGCTTGTTAACCCCGGACGTAAACCATGGGCCATATGTGGCCCAACGTCATATCGGGCCCATTAACGGCCCATATAAAAATGACGATAATCTAGCTCGAGCGAAGTTCCGCCCTGTTAAAGGCCCGTGTATTAAGTCGGCGCATTTACGGCCCGTCCGAATTTCGGCCTGTTAAAGTCTAGTGGGTTATTTGGCACAATCAGGGCCCAATCTCACTTTTGGTCTATTAAAGGCCCATGTATTTTATGGGCTCGAGATATTTACACTTGTAAACGGCCTATTTTTACTGAGGGCCCAAATTATGTTTAGGCTTGTTAAAGGCCCACTATGGGCACCGGCCTACCAGAAAAATATGAAAGCTTATGCTGATTTAGGCTCAGATATTTTTAGTGGGCTACATGCCAATTTCGGCCCATAATAGTTTTTAGCCCAATTGGAATGGGCCCGACGAATGTTGGCATGTTGGGCTCCTACGAAGCTTTAGGCCGAATACATTACTAAGATAAACCTACACTGTACAAAAATAGCGTCGTAATTACTGCAGCCTAAGGCAGCATCATAAATGTTGTATCACAACAAAATAAATTCCAACCATACAACAAAAGGCCTATTGGCATAAAGTTTACAGTCCTTCCAGATAAAAGCACCATCAGATGTATAGAAGCACATATCATTTGACCTGAGTGCTAATGTTTCAGGTTGTAGAATCTGATGGAGCAGCACAATCTCCACGTTTTTTTCGCCATTGCTCTTGAACAACGAAGCGAATGTCTCATAGTCTGGTTTCAAAACCATTCATATCTTGACGACATTTCTCAACCACTATTCTTTTTTCCGAAACAACGTCCACTAGGGATTGGACTTGTGTATGGAGCACATATATATCACTCTGTCTAGCAGGAAGATTTTGTTCAGTAGGCGATTTGGACGAGGTTACCTTGACAACTAACCCAGAATTACGCAGGAAGGTGCTTTTTGCACTATTAGTGGAGAGATACTGACGCACTACAGCAAGAGGTGACATTGTGCCTGTAGTAGCCTCGTCACCTTCAGGTGGTTGTGGCTGTTCAATCATTTGTTCCATAGCTTCCTGAAAGTTTGACTTGTAGATTAGTGTACCAGATAAGTTACTAATGAGATAAAAACAAACAAAGTAGGTTAAAACGTTTATACATAACTTATTTTGGTGAACTATTGTAATACATTAGCATGTATTGTAGTGCCAACTACATAATAAAATCACTTTCGGAACATATGTTCATGTAGCATGCCTACTATATTGTCTATTTCCTCACATTCGTTGACATCTAAGGATAAAGAGATATGGTTTAAAGTAGGATGAACATAGTATGACATCATTCATATCATGGGCAAACAGATATAAAACAAACAGGCTATTTTATCATTGTGTGCGCACGTGAACATAACAACTAGATTACAAATCAAGACCAAAAGAATATCCTTCATCTCTTTTAAACCATGTAAGGTGAAATGATACGTTAAGACAACTGTGAATAAAAGTGAACAGAGTAACTGACATTGGCTGCAAACCAAGTAGTTAAATGAACACATCACAGTACCAATCAGTTCAAGGCAGGAGGAGTAAGGACTTACAACAACAGCTTGAACTGGTGTGCTCATGCCCTTCATCTTGCTGGTGTGGCAATCCTTGAAGATTTGCACTGCATTCGGTTCAGATTCTTTTTGGTCCACACGGGATTTCCTCTGTATTTGAAACAAGTCAATATAGATACGATAATATGGCACAAAAAAGGAGGAAGTAGCAGCTATTTACAAGAGCCTCGCAGTGTGCAATATAGCTACGAGATCCTGTGGTCTGTTGGAATTTCACTTTAGAACGGTTGGTTTTGTTCTTCAAACAGTTAGCCTAGAAGAAGATACACTTGTAAGGCACATACATAAATACAAGTTCAATATGTGGTCTGATCAAATACATATAGCCTACCTGATACTTTGGATCAGACCAATGTTTAACGAGGGTTGTCCAGTCTTCATCTGTAATATATTCCACTGGAGATGTTTGGGCGATTTCATTGTTAGCCTTGCCTTCAAAGTGAGATTTTCTAAGGTGGTACCGATACTGTCGCAGAGCAGACTGAAAAACATGAGAGCATGCTTGTTTAGTTGCATCATCTTTCGGATCCAACTTGAACCTCATCTGTTGAAAAAAGAATGTGAGTCTTATTAGGAGGAAGCTAGAAAGTATGGGACAAAGCAATACAATATTACTAATTGCGATGAATAACATTACTTACGGATAAATGGTCAAGGAAGGTGTTAAACTGGGTATTGTCTTTCTCATTCCTGTACTGGATCCACGTTGGGAGGATACGTGCATGACACCTAACGGCAACGGCTGCCTCTGATACTAACTTGGCTGACTCTGTAGCATCACGTGGCCTTTTTAAACCTGCCTCAAAATGGATCTCCATTCTTCCTCCTTTAGATTTTGTTAATCTGTCAAGCATTATCCCTGATGTCTATTTCCGCTTGCGCTGTGGTGCTAGTTCAACAACGAATATGGAAAGTATTAGTGTACATCAAACTATGAGAGTACATATAAAGGAGCATGCAACTGCAACTTGACTCGGTCAGGTACCGTCTTGGTGTTGATGCTCATGAGGTTCATCTGATCTTGCCTAGTCATGTTGTGTCAGCAGTGCTTCAGAAGTAGTGTTAGGTGTGAAGCTAGCTTGGGAACTAGCCAGTTCCAGAGCAAATGAATGAGTAACTGGTTGAGATGCTGGTACAGTTGAAGCGGATGCTGCAGCTGGTGGAGTAGGTGATACTGTGTTTGTAGATTTAGCCGGTGGACTTGGACCTTCTACTGCACTATAAGTACCAGCAGAATCTCGATGGCAAAACCTTTTCTGTTTCACCCGACGAGTAACAGCACTCCCTACTATATTATTTTCCTTGCTCTTTTTTGACTTTGCCATGTCAAGCTGTACCCACAACACAAAAGAATAAAATCACTCTTCAGAACTCATTGATACATGATACAGACAAGCAATACTTTGATGTAAGACAACCGTATGAGGATGGAATATGTAAGAAAAACAAGACAGGCATGACATATTCACAGCTACGATGTGCAAACTAAGCAGAAGGATTTTCAAGAAAATAGAAGTAATGCAAGCTAGACACCATATTAAAGATGCAACCAATATTACTCTGCCAAGTTAAAAGTGTCTTGTCATAAGTGGCAATTCGAAAAATTAGAAGCAGTACAACGTAGAAATCAATGCAAGATGCAACCACTATCAAACTGCCATGTTAAAATCGTCCAATCATGAGTGACTGATACAGGATACACAACAACAGTACTTTGATGTAAGAACATGGTATGATAGATAGATGCAGTGTATTCTAGACACAGAAATCCATGTCATATGCACATGTATAACGTATAAACTCAGCAGGTGCAATTTAATCAAAATAGAAGAAATACAGGCTAGACAACATATGCAACTTGAAACCAATTATCACACTATCAACTTAGAGCAAGCACCTGCGATGGTGGAGTACGGGAGATGAACTCATCATGTAGACTTGGGACATCAACTTCATTAGCAGTAGCAGTGGCAAATCTAGAGAGTCTCTGTTTGCGTCGGTGCGGAGGACCACCAACATCCCCTAACTTACTCTTTTCCTTCCTATTTTCTGATATTGCCTTATGAAGTCAAAACCACAAGAAGATGAATAAAATTATCTCTGCATAACTGGTTGATGCATGATACAGACGAACACTACTTTGATGTAAGGCAAGCGCAGGATAGGAGGATGGAATATATACAAAAAAAGACGGCGTTTCATATTCACACGTACGATAGGAGGATGGAATATGTATGAAAAAACAGTAAGCGGAAGGCATTTCAAAAAAATTAGAAGAAATGAAAGCTAGGCACCATATGAACATGCAACCAATATCACTCTATCAGGTAAAAAAGTGCCTCGTCGTAAGAGCCATTTCAAGAAATTAGAAGCAGTACAAGCTAGAAGACAATGCAAGATGCAACCTACATCACAGTCCCAAGTTAAATGTGTCTTATGGGTAAGTGATCGTTGCAGGTATAAGTTGTAAGCTACGCAGATGCAATTTAACATAATCAGAAGCAATACAAACTAGACATCATACGGAAAACGCAACCACGTATAACAGTTCCAAGTAAGAGCAAGCACCTGTGATGGTGGAGTAGGGGAGATGTGCTCATCATGTACACGTATGTTGTAGAAACAAGAACACGTGTCATATTCACAGGCATTATGTGTAAAGTAAGCAGATGCAATTCAAGTTAGAAGCAATACAAGCTAGACATCATACGCAACATGCAACCACATATAATAGTGTCATGTTAGAGCAAGCACCTGTGATGGTGGAGTAGGGGAGATGTGCTCATCATCTACACAGCTACGTTGACTGTCCAGCCTTGTGTTGTCTTGCGAATCTTGTTGGGAGGATGGCGGAGTAGAATCTATAGAGACCCCCTCTTTGAGTTTCTCCGAAGGACCACCATCATCCACTGCCGGACTAATTTCCTTCAGCTGTAAAGATTTTGCATTGTGAAGTCAAACCGATAAGAAAAAGGAATAAAATTCGCTCTTCAGAACTCATTCATGCATGATACTGACGAACACTACTCAGATGAAAGGCAAACACATGATGCGAGGATGGAATATGTATGAAAAACAGGATGGTGTGACATATTCACACCTATGATGTGGTAACTAAGCAGAAGGCATTTCAACAAATTAGAAGCACTGCAAGCTAGACACCATATGAAAGATGCAACCAATATCACTCTGCCAAGTTCAAACTGTATGGCGTTTGAACAAATTAGAAGCAGTACATGCTAGAAATCATATGCAAGACACAACCAATATCAAAGTGGTGACTTAAAGGTGCCTTATCATAAGTGACTGATGCGGGATATGCAATAATAGTAGTCTGATGTAGAAACAGGAACACATGTCATATTCACAGGCATTATGTGTAAAGTAAGCAGATGCAATTCAACAAAGTTGGAAGCAATACAGGCTAGACATCATACGCAACATGCAACCACATTTAATAGTGCCAAGTTAGAGCAAGCACCTGTGATGGTGGAGTAGGGGAGATGTGCTCATCATCTACACAGCTACGTTGACTGTCTAGCCTTGCGTTGTCTTGCGAATCTTGTTGGGAGGATGGAGGAGTAGAATCTGTAGAGAACCTCTGTTTCAGTTGCTCGGAAGGACCACCATCATCTAATGCCTCGCCAATTTCCTTCAGCTTTATTGATTTTGCATTGTGAGGTCATACCGACAAGAAAAAGGAATATCATTCGCTCTTCAGAACTCATTCATGCATGATACTGACGAACACTACTCTGATGAAAGGCAAAGTCATGATACGAGTGGAATATGTACGAAAAAATGGATGGCTTGACATATTCACACCTATGATGTGGTAACTAAGCAGAAGGCACTTCAACAAATTAGAAACAATGCAAGACACCATATGGAAGGTGCAATCAATATCACTCTGCCAAGTTAAAACTGGCTCGTCATAGGTGGCGTTCATCAAACTAGAAGCAATACATGCTAGAAATCATATTCAAGATGCAAACCAATATCACACTGCCAACTTAAAGGTGTCCCATCATAAGTGACTGATGCAGGATACACAAGAAGAGTAGTTTCATGTAAGAACATGGTGTGATAGACAGATATAGTATGTACCAAAAACAGGAAAGCGTGTCATATTCACATGTATCATGTGTAAGCTAAGCAGATGCAGTTTACACTAATTAGGAGCAATGCAAGCTAGACACCATATGCAACATGCAACCAGATATCACACTGCCAAGTTAGAGCAAGCACCTTGGATGGTGGAGTAGGGGAGTGGAGACTTGGACCTTGTAATGCACTATCAGTGCATGGAGAATCGGTACAGATGCTCCGTTTACGTTGCTGCAGAGGACCACCATCATCGCCTTCCTTACTCTTTTCCTTCCTCTTTCTTGATTTTGCCTTGTCAAGTCAAACCCACAAGAAAAAAGAATAAAATTTGCTCTTCAGAACTCATTGATGCATGATACTCACAAACACTACTTTCATGTAAGGCAGCCGCATGATAGGAGGATGGAATACATATGAAATACAGGACGGCGTGACATATTGACATGTATGATGTATAAAGTGTAAACTAAGCACAAGGTGCTTGAACTTGTTATAACCGATGCAAGCTAGAAACCATATGAAAGATGAAACCAACATCACTCTGCCAAATTAAAAGGGTGCCCTAACAAATGTATTTGACCAAATTAGAAGCAATACATGGCAACAGGCTAGAAATAATATGCAATATGCAACGAATAAAGGTGACTCATCGTAAGTGATTGATGCAGGATACAGAAGAGAGGCAGTTTCATGTAAGAACAAGGTTAACACATAGATGTAGTGTGTACCAAAAATAGGAAGGCATGTCATATTCACAGGTATAGTGTGTAAACTAAGCAGATGCAATTTGCCCTAATTAGAAGCATTACAAGCTAGACACCGTATGCAACATGCAACCACATATCACACTGCGAAGTTAGAGCAAGCACCTGTGATGGTGGTGTAGGGGAAGTGCGTTCTTCAGGTACAGAGCTACGTTCAATATCTTCAATTAGGCTTGCTGTTTCTTGAGAATCATGTGGAGAGGATGAAATTGCATTCTTTATAACAGTATTGTGTCTCATATTAACCCACGCGCATGACTGTCTCATCATAAGCGATGGACGCATGCAGGATACACAAGAACAGTAGTTTGATGTAAGAACATGGTGTGATAGGCACATGTAGTATGTACCAAAAACAGGAAGGCGTGTCATATTCACATGTCTAATGTGTAAGCTAAGGAGATGCAATTTAACAAATTAGGAGCATTGATGAGGGATACAGAAGAAAAGTGCCTTATCATAAGATATAGTATGTACCAAAAACAAGAAAGCATGTCATATTCACATGTATCATGTGTAAGCTAAGCAGATGCAGTTTACACTAACTAGGAGCAATACGAGCTAGACACCATATGCAACATGCAACCAGATATCACACTGCCAAGTTAGAGCAAGCACCTTGGATGGTGGAGTACAAGGAGAATCGGTATAGATGATCCGTTTACGTTGTTGCAGAGGACCACCATCATCGCCTTCCTTACTCTTTTCCTTCCTCTTTCTTGATTTTGCCTTGTCAAGTCAAACCCACAAGAAAAAGGAATAAAATTTTCTCTTCAGAACTCATTGATGCATGATACTGACGAACACTACTTTCATGTAAGACGAACACTACATATCACACTGCCAAGTAAGAGCAAGCACCTGCGATGGTGGTGTGGGGGAATTGCGGTGATCAAATAGAGAGCTATGTTGACTATCTTCATTTAGCCTTGCTGTTTCTTGAGAATCATGTGGGGAGGATGACACTGCACTCTTTAAACGAGTATGGCGTCTCACAGAAACCCACCCGGGTGACTGTCTCATCATAAGTGATTGACGAGGGATACAAAAGAGCATTAGTTTGATGTACGAACATGGTTAATAGATATATGTAGTATGTATCAAAAACAGGAAGGCGTGTCATTATCAAAGGTATAATGTGTAAAGTAAGCGAATGCAATTTAACCAAATTGGAAGCAATAAAAGCTAGACACCATATGCAACATGCAACCACATTTGACAGCGTGAAGTTAAAGCAAGCACCTGGGATGGTTGTGTGTGGCAATTGAGATCATCAACTGCAGAGCTAAGTTTACTGTCTCCAACTGCTGACACTTCACCCGTTAGAGCGCTGGAACGCTTAGTGCTTATTTTTGAATTACACTGGAGCGACTTCTGTCTTTTCTTTTCTGCATTCATCAACACTACATCAGAGTCTGATATACCCATGCATAAAAAGACAATAGTGTGAGTATGGGTGAAGTGTGTGCACAATTAGTACAGTGTAAAGGTAGCAGATAGCAGGTCGGTGAGAAATAAATGACGGGAGACATATGATAGCTCTACAACATGCATGGCACACTAAATTACTACAGGATTCTATGAAAATAACAGTCGACTGAAAGCAAATAGGTCAGTCCATTTTTCTGCACCGTCCGATGTACAAAGAACGGGCATATCGCCTTCATCTACCTCTAGTGAGTCAGTGTTGATGATCTTCCTCGAAACGCCAGCGACCACCGGCCCAGTATTCCTCCCCTGCCTGCGCCCTCCCCTCGACCTCACCGCACCACCGTGCTTGGCACCGCCCCCCGGGCCATCCATTCAAGCCCCGCCGACCTCCAGATCGGATGCAGGCAGCTCCTGCGCCCCATACCCCTATGATAGACACTGATGCGCCGCTTCCTCGGGGAACAGGCGGACTAGGTGCTTCGCGCGCCTAAGCGGGTGCTGCTTCTTTTAATTGTTGTTCGACTGACCCTGAATTGAAATCTAGGCGGGCTACTGACCTCTAGCAAAGGTGAAATAGTAAAAGGGAGGAAACCTTGTGCATTTAGTATCACGAAGAAGATGGAGTAAGAAGCGCTCAACTAGTTTCTTTTGTGGGATGAATACGGTGTGAGCGGAGACATAAGATTTGCACGAATAAGGGAAGAGGAGTACCTCTTTCTGCTGGCAGTGATGTGTCCTCCTTCTGTTTTTCTGACGATCTTCTTGTTGTTCGCCGGAAACCAGAAGTTGTGGAGGACGGTGCAGCCTTGGACGAACCCATGGCCAAGTTGTTGAGTGTGGTGTGGTGGCCGTCTGTCGGCGGCAGGGAAGCAGATCCGAGGCGGCGAACGACGACGTAGCGGGAACAGCTCCGGTGCGGTGGACAGTTGCGACAGTGGAGCCGTAGCAGTGAGGCGCAGGACGGTGTGGTCGGAGTGGTTTTGGTACGGCGCATGTCGGCGTCGGCGTCGTGGAGGCAGCTCTGCCTCAGCTTCAGCTGCTAAGTCCTTGAGGGCGTTGCGGTTGCGGTTGCGGTTGCGTTGGACGACGACGTCGGGGTACCGGCTCCGGCGTGATGGAGGGCGGCGGTGGATTGGCCGCTATGGGGTGGAGGACGGAGGAGGCTGAGGTTTCGCGGATGGTGGAGAGGGCGTTTTCGCGCCCACGGAGTATGAATGGGGAAACGGAGGGAGGCGGGGAACTAAGGGGGAACAATGTTTCGGTTTGATACGCGCTTGTTTGAAATTTGGGGAAAGTTACAAACTTTCCCCCCATCTAAAATTTCGGACATATTGCGGGTTGGGGGTAGGACAGTCGTGTCAGGTGTCCCAAATGTGGGCGGGTAGATTTTGGCCGAGCGCATGGGTAGGCGCCCACAGCGTATGAATGCTTCTTTGGCGTCTTGGTGAAGTTACAAACCTACCCCAGTTCAGACCTTTGGACATCGGGCCGATAGGCTACACGGGCCAGAGTCAGGACAATAATTTCCTACCACCAAAACATTAGTCTCGCGCTGTTTCGGGTGACCAGAGGCCTATTTGGCGCTTCATTCAATATTTTGGAGCAGAAGCATTAGGCCTCCTTTGGTTTGTAGGATTTGTGTAGGAATTCTATAGGATAGGATTTGCAAAGGAAAAAAATTCCTTTGAAGCCCTTTGGTTTGTAGGAATGGATTCCTATTCCTATGTAGGATAGGAATCAATCCTTCACGTTTTGGAGGGAAAAAACATTAGCCTAGACTCAACGGAAAAAATCCTATCATATGCACCAAATGACATCTCTTTCTCTATAGGAATTGACATGCATGTCATCTCACTTCCTATGATTTTCCTATTCGTATAAAATTCCTATCTTATGAACCAAAGAAGGCCTTAACATTTTCGGTTCTCTTGAATTGAACTTTCAGGATTTTTCAAACTTCACAAATCTTTACTCTTGAAAATCCTAAAGCTACGATTATTTTGGAATGGAGGGGGTACATTTGAATATACATTGTACACGAGTATATATTAAAAATATGCAACTTACCTCAGTTCATGCATGGTTCCATATATAATCTCCTTGGTTGCAAAAAAAAAGTTAGATATGCATATGAATATATATAACATGTTCAAACTCACAACAAAGATTGATGCCCTCTTTTACATCTGATTTACAAATGCCATTGTCTCGGGTTCAAATAGATGAATGCACTTCCTATGAATTCGAATCTTTGAAACCCCCTTTATGTTGAATTCAACATGTATTCTATTTCGTAGCTAGCAATTTGGAATGTATCCATGCAAGTGACAAATGTATAAAGTGCTTCACACTAACAACATTGAGTGCACTAAATAATGTTTATATATGAATTGCAAAAGCATCCATTGCCTGTATTTCAAACCGCTCTCACTCTATGGATCGATAATATGAAATAAACACATGCACATGCTAGAATTCAATTGCAGTTGAAGAAAGATCCTACTCCTGGTACTGTATATTAATGATAGGAGTGTGTACAAAGTACACGTGAATACCAGGCATTGTGCGTGTGTGTATATTATCGACGAACTAGCCCCCAAGCTTGTATAACATACTAAGGGCCTAGGGTTACAAATCATATATAGTCGGCTAATCACCAGTGGGGATAGAGTCCTCCGCGACTCTGGTAGCTTCGTGTTGTACGCCGAGTCCTCCACATGGGTCTTCGTATAACACGTCTCGGTCCAACCTATATGTGGCGCAGGATGGAACCGACCCATGAGTCTTCATGTTGACCCACCACAACTAGAAATGATGTGCCCACCACACCACACACGCAATCGGCCACTAAGAAAATAAGCATATACAATAGTACAACGGTATCTAGCTCACGATATGTCTCCATATTTTGTTGATAACACTGACGGACTTTGCATTTGATGCGTACTCCGTATTTTGTTGACGACACTTACTGAAAGTGCGTTATATCGACTTGAGGGGGGGTGAGTAGGCGATTTTTATGAAAGTCTTCAAAATGTGGAAGTTATGAAGACAGACGATAGAAATAAACCTATTACCACGCAGCGGAAGGTAGACTACACTAGGCAAACCATAGTCAAGTATTAAATGGAGTGAAAGCACAATGACTAATGGCAGCAATGTAGTAAGGATCAGGTAGGAAGATATTATGAAGCCAAACAGAACATGCAGTCACTCAGTGAAGATAAAAGATAGTGCAATCATACAATGACTTCACAAGGACCAACAGTAAGTAAAGGGAAGGAAAGGATGAAACCAGTGACACGTTGAAGACAATGATTTGTTGGACCAGTTCCAGTTGCTGTGACAACTGTACGTCTGGTTAGGGCGGCTAGGTATTTAAACCTGAGGACACACAGTCCCGGACACCTAGTCCTGAACACGCAGCTCAGGACACCCAGTCCTCACCGTATTCCCCTTGAGCTAAGGTCACACAGACCTCGCCCAATCACTCTGGTAAGTCTTCAAGGTCGACTCCCAAACCTTCACAGACTTCGTTCACCGGCAATCCACAATGTCTCTTGGATGCTCAGAACTCGACGCCTAACCGGCTGGAGGATTCACAGTCCTCAAGTGTAATAAGTCTTCAGATCACACAGACAAGAAGACTTAAGTGATGCCTAATTCTCTTTGGCTTTGGGTGGTTAGGGCTTTATCCTCGCAAGGAATTCTCTCTCAAAGGCTTCGAGGTGGGTTGCTCTCAAACGACAAAAGCCGTACACTAACTCTGAGCAGCCAACCATTTATGGTTGTAGGGGGTGGGCTATTTATAGCCACTAGGCAACCCGACCTGATTTGTCCGAAATGACCCTGGGTCACTAAGGAACTGACACGTGTTCCAACGGTCAGATTTCAAACTCACACGGCAAATTTACTTGGGCTGCAAGCAAAGCTGACTTGTCCGACTCTGGACAAGATTCGCTCTCATAGTCTTCATTCGAAGACATAGGTTTTGGTTAAGCATCGCTTCAGTCATTCTGACTGGTTCTCTTGGACCCCACTTAACAGTACGGTGGTTCCTATGACTCAATAAAGAAGAAAAAGAACCACGAAAGATCTAAGTCTTCGAGCTCCATAGGCTTCATGCGATGTCTTCTCTTGTCATAGTCTTCAATGTGAATATCTTCATATACCACCTTTGACATCAATGTCTTCATACATTTTTAGGGGTCATCTCTGGTAGGAAAACCGAATCAACCTGTGTTATCCTGCAATTCTCACAAACACATTAGTCCCTCAACTAGGTTTGTCGTCAATACTCCAAAACCAACTAGGGGTGGCACTAGATGCACTTACAATCTCCCCCTTTTTGGTGATTGATGACAAACTAGTTGAAGTTTTCAACGGGGAATATAATATGTGAAATTGTAAAGCATAAGGAATTGTCTTCATAAGTTGCAAGGGCTCCCCCTGAAGATGTGCATATAAGTAATTTGCTTTTGGAATGCAAATGCACATGGCAGGTTGTGCTTGTGGAGATCCTCTTCAACTTATGATGACAATCCACTATGCATGTGAAGGTATGTGAAGATAATGACATGCATAATGGAAAATGGACGTCTGCAAGATGATCTAAGTGCGGAATTTATCGTCGCATCACAAAATGGCAAATAAGTAGCAGACGACCATCGAGTTTAAGTGTTACAACTCAAAGAACCAAATGTATCAAAACGAGAGTTGTAAACACAAAGCAAAAATATGAAGCACCCGCCCATATGGACCTGCTTGAAGACTATCAAACTCATATGCTTCTTCCCCTTTTGTCAGTATGGACCAAAAAGGTTTGAAGACATAGAGCATCTACTCGTTCCCATGAAGAGTAGGTGAAGCAGCAGGGTCGTCGGTGGTGTTCGGCGGTGCAGAAGAGCTTGGAGCAGTGTCGAAGCATGCGGAAGGAGGTGGCGGTGAAGTAGCATCGTCTTCATCCTCGATCACTCTGGCATTCACAGTTGCAGCAGAGGAAGAGAACTCAGAGTCTTCAAGAGATGGAGTTCGTCGCAGCACTGCCCTTCGAGGAGGTGTGGAGTCAAACTTGAAGCGCTCAGAGAAGCCATCTTCTTGAAGATCATCGTCAGAACACATCAGCATCAGCCCTTTCCATGTGCGTCGAGAGGTTTCATGGGCAACAAAGGCATTCTTGGTGGCAAGATTCCGAATGCGATTAACATCCACCAAGAGGCTTTGCATTTGACGCTTCAGCCAGTCATGATGCCTATCCTGTTTCTGATGAAGAGCTACAAGAAGCTCTCGGTCATTGAGAACATGAGTGCGCTTCTTGGGTCGTGGGGCAGTTGTACTGTCAGTGGCTTCAGTGAGAGCAGGATGCGGTGCACGTGTAGTGCCAGCCAAAGGATACACACGAGTGACTGCTTCAACTCCTTCAATGTTCTGAGAAAAACTTTGATTCTCTAAATTCTGAAGACTTAGAGGTTCCTTGGCAGGCTCAGGATAGATGGCTTCAATAGACATATCTACATCAGGCAGAAAAATCTGATGATTGCAAGCAGATGGCTGATATGAGATAGCGGAGTGAAGTTTGATCAGCCGCATTACCCATGGGGCGTAGAACTTCAAGCCAAACAGACCAGAGCCTGATGCAGCAAGTTAGCGAATGAAGAAGTCCTGTGCATTGAAGCATTTTCCATGAAGAATATAGAAGACCAAAGTCTTCATTGCACCTTCCAGCTTGGCATGTGGAGAGTGCCCTTTGATGGTCCAGAGAGTTCGCCTTATGATGTGATAAATGGTCCTTGGCAGATACTCTAGGTCTTCAACAAAGAACTCTTTGGGATACGCAGCATCTTGGGGTAATGGCTTCATCATACTGAGCATCTGACTCATGTTAGGTTCAGGCTTCTGAAAGATGCTTTCCACAGCTTCACTGTGAAGTTGACAGCCAGATTCGTAGAGATCGCCGGTAGTGGGTAGACCAGTGAGCTCAATGATGTCAAAGGCTTTGGCTTCGTGATGAACGTTTCCTGTCATCCACTCCAGGATCCAAGTCTTCGAATCTCTGTTATACCCGCAGATGTGAAGTGTGGCATAGAATTGGAGTAGCAACTCTTCATTCCAATGCTCTTGGTCAGTGACGAACGGCAGCAACCCAACCTCTTTGAAGCAATCCAGAGCTTCTTCCAGACAGGGCAGACCAGCTATTGCTTCAATGTCAAGACGCTTGTGTGGGAAGATGTGACCTTGATTGTAAAGAATGCAGGAGTAATAGCTTCACTGTGGATAGCTCCAGAACTGATCAGATGATATTCTTTCCCTTGAGTAGGGTTCCTGGAGCTATTGAAGAATGTGTTGTCTGCTCTGAAGCCATTGATATTGAAGGATCCAGGTGCTGATGCAGGACCTGGGAACCTGGGCAATCTTGGGATTGGCTTCTGTATCTGAGGCCTGTGCTCAACATGATAGTCGAACTGAGGACCGACAGCAGGCGCGGGAACAGAAGCAGTGGGATCAGTGGCTTCGCTGACTTCTGGTGCTTTTGTTGGTGAGGGCTCCACATTAGCTTCAGCCATGACAACGTTAGTGGCTTCAGTGGTGTTGGTGGTGGCAGCCTCAAGATTTTCAACCTCCACTTGACGAGCTGGAGGGTCGGTCACAACCATGTTCTCCTCAAGAACCGCTTCTTGGTGGGAGAGGGGAGTAGCAGCTTGTGGGACTTCTTCTTCATCGACTGATGCAGCCGGAATGTCTTTAGCAGCTTCAACTTCAGACGCAGAGACTCGAGGCCTTGGTCCTTTGCGAAGCCTGCGCAACGCAGGCGACGCCTGTGTAGTTAGAGTTGGCTGGGCCTCAAAGTCTTCTTCCTCTTGTGGGCGATAAGCCCATGAAGCATCCTGAGCAATTGGTGCCAAAGGATGACCAATGCTGATGAGTTCGCTGTGCTCGAGCTGAGGAAGGACAGCACCATCTTATACATGGTCATGGTGACCAATGTCTTCAACAGCGATGGGATCAGCTACTGGAAAGTCTTCAGCTTCATGAGCCTCTGTGAGAGCAGGCTCATGGATTGTTAGTTGACGTTCTTGAGATTCAGCGTCAGGGTGAACCATGGAGATGGGTTCAACAATCAAGGGCTCTGTGGGAGCAGCCCGTTCTTTCTTGGTCTTCCTCTTCTTCTTGGAGGGGGCAGTAGGAGAGGCTTCAGGATGTTTCCTCTTCCTGGCTTTAGCCTCAGCAGTCCTCGTCTTCTTCAGCTCTGAAGCGGTTGACCGGGCTTTTGGCTTCGAGCCAGTCATTCTAGTTGGAAAGACAATGGGATTTGCTTCCTGCCTTGGTGCGAGAGGTTCGGCCACAATGGGCTTCTTCTTCTGCTTAGCAGCCATCCTAGGATCAATGCCCGGACGCCCAAGGGCCTTGCGCTTCTTAGCTTCGTTGTAGCCTTGCACACACTTGTCAGCCAGGCTCTTCATACGCTCCCGAGAACCCTGAGCTTCTGCGCGTTTCTTGAGAAAGGCTTCTTTGAGCTCGTGCAGCATAATCTTGAAGTTTTTCACCTCTTGCACGCTGAGCTTGGCCATATGCTTCTTGAACTGAGCCTTTTCATAGTCAATCTTTTGCTTCAGTTCGATGATGCGCTGAGCGAGGGCTAGCTCTGAAGCAATGGCGCCATGGAAGGCGACACTGAGGCCAATGGGTAGTTGTAGATCTTCGAAGCTGATGTTTGGCATGTCAAACCACTCATCAATGAAGTTGTGGATGATTGTTACATCAAAGAGAGGCAGATCATTGAAGATTTCTGCTTCTTCTTTGCTCTTGATGAGTTGCTCAAGAGCGTCATCTGCAAGATCTTCATCACTTGACAGATCAATGGCATCATTGCGCAGAATGGCAGCAGCTGTTAGCTCTTGGCCGGTGTGTGGCAGAGGCATCTTGACCTTCTGGGGCTTGGAGATGCGTGACAAATCTTCAGACTGCACACTATCTTCAGGAGGTGCAGTTGCCAGTGGCTTCGCCCGTGAGATTTTTGGTGCAGAGGCCAGCTTTGAAGCTTTTGGCTGCTTCAGCTTCTTTGGCTTCGGCGCTGCAGGCACTTCATCTGATTCAGCATCATCTATAGGCTCATTCACGGCTGTCCCTTGAACCACGATGTGAGTGATGAGACCTTCAAGGTTGTAGAAGGGCCCAAGAAGATTGGGTTCAGCTTCGCGAGTTCCATCGGCACGGGGAGTAGAGGGACCAGGGTTGAAATCTAAACCCAAAGTCTTCTTGTTCTGCTTTGCTGAGTTCTGGGAAAACTGGAAGTTGCGCTTAAACAGATTGTTGTCACGACACCATAGCAGGGACGATGGGTCAGCATCCGTAGGCTGTGGTTCACGAACCATGCAGGGATATAAGCCTTGTTCAATGGCTTCATCTCTGGTCCTGGGTTGAAGATTTTTGTAGAGGATGTCTCCCCATGGTCGCTTGATGGCATTCTTTTCAGCATATTCCTTGGTCACAAATCTGTACTTGAACCAGTGTTCTGCCCAATAGCGTCGAATCCATTGGATTCGTGTCTTGCGCTGATTGTAATCCTCTTCAGGATCTGTCTTGTACAGCTCTAAGAGGTCATCGGGCAGATCTCGTGATGTTTCTCCTTGACGCTTTCTGCCACCCTTCCTTGCTGATTTCTCTGAAGCCATGAACTTTAAACTGAAAGGCTTCAATACGTTCAAAGGCTTCAAAGGTTTTCGCTTGCTGGACAAACAGGAACTGGCTTCGGGAGAATTTATGTGATGCTGTAAGAATTCTGCAAATGAATGCAGACTATGAGAAGCAAGGGATTCTCCCACGGACATGTACCTGTGACAGCATTAAGGTGCGAGGGAAGGGGAAGAGGTCATATGCATTCTCAGAAGATTTTGAAGATAAATCAGTTTAGAAGACATTGACCTCATCGTGCGAAGATATTCACTCATAGATAAGGAGTTGGTTCCAGATTTGTATGAATCCACGGATCAGTACAAGTGAGGAATCTAACTACTTTGTGAAGCATAAGTGAATATACTAGGCATGTTATGAGATGCAGTATGAAAGAGATCCAACTTGTGTGAATAGAAAATGCTTGTGGTAGAAAGTGATAAAGCTATAGGATCAAAGGGGCCGTAAAAAGAAAGTTTTATTTACCACACGAAGAACTGCTAGACGAAGTGGAAGAGGAGGCCGAGCAGTCCGATCGTCCGTGCCCTAACTTGGCGATGGAGGACACCTACGGCGACGGCGGAGAAGACGATGTCCGCGGTCGGCGTGAAGATGGCGTCGGAGAGGTTGCGGCAGCGAAGCGCTTCGTCGCCGGCGTCATCGAGGGCTAGCGGTGGCGCTAGGGTTCGTGTGAGAGTGGAAGAAGAGATAATGACTGATGTGAGGTGTGTATTTATAGGTACAGGGGCGGCACTGCGTTATTACACAGGTGCCCCTGGCGATTCGCATCTGAGGAACACGTGGCCATCATGCAGCATATTGGGGTTTGTTCCATGTCCCACGCACGCCTGGATTGTCGGGTGGTCGTTCCCACTTCTCCGGGTTTCAGGTGGAGGAATGAGCATTGAAAACGGACTTAATGGTTGCCTCTGTATCTTCTGCTGACAAGGACACAGAGAAGACATTCGACAGTTTCAATAGAATGCATATGATTTGGAGAGATAGAGTTTGAGATAGAAAGCATAGAGAGGTTAGGGTCCGATCACATTCACTTAGTTCAAAAGATTCAACAAGAAGACATAGCTATAAGTGAATGCTGTAGAGGACAGAACACTAGTATATATATATATATATCTATATAATCAACATAGTGAAGATAATCATGAAGATATGTTGAGATTGAAGCCAAACCAAATGTGAAGACATAGCAAATGTAACGCCATGAGTGAAACACTTCAAACAAAACATTTGGTGGTGGCGTTACCCACCGTATAGGAAGTATTAGAGCTAGAAACGGCGCACAATTATCGTGGCGCTCCGAAGTCAAATTCCACATTAATGTATTCACACTTAGAATGTGTGTCTTCATTGATTGAAGATATACTTTACTTCGTGTGTTGCACATCTAAGTCATCAATATGCATAAGTGTTAGGATGTGTGCCTGATCACAGGACATTTGAGGATTCCGGGATATTTAGCTCACATCGTAACTTGCAAAATCTCTTCTCATCCAAGGGCTTGGTGAAGATATCTGCCAATTGCTCTTCAGTGTTGACGTGTATGATATCAATATCTTCCTTCACAACATGATCTCTGAGAAAGTGATGACGAATCTCAATGTGCTTTGTCTTCGAGTGCTGAACTGGGTTGTTGGCAATCTTGATGGCGCTTTCGTTGTCGCAGTAGAGTGGCACTTGATTCAGATGAATGCCATAGTCCTTGAGTGTTTGCTTCATCCATAGAAGTTGAGCGCAGCAAGATCCAGCAGCAATGTATTCAGATTCGGCAGTGGAGAGAGATACACAGTTCTGCTTCTTTGAAGACCAACATACAAGTTATCATCCCAGAAAGTGACATGTGCCTGATGTAGATTTGCGATCCACTTTGTCACCAGCATAATCAGCATCCGAGAATCCAACCAGATCAAACTCTGAGCCCTTTGGATACCATAATCCTAGAGTTGGGGTGTGAGCCAAATATCGAAGAATTCGCTTCACAGCTAAGTGATGCGACTCCTTTGGTGTCGCTTGAAATCGAGCACACATGCAAACACTAAGCATAATATCTGGCCTAGATGCACATAGATAAAGCAAAGAACCAATCATGGAGCGGTATACCTTTTGGTTGAACTCTTTACCATTGTCGTCAGGACCCAGATGATGCTTGGCTGGCATTGGCATCATGAAGCCTTTGCAGTCTTGCATACCGAACTTCTTCAGGCAATCTTTGAGATGCTTCTCTTGAGATATGAAGATGCCGTTGCGTTGCTGTCGTATTTGGAGACCGAGGAAGAACTTCAGCTCTCCCATCATGGACATCTGATATTGCTCTTGCATCATATATCCAAACTCTTCACTGTACTTCTGATTGGTGCAGCCGAAGATAATTTCATCCACATATATTTGGCACACAAACAGTTCACCATCATATGTCTTCGTGAAGAGAGTGGGGTCTAGGGAACCAGGTATGAAGTCTTTGCTCTTCAGGAAGTATTTGAGTGTGTCATACCAGGCCCGAGGGGCTTGTTTGAGGCCATACAGTGCCTTGTTGAGCTTGTATACCATGTCAGGATGTTTTGGATCTTCAAAGCCAGGCGGTTGTGCAACATACACTTCTTCTTCAATCTTGCCATTGAGAAAGGCGCTCTTCACATCCATTTGATATAGAAGTATGTTGTGATGATTGGCATAGGCCAGCAGTATGCGCATGGCTTCAAGTCTAGCCACAGGAGCAAATGTTTCATCAAAGTCAATGCCTTCCACTTGAGTATATCCTTGAGCAACGAGACGAGCTTTGTTTCTGACAGCTTGACCATGCTCATCTTGCTTGTTGCGGTATATCCATTTGGTGCCTATTATGTTGTGCTTCCGAGGATCAGGATGCTTAACCAGTTCCCATACATTATTCAGCTCAAACTATTGAAGCTCCTCTTGCATAGCTTGAATCCATTCAGGTTCCATGAAGGCTTCTTCAACTTTCTTCGGTTCTGTAATTGAGACGAATGCGAAGTGCCCACAGAAATTTGCTAGCTGAGTTGCCCTTGAATGAGTGAGCGGACCAGGTGCATTGATGCTGTCAATTATTCTCTCAATCTGCACTTCGTTGGCAACACGAGGATATACAGGGCGAAGGTTTTGCTCTTGCTGATCATTGTCATTGTTAGTGGGATTGTCTTCAGGGTGAGCATTGTCTTCAGGTTGATCAGGTGTGGAGATGATAAGTTCCTCTTCAGGTTGAGCTTCAGAGGGTATGATTTGTCCGGTTCCCATAAGCTTGATTGATTCGCTGGATGGAACTTCATCTAGCACATTTGGGAGGTGCTCTCTTTGTGAACCGTTAGTCTCATCAAACCGCACATCCACTGTTTAAACCATTTTATAATGAAGGAGATTGAAGACTCTGTAGGAGTGCGAATCCTTTCCATATCCAAGCATAAAACCCTCATGTGCTTTTGGTGCAAATTTTGAAGTGTGATGTGGATCTTTAATCCTGCACCTGGCACCAAATACTCTGAAGTAACTGACATTTGGCTTCTTGCCAGTAAGGAGCTCATAAGATGTCTTGTTCAGAAGACTGTGAAGATAAACATGATTGATTGTATGGCATGCAGTATCAATGGCTTCAGGCCAGAATTTTCTTGGAGTCTTGTATTCATCAAGCATCATTCGGGCCATCTCAATGAGTGTTCAGTTCTTGCGTTCGACGACGCCATTCTGCTGTGGCGTGTACGGGGCTGAGAATTCATGTGTGATGCCCAAGGTATCAAGATATGTATCAAGGCCGGTGTTCTTGAATTCAGTGCCATTGTCACTTCTGATGTGCTTTATCTTGGCGCCATAGTTGTTCATTGCTCGATTGGCGAAGCGTCTGAAGACATCCTGCACTTCAGTCTTGTAGAGGATTATGTGCACCCAAGTATATCTAGAATAATCATCAACAATAACAAAGCCATAGAGGCAAGCAGTAGTAGTACGAGTTGAGTAATGAGTGGGACCGAAAAGATCCATGTGGAGCAGTTCGAAGGGTCGAGTGGTTGTCATGATTGTCTTTGAGGGATGTTTGGCCGTCGTCATCTTCCCTGCTTCACAGGCACTGCATAAGTGATCTTTCTTGAACTTGACGCCCTCGATGCCTATGACATGCTTCTTCTTTGCAAGGGTGTGGAGGTTCCTCATGCCAGCATGCCCTAGCCTCCGATGCCAGAGCCAGCATTCTGAAGCCTTTGCTATAAGACATACGGCAAGCTGTGGTCCTGCCGAGAAATCTACTACGTACAAATCATCTTTCCGATACCCTTCAAACACTAGAGACTTGTCAGATTCCATTAGTACAAGGCAGCGATATTTTCCAAATGTTACAATCATGTTCAAATCGCAAAGCATTGAGACAGACATTAAGTTGAAGCCAAGGGATTCAACAAGCATGACTTTATCCATGTGTTGATCCTTTGAGATTGCAACTCTACCTAGACCCAGTACCTCACTTTTACCAGTGTCAGCAAATGTGATGTGACTCTTGTCGGATGGACGTAAGGTTGAGTCCATAAGAAGGCTTCATTTGCCAGTCATGTGATTGGTACACCCACTATCAATAATCCATTCTGAAGACGCTGGTGTCGTACCCTACAGTGCAGTTAGGGGGATAGGCTTCACGAAGAGAATTGTGGAGCAAAAACATTTGACGAACTAGTGGATTATGAAAGCTTAGATCCAAATTAGGACTAATAGGGAGAGTAGCAAGCGATTCAGGAATGAAGTACATAGTAAGACCATTCTGGCATTTGATCTTGCGCCCTACAAGATGTTTAAGGTCCCCATCAATAGCGTCAGCCGATTTTGGTTTTCTGCTGGAGACCTTTCCCTACAAAAGAGAGTTAAGCTTTCTTAGCCACCCACATCTTCAAGGGTGGCTTAGAAGCAATAAGTCTAAGTGCAGCGTCTGAGAACTTTGGCTTTGGAGCCCTAGCAAAAAGTCTTGCAGGCAGACAATAGTACTCATAAGAATAAGCAGAATAGTTCTTGGTCTTATGAACATGGTGATTTGATGAACCGCGCTCATATTCATAGGCCTGAGTATGGTTTCCCTGCAAAACATTTGCGTTAGTGCGACTCAGGTGAGTCCTCTGTCTGTATGACGCCTTTGGACCGTATGAAGCCTGTGGTCTGAGGTTTGTCTTCTTCACGTGTGGTGTCATGATGACATTCACAGGAAGATTCTCCAGACACTTTTTCGGAACCCAGATCTTCTTCATAGGCGGTCCATTCCTGCAGTTAGTACCAATGTACCTGGCAAACATTTCACCATTCTGATTCTTAAACAGTTTATAGTTTGCATCAAAGGATTCATCAATGACAATGGGGTTTGCACAAGAGAGGCCAGATAGATTGGATAGATCTGCTGAATATTCCTTTGCAGCAACCCATGTAGTTTTGGGGTACTGCTCAGGTTTCCAGTAAGAGCCATCAGCATTCATTTTCCTTACGAACCCAACACCCTCTTTCCTCGGGTTTCGGTTCAAGATCTGCTTTTTGAGGACATCACATAGTGTCTGATGCCCTTTAAGACTTTTGTACATCCCTATTTCAAGCAATGTCTTCAACCTAGCATTCTCATCAGCAATAGCAGTGGAATCCTCAGCAGAGGGGTTAGTTCCCACATCAATAGTTGAAGATATTGCAACAGTAGTAGCAGTAGAACATTCAGCAATAGTAGTACCATTATCACGCTCAATGCACTTAAGACATGGTGTGCTCAAATCCTTCCTGAGCGGAGCTGATCTGTTCGGCGCAAAGTGACTCATTTTCCTTTTGAAGATCTTCATGAGCCGCTCTCAATTTCTCAAGATCTTGCTTCCTTTGAAGATAATCATAGGAAAGCTTTTCATGAGTTGTTGAGAGCGTTTCATGACGACTTTCAAGTTCCTCATACTTAACGTGAAGATTTTTTATGTCTTCAATTAAGGACTCAGATCGAGTCATTTCGGCGCCTAATAGATCATCGCTTTTGTCTAACAGTTTTTGAATATGTTCCATGGCTTTCTGTTGTTCAGTTGCAATTTTAGCGAGTGTTTTGTAGCTGGGTTTTGAACCACAATCAGAGTCACCGTCACTGGATGTTTGATAGTGAGTAGTGCGTGTGTTTACCTTGGCACCGCGTGCAATGAAGAAGTAGGTAGGAGCGGAGTAGTCCTTGTCATTTGCATCGGTGTCGGTGATGAGGTCATTGTCTTCAGTGTTGAAGATGGAATTGGCAATGTATGCTGTAGCCAGACTTGCGACGCCAGAATCGGACTCCTCCTTAGACTCCACCTCCGCCTCCTTAGAAGCGGACTCCTCCTCTGAATCCATTTCCTTGCCAACAAACGCACGTGCCTTGCCAGATGAGCTCTTCTTGTGTGATGAAGACTTTGAAGAAGACTTGGAAGAAGACTTTGAGTATTTCTTCTTCTTCTTGTCATCAGAGTCATATTCCTTGCTCTTCTTCTTCTTTTTGTTCTCATTGTCCCACTGAGGACACTCAGAGATGAAGTGGCCAGGTTTCTTGCACTTGTGACATATTTTCCTCTTGTAGTCATGAGCAGAAGCTTCATCATTCCTTGAGCTTGATCGTGAAGACTTTCTGAAACCTTTCTTCTTGGTGAATTTTTGAAACTTCTTCACAAGCATAGCAAGTTCCCTTCCAATGTCTTCAGGATCATCAGAACTGCTGTCAGATTCTTCTTCGGATGAGGAGACAGTTTTTGCCTTCAAGGCACGAGTTCGCCCATAGTTTGGACAGTAGATATCTCTTTTCTCAGAAAGCTGAAACTCATGTGTGTTGAGCCTCTCAAGTATGTCAGACGGATCGAGTGTCTTGAAATCAGGACATTCTTGAATCATCAGGGCTAGGGTGTCAAACGAACTGTCAAGTGATCTCAGTAGTGTCTTGACGACTTCATGCTTGGTGATCTCAGTAGCGCCAAGGGCTTGAAGCTCATTCGTGATGTCAGTGAGTCGATCAAGTGTGAGCTGGACATTCTCATTGTCATTTCTCTTGAAGAGGTTGAAGAGGTTGCAAAGGACACTGATTCTCTGATCTCTCTGGGTTGAGACGCCTTCGTTGACCTTGGAGAGCCAGTCCCAGACTAGCTTAGATGTTTCCAAAGCACTCACGCGGCCATACTGTCCTTTGGTCAGATGACCACAAATGATATTCTTGGCAGTAGAGTCCAGTTGAACGAACATCTTGACGTCAGCAGCAGTGACACCTTCTCCAGCCTTGGGAACGCCGTTGTTGACGACATACCATAGGTCAACGTCAATGGCTTCAAGATGCATGCGCATCTTATTCTTCCAGTAGGGATATTCAGTTCCATCGAAGACGGGGCACCCAGCGGAGACTTTAATTATCCCTGCAGTCGACATAGCTAAAACTCCAGGTGGTTAAACCTAATCACACAGAACAAGGGAGTACCTTGCTCTGATACCAATTGAAAGTGCGTTATATCGACTAGAGGGGGGTGAATAGGCGATTTTTATGAAAGTCTTCAAAACGTGGAAGTTATGAAGACAAACGATAGAAATAACCCTATTACCATGCAGCGGAAGGTAGACTACACTAGGCAAACCATAGTCAAGTATTCAATGGAGTGAAAGCACAATGACTAATAGCAGCAATGTAGTAAGGATCAGGTAGGAAGATATTATGAAGCCAAACAGAACACACAGTCACTCAGTGAAGATAAAAGATCGTGCAATCATACAATGACTTCACAAGGACCAACAGTAAGTAAAGGGAAGGAAAGGATGAAACCAGTGACACGTTGAAGACAATGATTTGTTGGACCAGTTCCAGTTGCTGTGACAACTGTACGTCTGGTTAGGGCAGCTAGGTATTTAAACCTGAGGACACACAGTCCCGGACACCTAGTCCTGAACACACAGCTCAGGACACCCAGTCCTCACTATATTCCCTTTGAGCTAAGGTCACACAGACCTCGCCCAATCACTCTGGTAAGTCTTCAAGGTAGACCCCCAAACCTTCACAGACTTCGTTCACCGGCGATCCACAATGTCTCTTGGATGCTCAGAATGCGACGCCTAACCGGCCGGAGGATTCACAGTCCTCAAGTGTAATAAGTCTTCAGATCACACAAACAAGAAGACTTAAGTGATGCCTAATTCTCTTTGGCTTTGGGTGGTTAGGGCTTTATCCTCGCAAGGAATTCTCTCTCAAAGGCTTCGAGGTGGGTTGCTCTCAAACGACAAAAGCCGTACACTAACTCTGAGCAGCCAACCATTTATGGTTGTAGGGGGTGGGCTATTTATAGCCACTAGGCAACCCGACCTGATTTGTCCGAAATGACCCTGGGTCACTAAGGAACTGACACATGTTCCAACGGTCAGATTTCAAACTCACACGACAACTTTACTTGGGCTACAAGCAAAGCTGACTTGTCCGACTTTGGACAAGATTCGCTCTCATAGTCTTCACTCGAAGACATAGGTTTTGGTTAAGCATCACTTCAGTCATTCTGACTGGTTCTCTTGGACCCCACTTAACAGTACGGTGGTTCCTATGACTCAATAAAGAAGAAAAAGAACCACGAAAGATCTAAGTCTTCAAGCTCCATAGGCTTCATGCGATGTCTTCTCTTGTCATAGTCTTCAATGTGAATATCTTCATATACCACCTTTGACATCAATGTCTTCATACATTTTTAGGGGTCATCTCTGGTAGGAAAACCGAATCAACCTGTGTTATCCTGCAATTCTCACAAACACATTAGTCCCTCAACTAGGTTTGTCGTCAATACTCCAAAACCAACTAGGGGTGGCACTAGATGCACTTACAATCTCCCCCTTTTTGGTGATTGATGACAAACTAGTTGAAGTTTTCAACGGGGAATATAATATGTGAAATTGTGAAGGATAAGGAATTGTCTTCATAAGTTGCAAGGGCTCCCCCTCAATATGTGCATATAAGTAATTTGCTTTTGGAATGCAAATGCACATGGCAGGTTGTGCTTGTGGAGATCCTCTTCAACTTATGATGACAATCCACTATGCATGTGAAGGTATGTGAAGATAATGACATGCATAATGGAAAATGGACGTCTGCAAGATGATCTAAGTGCGGAATTTATCGTCGCACATGCGGAATTTATTGTCGCATCACAAAATGGCAAATAAGTAGCAGACGACCATCGAGTTTAAGTGTTACAACCCAAAGAACCAAATGTATCAAAATGAGAGTTGTAGACACAAAGCAAAAATATGAAGCACCCGCCCATATGAACCCGCTTGAAGACTATCAAACTCATATGTTTCTCGCCCTTTTCTCAGTATGGACCAAAAAGGTTTGAAGACATAGAGCATCTACTCGTTCCCATGAAGAGTAGGTGAAGCAGCAGGGTCGTCGGTGGTGTTCGGCGGTGCAGAAGAGCTTGGAGCAGTGTTGAAGCGTGCGGAAGGAGGTGGCGGTGAAGTAGCATCGTCTTCATCCTCGATCACTCTGGCATTCACAGTTGCAGCAAAGGAAGAGAACTCAGAGTCTTCAAGAGATGGAGTTCATCGCAGCACTGCCCTTCGAGGAGGTGTGGAGTCAAACTTTAAGCGCTCAGAGAAGCCATCCTCTTGAAGATCATCTTCAGAACACATCAGCGTCAGCCCTTTCCATGTGCGTCGAGAGGTTTCATGGGCAACAAAGGCATTCTTGGTGGCAAGATTCCGAATGCGATTAACATCCACCAAGAGGCTTTGCATTTGACGCTTCAGCCAGTCATGATGCCTATCATGTTTCTGATGAAGAGCTACAAGAAGCTCTCGGTCATTGAGAACACGAGTGCGCTTCTTGGGTCGTGGGGCAGTTGTACTGTCAGTGGCTTCAGTGAGAGCAGGATGCGGTGCACGTGTAGTGCCAGCCAAAGGATACACACGAGTGACTGCTTCAAGTCCTTCAATGTTCTGAGAAAAACTTTGATGCTCTGCATTCTGAAGACTTAGAGGTTCCTTGGCAGGCTCAGGATAGATGGCTTCAATAGACATATCCACATCAGGCAGAAAAATCCGATGATTGCGAGCAGATGGCTGATATGAGATAGCGGAGTGAAGTTTGATCAGCCGCATTACCCATGGGGCGTAGAACTTCAAGCCAAACAGACCAGAGCCTGATGCAGCAAGTTGGCAAATGAAGAAGTCCTGTGCATTGAAGCATTTTCCATGAAGAATATAGAAGTCCAAAGTCTTCATTGCACCTTCCAGCTTGGCATGTGGAGAGTGCCCTTTGATGGGCCAGAGAGTTCGCCTTATGATGTGATAAATGGTCCTTGGCAGATACTCTAGCTCTTCAACAAAGAACTCTTTGGGATACGCAGCATCTTGGGGTAATGGCTTCATCATACTGAGCATCTGACTCATGTTAGGTTCAGGCTTCTGAAAGATGCTTTCCACAGCTTCACTGTGAAGTTGACAGACAGATTCGTAGAGATCGCCGGGAGTGGGTAGACCAGTGAGCTCAATGATGTCAAAGGCTTTGGCTTCGTGATGAACGTTTCCTGTCATCCACTCCAGGACCCAAGTCTTCGGATCTCTGTTATACCCGCAGATGTGAAGTGTGGCATAGAATTGGAGTAGCAACTCTTCATTCCAATGCTCTTGGTCAGTGACGAACGACAGCAACCCAACCTCTTTGAAGCAATCCAGAGCTTCTTCCAGACAGGGCAGACCAGCTATTGCTTCAATGTCAAGACGCTTGTGTGGGAAGATGTGACCTTGATTATAAAGAATGCAGGAGTAATAGCTTCACTGCGGATAGCTCCAGAACCGATCAGATGATATTCTTTCCCTTGAGTAGGGTTCCTGGAGCTATTGAAGAATGTGTTGTTAGGGCTGGAGGATTCACAGTCCTCAAGTGTAATAAGTCTTCAGATCACACAGACAAGAAGACTTAAGTGATGCCTAATTCTCTTTGGCTTTGGGTGGTTAGGGCTTTATCCTCGCAAGGAATTCTCTCTCAAAGGCTTCGAGGTGGGTTGCTCTCAAACGACAAAAGCTGTACACTAACTTTGAGCAGCCAGCCATTTATGGTTGTAGGGGTGGGCTATTTATAGCCACTAGGCAACCCGACCTGATTTGTCCGAAATGACCCTGGGTCACTAAGGAACTGACACATGTTCCAACGGTCAGATTTCAAACTCACACGGCAACTTTACTTGGGCTACAAGCAAAGCTGACTTGTCCGACTCTGGACAAGATTCGCTCTCATAGTCTTCACTCGAAGACATAGGTTTTGGTTAAGCATCACTTCAGTCATTCTGATTGGTTCTCTTGGACCCCACTTAACAGTACGGTGGTTCCTATGACTCAATAAAGAAGAAAAAGAACCACGAAAGATCTAAGTCTTCGAGCTCCATAGGCTTCATGTGATGTCTTCTCTTGTCATAGTCTTCAATGTGAATATCTTCATATACCACCTTTGACATCAATGTCTTCATACATTTTTAGGGGTCATCTTTGGTAGGAAAACCGAATCAATGAGGGACTTCTACCTGTGTTATCCTGCAATTCTCACAAACACATTAGTCCCTCAACTAGGTTTGTCGTCAATACTCCAAAACCAACTAGGGGTGGCACTAGATGCACTTACACTTACGGTCATTGTATTTGAAGTGAAAGCATGATTTGGTCACTGGACTTCAGAATAAGCTCATCACGGTCACCACATACACTTTGTCGTGCTAACCAACATGTAGTTGGATGGTCAGAGGACAATGGTTTCTCGAGCCCACCAAGGTTAAAGTCCCGGTGCTCGCATTTATCTTGTGTTAATTTCAGTATTTTCTGGCGACGTACGTTCAGTGGGAGGAGACGTTCCGCTCGACTACGAGGCACCTAAGGTGACTTCGTAAAATCTCAAGATCATATATTCTGGCCCACTCTCTCGAAGGTACTCATAGGGGTAGGGTTCGCATGTGTGCGCTTATAGCAGTGAGTGCTTGCGGGTATATATGAGCCCTTGCGTTTGTATCATGTTAAACAAATACATATCATGATTATACGGTCACTAGCTCACCCGTACAACTCCGTATTTTTTGATGACACAATCAATTGACCAGTCAAACGTTCCACGTGGCGCAACTAGTGTTGTACCATCGGGGCGCGTAACCGTGGGGCCCACCTGTCAGCCCGTATATGAAAGAAAGAAATGGTAGTTTGAGTCTGTACTGTGTTAATAAAATAGGAGTACACTTTAGGGTGATCATACGGTCACTGGCTCACCATACAGCTCCGTAATTTGTTGATAACACGATCAATTAACCAGTCAAACGGTCCACATTCAGCAGCGCACATTACCATAGGGACCACCCGTCAGCGCGTATATGAAGGACAGAAATGGTAATAAATTAGTGGTCATTGGGTATTCGAAGTCGTGAGACCTCTGGTTGGCAGTCACCGGCGGTTGGGGGCGTTCATTGGGCGGTGGGGTGGGGATCCCCTGAGAAAAAGCTCGGCGGTGGGGGGGGGCTAGAGGGATGGCCGGTGCAGCGGCGGACCGGTGGTGGGGAGTGGTTTCGGGGAGGGTGGGCCGGCCGCGGGCGGCGGGGGCCGGCGGTTCGGCCGGTGGTGGCTGGCAGCTCAGGGGGGTGGAGTTTGATGATAAACTGGAGGCCCTTGATTTCGTATCCAATGGCTGGAAAATCTAATGACCAGAGATGAAAAAGTCAGTCGACTGACGTGTAGCCTCACCCTGCACATACACATGCACGCACGCAAGACACACACGCATGTAGGCGTGCAACACTGACACGTACGCACACATGCATGCTGGCGTGCAACACTGACACGTACACATGCACTCACGAACACGCGCACGTACGCACCCATGCATGCAACACTGAAACGTACCCTTGCATGCACGCAACACTCGCACGCCTGCATGCACACAGCACACGACGCAAGACACATGTTCAACCTATACGTGCATGCACCCTTTGTTAAGGACATGGATTGTTACGGGTATTAATCAATCTTATCTATGATAAGCAGAACATTGATGTTTGCAGCAGTCTTTATGAATCACAACATATCGAACGGGCTATCAACATAGTAGGCTTATCTACATGAAAAAGATGATGTCACACTCAATGAACAATCATTGGTTTATGAAATGCCCGCTTCTGACCGCCCTGGCCCACCAAAGGTTCCTCTGTTGTGCGCTGCCTGTGTTGGGTCACTGACATGCATGCCATGCACCCAAAGAGTCCACATGTCAGTGGAAGAACGCGCGCGGTGTCCTAGGTCAGAGTCGAGGGCGCCACTCGCGGCACGCCCGGCTGAACACGCCTCCATGCCGCATTCAAACGCCTCCATGAAACCCGCCCGTGTGGAAGCCGAGAAACCCACTCTGGACACACGTCCGTTCATGACCGGGCCGCTCCCCTATCTCCTCCACCATTTTGTCCACTCTTACAATGGCTTACGAAGAGTAGTTATTCCGCATCCAAGCCGGCTGGGTAGCCCGCCGGATACGAGCTATGCAGCTCGCTGATCCACCTCCCTCCCCTCGCCCGACGGAGCCAGTTGCCGCCCCAAGCCGTGGAATTTTGCCATGTGTTGTTTTCATGGACTAGCAAGATGCCCGTGCATTGCACGGAACATCAAGATGCATTTTTTTACAAACTCCCGCATGCATGCAAGGGATAATTAATGTCCTCCTTTGCTAGTACCACGAGGCAAACACCATTAATATTGCATCGATTAGTGTTAGTGGCCTTGTATATCTGCAAATTGTAATTTTGATAGTGGCCCCTTGTATATAAAAATGGAGGGAGAAAGATGAGAGATAAGGTGAGGAGGAGTGGGGCGTGGTGGTGACTGGTGGTCGGACTGGGCGGAGGCATGGGGATGGACGGCGCATTATGTCTAGGTTTGTATCTCTCTCACACACACCCACGTAGGTGGGGGACGTGCACGAAGAGAAGAGGTGCACGCACGGCGCACGTACTCCCGTCTCTTTCCCAACCACACCCGCGCGGGTACACGGTGGAGCTCATTTCTGTACGAAAAAGGCAGCCCACGTGGTAATTTGGCACGTGTACTGGTTGTCCACTTGGTGGAGGGAGGATCGTCTACCACGGGTGAACAAACAAATTGCGACTTGACGCGTTATGTTAAATTAAAAAAAGAGGCAAACCATGTGGGGCCTACCTTAGAGGCAAGGCTCTATACACTGGAGTACTTTTGATGTGTCCCGTCAACTCGCAGAACGAGGAGAAGCTTGCTTAGTACGCCGTCTCCCCCGCCCACGGGCGCGGTGGCTCGCAGGATGAGGTGAAGCTTGCTTACTAGTACGCCTTACGCCCGCTCCCTCGCCCACGCGCGCGGTGGCTCGCAGCACGAGGAGAAAATTTTACTACTCCCTCCGTTTACTCCTCGTCCCTACTACGTACTTTGGTTAGTACTCCCTCCATTTACTTATACAAGGCCACTATAAAAAATACATTTTGCATCTATACAAGGCCACAAATAGTAATCGAGACAAAAGTTACTACTCCCTCCTTTCCAGTTTATGGCTCAATTTCAAAATCTCTCCAACCAAGGTAGACGGTGAGTGGTCGAATTAATTTCGTATTTTGCACAAGTAATTAGTACGCTCGTTTTTCTCAAGAAGTTATGTTTACCGAGGCATTAATTAGAACGAATGCATGAATGACCACTAAATTTCCATGAACTTGTACATGCATTGGTTAGTTTCCTCTTGACACTGCTTGCGTCGGGTGATCTAACGCACCTCGAAATCCAACATGTAATGGTACTACTACTAGTATAGTAGAATTGAGACTTATCAAACGGAAAAACGAATGTTTTTTAGATGAGCCCTATAAACCCTAGTGGGTACGTACTCCGTAAAAACAGATTTTTCCAAAACTAAGTCGCTCCCTTTCATGAATTCTGTAGTATACTCCTCCGTCGACGCTCCCTTTCATGAATTCTGTACTTCCTGTCGCCGACATGTGGGACATATAGCAACCGGGTCGACGTGTCAAGCACCAAATAACAGTGCAGAACAGCAGGGGGACGCACCCCACTCGTACCGGCCCAGTAGTAGTAATGAGCAATGAGACGTCAAATCACAATGCCGCACTTTCCCAGACGGACGAAGCAACCATTATTTCACACTTCGGTTCGCCATCATCTCAAACCACGTACTAGTATTGCTTCTGCCTCAAGAGGGACACGCGCATCGCCTTGGTACATCATGACACGTGGGACCGCATGACAGGCCATGCTCCCCCGCCGATCGCTCGGTAAAATCACCTCATTTTTACTATACTTCCTCCGTATCGGTTTACTACATGGCATGCACGTCGTTCTAGGTTGAGAATTTAACTGGCTATATATGTGATGAACAGTACTCTAGCCTTTTAAAAAATGTATACTTTTGTACAGTAGTACTATCGATGGATTGCGCCATGGAGCAAAAATTGAAATTAAAAAAAGGTGGTACATATAGAGAGCGCTCGTCGCCAAATTATGCATATAGTACTATTAAAAAGGCTAGTCACAATAATGGTGTCCAGCACAACCCACCCCTCAAATAAAACTAAGAGGGTGCTTGGATACGTTTTAGTCCCATGACTAAAAGTAGTGGGACTAAAACATGCTAGCCTCACCCATGCTTGGATCCAAATACTAAAAAGGCTAAAATCAAGTTAATGAGCATTTATTATCCTCCAAACCCTCCAATCCAGAACTCGCCTGTGTTAAAGGAGAGGAGTTAAATGAGTAGAGAGAGGACTAATCCACATTTTAGTAGGGGTACCCCTGACTAAAAAATTTAGTCTCAAGACTAGTTTTAGCCCCTCTTTAGTCAGGGGTGCTTGGAACTTTAGCCTCTTAAAGAGACTATTTTTAGTCAGACTAAAATAAGTCCCTTGGATCCAAGCACCCTCTAAGCATCCTGGAATTCTTTGACAAAACTAAGCACCCTGAAATTCTTTGACAACTAAACTGCTGGCTATATGATGTTGGCCATATATATTGTACGTATATAATGTGAAGAAACGAGTGGTAGTACTATACCAACTAAAAGATGAAATGTAAGAAATACTAGTATGTACGTACTGAAGAGTTAAAGTAACGAGAAGAAACATAACATAGTTCTGCTGGGGGCTCAGCACAACACACCCCTCAAATTAAATTAAGCACACCTGAAATTAAACTTTGCAACTATTCCGGTAGACACTGCATTAGAACCACCATGAGCAACGACACTGCCACCTTACTCGGAGTCCTCGTCCACGTCCTCGACTTCGTCCTTGTCCCTCTTCCTCTTGGCCGATACTTCTTTGCTTGAACCGCACACTTGGCTGTTGCTCTTCATCCAACCCTTGTAGATATTGAAGCAAAGGTAGCCATCCATTGCAGCGTAGTGGATGTGGTCTATATCTAGTACATTCCGCTGCCATGCATGACGATGAAACGTGTAATGAGGTTTCTCCAGTTTACCGTACGAAGGATGAACCATGGCTCCTGCCAGGGTCAGCATTGAAGGCTGACGAGAGGACACCAGCCGATTCTTCTGGAGGTCGAAGGTGTTGCCTACAACGAGGCCTATCCGACGCAGGACTTCTTTGTCGTTACCAAAGTCTACAGTAACGAATTTCACTGTTTTGTCCTTGAGGAAGTTCTTAAAATCCTGGCACTCAACGTCGGCATGGCATATGTGGTAGACCAAGCAAACGTTATGTACGCAAACCTGGATCACGGCGGGCTTCTTCCTCTCTTCGTCCTTTAGATCCTTCTCTCGTCCCAGGACTGTGGTGTACTCAACATCTAGCCCAGCGACCCACTCATCATCTGAGTTTTCGAACATGCGGCTGAAGCGAGAAAGGCATCCTTTCACCGTCGCGGAAGAACGGGTGTAGATGACGTCGAACTCATCGCCGGTGATGGTTCTAACCTTGTACTCACCGCCGATCGTGGAGATTTGGGACGCCATGGATTTGGGAGGAGGGTTAGGATTAGTGGAACTGCCGTAATGTGAATGGACGGGACGACTAGGAGCGAACCGCCGTAGTATTGAAGGACGTGCGGGGACGAGTAGGAGCGAACTGCCAGCGTGCGAACGGCAGGGTAGTGGCTTTCCATTCTCCCATGATACGGGCTTCCGAGAGCCCTTGGATCTGAGATCGAACGGTTGCATGGCGTGATTCTAGACCTATGGGTGAATATCCTATCCTGGAGGGTTATTCTGCAAATTTTCAGCAACTTAGCATGCGACCGTTTGATCTCAGATCCAAGGGCTGCCAGCAGCCCGTATCATGGTCGCGCCTACCACGACCGTCGCGTCGCTCGCGCGGTCGCGCCCTTGGAGATTTAACACGGTGCGTTAGGCTATCTGATGTTGGCATGTCATACATAGTCATCACTTAGTCACTCATACTACAACAAGGTTGGCTATAAGTGTATTTTTTACTCCTCTCTATCTCTTTCTTCGTACTCAAGGAAGAAACGGTGCTAAGCGCGTGTATTTATTGCATTTGCCAAGGAGTGACCTCTTCCAATGAAATGGTGTTGCTAAGTTTGCTTCATTTAATTAGCTATAGACTCAAAATTGTCTTTTCACCTAGGTACACGCGCTTAGCACCGTTTCTTCCTTGGGTCACCAAACTAGTCTCTCTCTTCTTGATTAACTTGCCACATCAGACTTTATGCCTATGTGGCAAGCTTAAGCACCTGTAGGAGCAAGTAAAAGTAAGTACAATAGTGCGCTTTACATGGCATTTTTGCATATGTGGAGGAAAGAGAGGCAAGGAAAAAGTGGAGAAGTGGGCTCTCATGCAAGAGCCAGCCTCTACTACATGGTGGAGCATTGGGAGAGGCACCTGTATGGAGGTGGTCAGGAATCTGGGAGACTCACGCCGGTCGTAGCGCCGCAGTTAAAATGATAATGGCAAGTCAAATCACGGGGCCCCACCTGTCCAGCAGTAACTCGCTGTCAAATCACACAGCCCTACGTTTGCAGCAGCCTACTCCCTCGTCTTCTCGCGTCTCTGTCGAACCGACTAGGCGGAACTGCCCCGCCGCCTACCGCGCAGGAAAAGCCCCGCCCTCGACTTTTAAATACAACTACATCCGCTTAAGAATCCAATGATATACTTTTTGTGACATAGTAACTCATATTTAGTTAGTCAAATGGATGACCTAGAACTACGTGCAGGCCCTATAAACCGAGACGCCTAAAAATAAAAAAACCGAGACGGAGAGGGTAGTTCAGCACGTATCTTTTTAGATCAATATAGTCGGGATTCACCAAGGAGCAAAACCAAGTGGTAGGCTGCTCCTGTCGTGTTGGCGTAGCAACTCAAGCAGGGTCAGTCCGCACACGAAATGGCGACACACTTAACAGGACCCCTTTGGCCGACATGTGGCTCATCCACCGTCTTGTTCCACGTGCGATGCACCAAATTACAGTTCGGAGCAGCGGTTGGAATTGGAGGCACCCCGGTCGTAGCGCCGCAGTAGTAGAAAATGAGCGACGAGGGGTCAAATCACAAAGCCCCACCTTTCCCGCATTAAGCTGGACGGACGAAGCAACCATCATTTCACTCTAGGGCGCAAGAGCATAAAGAAAAGAGAAAACAATGATGCGTGCGGCAGCTACCTAGGGCACCCTAGGGTAGGGGTCTCCACTACAGATCCTTTTTTTGAAAGCGCCTCCACTACAAATCGGCTTCTCCCTCGTCCTCTTGAAGAAAACCGATGATGAGTGCGGCGGTAGGGTTTGTAGGAGTACTACGGCGTGCGGGGCCACGTCGTAGTAAACGGGTTCGAGCCGACGCCTTAAATATGTGTGGGCCGCTTGGTTTTACGGGAACGAGGCAGCATTTTGGGTTCGGGGACCAGTGGAGATATAGTACGTACAAAAAATTGTGGACGTAGGTTCGACCGAAAGGCAATGATGCATGGGCCCTGCATTTTGATATACCCGGGGCCGCGTGAAATTTGCTACTCTACTCAAAACTAGTAAGGTACACATGTATTGAACGCATGAGATTTCGAAACCAAATTATGAATAAATACACACTATAGGATGTAAAGCTTTGAGTCATATATGCATGATGTAGATGTTCGTTTAGTTCTTATAGTTCATCTCATTCAAAATCAATAAGTTTTATAAAAATGTTAAGATTCATGGGGTTGTGCATTGTACTCCCTCCGTTCCAAAATAGATGACCCAACTTTGCACTAACTTTGTACAAAGTTAGTGCAAAGTTGGGTCATCTATTTTGGAACGGAGGGAGTAAATCATAAAGTAAAAAACAAATAATGGCAATTCATTTAGAAAAAATAATCAATTATGATACAGAAGATTCTAGAACAAAGGAGAAGTGCTTGTGTTTTGAGGTTTGTGCATTATGCTTAAGTTCAACCATGGAGTCTTCTAAATTGTACATGTGGCAGATCTGGTGGAATGTTGATGATATCCAACGGCCAGTAGTGCTCGGATTTGCCTATCTCTGCACTGTCGGGTTAGCTTCATCCAGCGACCATCTTTCAAAGTTATTGGCACACTATATAGTTCTTGTGCCATAGTTGCATGTTTTGGAAAAAAGCTACTAGTGGGTTGTACTATCTATTTAGGAATAGAAGATGTATACATGGAAGTTGTAGGGAAAGAGATGACATGGAGCATCTCAATTCCTATGAGTAGGGATTGGAAAAGAGATGTCATTTGGTTCACATCATAGGAACTTTTCTATTGAATATAGAGATGACATGTTTCTCAATTCCTATGAGGAGGGATTAGAAAAGAGATGTAATTTGGTTCATATCATAGGAACTTTTCTATTGAATATACGCTAATGTTTATTTTCCTTTGAAATTAAGGGAGTATAGGAATCCATTCATATGAACCAAGTGGCTCTAAAGCTATAGAAATGATATCATGTTTATTTCCTTTGAAATGTGGAGTATATGAATCTATTCCTATGAACCAATTGGCTCTAAAGGAAAAAATCCTATAAAAATCATATCATATAGAGTTCCTATGATATTCCTCGACACTAAAGGATGCTTGAAATTGCTGCGGGTGATACGATGGTCTTTCTTTGTAGACTCCTCACCCAACTTTATAGTTACCTCTCGAAGATGAATGAAATGATATATACATGGTATTCTACATGTGCAATTTGGTACACGAAAACTCGGTAAAAGTTTGCGAGGTTCGAATTTTCAATAAAGCTATATGCACTGCATTTCGGAACGGAGGGAGCATACGGCAGTTGCTAACACTCACGTGGAAGATTTGTGTGTAGGAGGAGTGGCTGTTCTGTTAAATGACATGGCAAAACTGACACTGTCGGATGCCGATCTAACGGTCCTTACGGCGTTCGTCAGGAAAAGGCTTGTGGCGAACGTTTGTCGGATAATGATTTACGGACACATGCATTGCATTGATACGTGCCCCCCTCTCTCTCACGCACACGCACCCTCACGAGTCACGACTCTCCCGAGTCCTCTCGCAGACTCGCACGTCGCACCCACCGTCTATCTGCAGGTAGACGTCACGCACATATGTGCTCTTCACACCCTACCCTCAGAACTTCTAAAAAACAAAAGACGGCGCGCACATTTTATTTTAGCTCACACGTCACACACTTGTACTATTACTCTTGCGGTGAACGTTCTTTGGGCATAGTATATTGTACTCTCACGAAGAGAAGCGGTGCACGCACGCACTAGTTCTCTCACACCCACTCGCGGGTACACGTAGGAGCGCATTTTTTTGAAGCTGGTACAACAAAATCACTCCACTATATATAAAAGCAGGAGCCTTAGCGCTTGCTTTACTAGGGTTCCTCTCGTTCACTCTCTCATGCTCTCCAGATCTAAGCAACACATAGGTGGCCACACTCTCTCTCAGCTCACGGCTGGTCACAAATCCGGCCGGACAACCTCGACCGGGGCAGGGGTGTAGGTGCATCGTTCACGCTGTCGTCGGCGGCGAGGGAGGAGACCAACGGCTGCCCGCGCGTCCCGATCGGCGGCCGTGCCGTTCTCTCCGAGAGAGCGCCGGCTCGGGAGGGCCTCCGACCCCTTCTTCCTCCCTGCGGTATTGTGGCCAAGATGCGGCCTCCCGACGCCGTCTTTGCGACATGCCGACGACCCTCAGGTATATATTCCTTTGAAACCTGCCTTGCTCTACTGCCCCAGCTCCCTTCGTGTGGATACTTTTCTACTTCCGTCCGCTGTTCCAAAGCCACCTAGACTTCTACTAAGGCACGTGCTTTGCACGTATGTTTTGTATGATAGATACTCATATACCTTCTTTTTAGAGAGAGAAATGGGTACTCGTATCTTGAGTAGATATCATAGTGTGTTTGTTTGCATGATCTAAGGACTATTCTGAAATAAGAAGCAAATCACTTGCACAAATCAAACTGAGTTCCAAGTAAGAATTTGATTACAAGATAAAAGTTGTAGTTTTATTATATGTTGTTTCCTGGGTTCCACTGATGTATAGTTCCAGAGTTGTTTGACGGTTTACATGCATGTTTATGGACTATTTTGTGCAACTAAATAAGTCATTTAGGTCTGACAGACACTCATGTCCTGTATTAGCTTGAGGTATAGCTTATGTATGACTGAAATAAAATATTACACTTTTTCTGCGAATAATAAAAATATTACATTTCTCGATGAAGCAGAATAAAACTTTAGCTAGCATCATCCATGCAATGTTATGTTATGTGAACAGTGTAAACTTTGCAGTATAGCGGCATCTAAAAAATCCATTTTTATAGTAATCTAAAAAAATAAGTTAGTAGTAGAGTGTTTATTTCCCAGGTGACAACAGGGAACCAAAATGTGCTAGCTATTTGCCAACTTGTCGTACTTGCATGTGAGGAGGTGGTGGCAGTTTCTAGACATTTCTCAACTTCAGTAGGTGCAATCCAGATTCAACGGGGACTTCTTTATTTGTTTACTTGGAGAGCAGAGTCGGCCATGTGCACAAGGAGCGGGAGCGAATCCGGCAGCTCTTAGCCGTCAGATCATGTCATCCTTTGTTTGATGGACGGAAGTGATATGCATGAGAGGGGAAATGAATGGTGGATTTTGAGCCAATGCTTGTTTGGCCAGGAGAACCGAAGATGGAGTGGTAAATCCAATTTCAAAACTGCCGCGTTATAGTAGTAGTAGATTAGAAGTAAATCTATTTCATACAGTCGACTCAAAGCGTTGGTTCAAACAGGGAAGAAAGTGGGAAAGCTGTAGACTGAATCTAGGACTTGGTTCTAAGAGGAAACGGGGGAAAGTAGAAATATATGTCACTGTTTAAATAATTGTATATCTTATTTGCGCAAACAGGGATGTCTGTCTCCATATCGTTTCGGGATGTCTATCTCCATATCGTTTCTATCCGCGCAATCAAAAGCACACACCTTAGTTTTAGTACAACCGCGCAAAATGAGATGGCTATCCCTCGCTGCCGTCGTCTAACCTCCCATCTTCAAGGTATCCCTACATTGCTAGTAACTAAGGTAGAATAACCATCGCAATCTAAAAGAAGCTAATTCGTACGTTTTACTTCCTGATTGCAGTGCAGGGACGAGCGAAAACAACTGCATCCTAGTCCGGAATGCACTTTCTACCAGTTCATCCATGGACCAAGGACTAGCTGGCACGGCTGCACGGCGGTTTTTTGGACAGGTGCGCGGACAAGAGGCATTGTGGTCTGCTTATTTCTGCAAATAGTGGTGCTTAAATTTAGTGAATGCACAAGCATTTCAGCTGGTCAGTACACTGCATGGTTCAATTCAGCATTCCAGCTGATACCACAATTATAATTGGTTATTCTGGAATGAGAGAACCTAACCCTGAATGGTGGCAACAAGAAAAAACCAGAGTGAACTCCAGGAAATTTAAGCCTGTCGGGAGGCCCTTTGCTCAGAGAGAAGCCTTGCTTGTTTTTTCCTGATTTGTAAACCTTCTCACAACTTTGTCTTTTGCTGTGAACTAGTATATGTTTGTTATGTTCTATGAATCATTGAGATGTATAAAATTGCTTAACTTATGCTTTTCAAGTTTTTTATGAAGACGAGTTTAATGTGAGTGTTCCACATGAGCGCTGGACTAGCGTGTGAACGTTTGGAATTTATTACATTGTGGCCTCAATTAACTGCATGAACCACTGTAACAAGATACATAGTTGCTTATATGTCAGACAACAGATTGTTGATTGTTAGCTAGTCGATAGCCTAGTGTTGAAGCGAGCTGAGCCAATGTGTCGTGTTTTGCACAACTGCTTACAAGTGGGGTAGCACCAACAGTGTTTACAAGTACTTATGTATACGTCGGCGCACGGTTCTCGAATGAGTGCTCTATTTCATCAAAACACACACTGCTCGTATGATAAACCGTGACAACTTATGTCTTACCATGCCATATTCATGAAAAAACTAGTGAGGACGCATCTGTTTCGGCAACAATTATGATGGTTCTCACATGATTCACGGGCACACAAAAGTAGCAGCAGTTCCCATAGACGGATTCAAACAGAGTACTAGCCCCAGAGGGGTCGATAACAGGCAAGGTTCGGATAATTAGACACAATCCAAACTACTATTAAACACTAGCTGGGGCAACTATTTCATGCCTCGATCTAATTTGGGCTGGACACAAGATGGACCTTGCCATGAACATCATCGAGGACGTCCCGTAGCAGCTCAATCCTGTGAACCTTCATGAAGACAACCTTGTGGCCTTGCCACTGATAAACTTGTTTGTGGAGGCATGCCACGCCATCTTCCTGCGTAAGCTTGACAAGAACAGTATTCCTCACAAATGAAGGAGTAGCTTTGAACTTCTTGTGCTTTAGTACACCCTAGACAACACGCCTGACAACAGTGAGGCTGGAATACAACTCTTCATTGGTATAACCGCAAATGGCTTCCAGGATCCAACAGCCTAAGAACTATGTTTTCCCAGTGCGTATATTCAGGTCGTCCGCCTCATAGCGAGTGACATGTACGACCACACAATCCTTGTCTGCATCAGGGTTCTAATTGAAACAGAAACAAATTCTGAATTACTTTTCAGTATAAGAAACACAAGTTATTTAAACCACTACGTATACCATGGCATCGAAGCTAATAAAATTTTGCATTATTAATCACCACATACTTCCTTTTCTAAAAAAAATCACCACATACTTAGATGAAAAACCACAATCGAGATTGGCAAAGAAGGAAATCACCTTGGGCAGCGCAGCGAGGGGGGGGGGACACATCCTTGAAGGGGGGAAACTGCTCCTGCAGTGCCACGGGGGCTATAACCTCAAACGGGGCGTTGACCATCTCAGTATCTGGGGTCGCCTCGGTGGTTGCCTCCATATTCTTGGAGCTCTCTGTCTCATGGGGATCAGCCTCCCGTGTCTGCTCCAATACCGGCAGATCTTTGCCTGGTTCTCCTTGGTCCATCATGAAACTGACGAATACTAGGAGTCCACTGAAAGGAAAACACAATCGCAATGACAATGAAACAAAAAAGAGAGTGAGGATCGGTTACTGCTTTGCAAAAGTTCTTTTTTTTCCTCTGAACGAAAATATACCAACATCATGGATCCGCTTACCTTCCCTTTGTTCGGAGAGAAGAACAGTGGCAGATGCAAGTGTTGCCTTTCTTGAAGACAGTGAGGGAGAAGGGGATTCAGCGAAGAGTGAAATGATGGTTGCTTCGTCCGTCAAACTTAGACTGCGGGTAGGTGGGGTTTTGTGATACGACGGCTCGTTACTGCCGCGCTACGATCGGGGTGACTCTCCGCCTGCATACTGCCTTCTAATTTGGTGGATGGCATTTGGGCCTGCGTGCTGTATGGCCCGCATGTCGGTGAACAAAAGTATAACGACATTCAGTAGAGGGAGACGTTTCAATGACCTAGGAGGAGCTAGAAGCGGTAGGGTGTCTCCACTGTACTAATAGTAATTGTTTTTCTGGGTAGCTGTAGAGTGTCTCCACTGTACTAGTAGTAATTGTTTCTCGGGTCCCAAGACAAAACAACCCATCCACACTAGTAAATAGTAAAATCAATTCAAAAACCTGGGTGCTCTTCTTCCTCCTCGCTCCCACCCACCTCACGTCTGCTCGCCCCCAAATTCCTCACCTCACTCCTACAGAAAACCCCAGCTCCCCTTCTTCCTCACTCCTATAGAAAACCCCCAGCTCCCCTTCTTCTTCGCTCGCACTACAACTAGGCTCGCCATTCATTACTCTGCTCAAATCCGTGAGCGCGACACGACGCCCTCGAGGAAAATGGAGTCGGATGACCCCAGCGCCAAGAAGATGAGGCTCCCGCCAGTGGCGACGCCTGTTGTAGATCCCGCACCCGGCAGCGCGGGGAGAAGCGGCGACCCTGCCCCCACCGGATCCCAGGAACCCGTAGAATCTCGGGTGGACCGCATCAGCGATCTCCCGGACGCCATCCTTGGGGAGATCATCTTGCTTCTCCCCACCAAGGATTGCTGCCGCACCCAAGTCCTCTCAATTCGGTGGCGCCCTCTATGGCGCGCCGTTCCCCTTAATCTCGATTGTCGTCAGCTATCTCTCTTCAATGATTTTGAAATCCCCAGAGCCATCATCTCCTCCCACCAGGGCTCTGTTCAAAGCCTCTGCATCCCGTCATGCTACCTAAGCAAGCATACCATGCCCTGCATGGTGGACGCCTGGCTCGAATCCCCTGAATTCACAAAACTACAGCTGCTTGAGTTCTACTATTCCCTTGGAAATCACATACCACATACCGAACGCCATGAACTTGTGCCCTCAGCACCGATGTCCATCTCGGGGTTTTCGTCCTCTCTCCACACCGCCACCTTTGCGCAGTGCTACCTACCAGACAATCTGGTACTAAACCTTTGACTCACATTTCTCAAGAAACTTTCACTTGTGCGGGATCAAAACTTGTTCAAAGGAGAGGAGAAGAGGACCAAGAAGGGGAGGATCAAGAAATGAAGACCATTTACCTTGGCTCATTGCTATGACGTATTGAAGGATGATGAGAAATGGAAGAAGCATGGTGATTTGGATGATTTGGATTTGAGCAACAAAAGCAAGCGAACAATTGAGCTGGATGATGATGATGATGAGGATGATGCATCAAGTGGTGATGGCAAGAGAATCCCCACACCCAACTCGGTTTCATACTCGAAACCAAAACGACTGGATGGGTGAAAGAAAGACGCAAAAGAAAAGAAGAAGAGGAAAGGAGATGATGAGCTAAAAAATGCTATGGAAGCTATTATGCAGTCAAGAAAAGAAGCCAACGAGGTGAGGAAAATGTCAAGGAACCAAGATGTCGTGCCCGAGGAGAGGAGGGTGGCGGCCGAGAAGAGGAAGGTGGCTTTGGAGGAGAGGAAGGTGAGGAATGAGGAGCGAACTAGATTGTTGGAATGGGAGAAGCACTTGTTCTTCTTGGACACATCTATCCTCAATGAGGCGCAAAAGGAGTATGTCAATCTTGCCCGTGAAGAAGTCTTGATCCAAAAAAACTATGATTCGTGCAATGGGTGGCGGTGGCCTTGGCGCCATGGATGGCTTCGGAGCTACCGTGGGCGGCTTAGGTGCCATGGGTGGCTTTGGAGCTACTATGGAGACCATGGGTGGCTTTGGAGCACCCCCCAGCGCCATGGCTGCCATGGGAGGCATGAGTTTTGCTTCTCTCATGGGAGGCATGGGTGCACCTTCGGCCGCCATGGGAAGAATGTCTTCCGGTGTGCCTCACACACCTTCTCATGAAGATGCTGCTGAAGATCTTGCCAACACCGTCCGAGCTTCACGTGATGCGGTGCGCGACAATAATGAGGAGGAGGAGGAAGAATCATCTTCGAAGGAGGAAGAACCATCTTCCAAAGATGAGGACGGAGACGAGGACGAGGCTTGATGTGTCTTTCGTTTGTGTCGTGAACTTGGTTTGCATTTTGAACTTGGTTGGATGAACTTGTGGGCATGAACTTTTATTCATCAACTTGTTTGTGTGAAATTTATATGCCATGTTCATTGTATTTTGAATGTTTGAAATCCATTTTGTGTCCAAAATGCAACATATGACATGCGCCAGCGAGTCACGCGCACTGCTGGAGCAGTGCGCACACTGCATTTTAGCACGACTGTTGGAACCAGCACCGCCAGCCGCGCTAAACTAGGCAAAGGACGCGCGGGAAAGTGGTTTTTAGCGCGCGGCGCGTTGGGCGGCTGTTGGAGATGCTCTTACGCAGCATCATGCCAATCCTACACCACGATGTCGTGGAAGGAGAAACCGAAGAGTAAGGCCTCTTTCAGAAGCTACTCAATTGGCCACCCCAATCCATTATATTTATCTAGTGAGTGGCCTCCCATAAGGCTCACAATTACGGTCACAGTCTATAAAAATATAAGCCATCAGTAGAAGTAGTAAATAGTAAACTATAACCATTAATCATAGAACTATTCTTGGCCAGTACAACTAAACACATGTTTTATCAATATAAAAACAAAAGCACATTTGCGTACAGTGATGGCTTGTTCCAACAGAGGAGACTCACTAAAACCACACGGCCATGGGCAGAGCATAAAGCATAGAGAATCAATACCATAGATTTAATGTATAAATAGAAAGGCCTCCACCAATTCAGTGCATTTCGTTCTTTTGATGGACTACATGACATGTACACTTACCAAGAAAAATGTAGAACCATCGGATGTCTATTGCCTAAGCTGATCACAGAGATATGCAAGTGAAGAAAAAATAGTTAGAAATAAGGAATTACTAAGAGTGAAGTAAAGAACATGATGTATCAAATCGAACTAATGCCGTGATGTTCGAAGATGGTGAAAAAGGCAGTGGTATTGAACTATTGATAGAGAGATAGCCGATGCATGGTTTCCACAATGCACCCTTTGGCAAAATGAAAACAAAAACCAAAGCAAGACCACTAAATAAATTTTAAAACCTACAATCAGAAGGCGGACAATGGCCCAGGAAAAAGTTCCAAGAGGACTTACATTCATTATTAGACAAAATATAAGAACATTTTTAACGAAAAAAAGAACTTTCTAGTAGATAAATTTACTTGACACTCTCATTTTAAACAACCCATGAGGGATCTGTACCGCACTAATGCATCATGTGATTGAAATAATAAATGTGTCAGTTAATATTGACAGCAGCAACTTAAAAAGAGAATGATGACCAGTGAACTAAATAGCAAAGAGAATCATAACAAAGGGTCTACTCTGACCAAAATAGAGAGCACATTTTGGCAATCTATTTTAGTGACAACTCTTTGCGATCCACTGGAGGTTCAAAGTTCGCCTTTGAAGAAGCATCTGGCAAAAGCTAACATGTTAACAAGACAACCAGGACGACAGTATCTTGTTAACCATGGGAATAAAACTCTCAATAGCTACAGGCATTGGAGAAAAAGGACAATCATGTAATACATATAGTATATACAACTAGAAAGGCAAAACGAACCTATTTATAAATCAATCAAAGTAGGCTTAGGGTGGTTGAGTTCATCACCAAAAGAAGACATAAATCTCAGGTCTAGGTGGATCTTCACTCACATCAACACAATAGAGGAATAAAACAGAAGGAAGTACACTGTATGGTAGATAAGAAAATTTTGTGTATTTGTAGTATAGCAAAAGAGGGCTCAGTTCTGTCTTTGATCTTCAAGCCCAACACTCATGTCTCTTTCTGCATAACATACCCATCACAATGTAAACGAAGTACCCTAGTTATCACTCATCAGAATGACCATCAGAGGTGCAGAATATTGAACATTACTAATGGATTGAACAGGCTTCAAGAGAGGTAAGTATGTGCTCTAATTTAGTACCCACAGGCCACAATAGTCTTGATTGCTCGAGACATGCTTATTTCAGCCATCGTCCCTCATTTTTTTATCGAAAAGGAGGTTGTACCCCCGGCCTTTTCCCACCAAGCAACATGACCCTGATATCATACATAGATACGTTCATGCACACATCCATTCATCCATCATCCTGGAGAGTTACTCATACCTGGCCTTGACGGACCAAACCTCCCGGTGCGTACGCATCAGACAACACCGTTTGGTTCCCTGCCCACGCTACGACCAAATCCAAGGCACGTCATGGGTCTTGTCCAGCACGACCATGAACTAGGACTGTAGGTGCAGCGCGGCCTGGTACTCGTCATTGTGGGCGATGGCAGGGAGCCGAAAAAGGTCATGCCCACCACGCTATCCCCAGAGACCTCGCCGCCGCATCCTACACATAGAGTATTCTAATAAATGCTGATTCATGTGTGTCTCTCCCAAAAGGTGTGTATAGCAAGGATGATTGTGGTAAACTAAAAAGAAAAGAGTCAAATCATACAAGACGCTCCAAGCAAAACACATATCATGTGGTGAATAAAAATATAGCCTCAAGTAAAGTTACCGATAGACAAAGACGAAAGAGGGGATGCCTTCTAGGGCATCCCCAAGCTTAGGCTTTTAGTTGTCCTTGAATTTTACCTTGAGGTGCCTTGGGCATCCCCAATCTTAGGCTCTTGCCACTCCTTATTCCAAAATCCATCAAATCTTTACCCAAAAACTTGAAACTTAACAACACAAAACTGCAACAGAAAATCTCATGAGCTCCGTTAGTATAAGAAAATAAACCACCACTTTAAGGTACTATAATGAACTCATTCTTTATTTATATTGGTGTTAAACCTACTGTATTCCAACTTTTCTATGGTTCAAACCCCCCGATACTACTCATAGATTCATCAAAAAATAAGAAAACAACACACGAAAAACAAAATCTGTCAAAAACAGAACAGTCTATAGCAATCTGGAGATTTCGAATACTTCTGTAACTCCAAAAATTCTGAAAAATTAGGACGACCTGAGCAATTTGTATATTGATCTATTGCAAGTGGAGTACGTATTTTATTGCTCTCTGGTAAAAATGAAAATTAATTTCGTGAGCGTAAAAGTTTCTGTTTTTACAGCAAGATCAAACAACTATCACCCAAAAAGATTCTAAAGGCTTTACTTGGCACAAACACTAATTAAAACACAAAACCATATCTAAACAGAGGCTAGAAACATTATTTAATGCAAAACAGTACCTAAAAAAGCAAAAAACAATAATAGAATTGGGTTGCCTCCAACAAGCGCTATTTAACGCACATAGGTAGGCATTGAGATTTCAATGATGCTCACATGAAAGACAAGAATTGAAGCACAAAGAGAGCATCATAAAACATATGACAAACAAGTTTAAGTCTAACATGCTTCCTATGCATAGGGATTTCATAAGCAAACAAATTATCAAGACAAGCAAAAACCACCATATGCAAGGAAGAAGAAAAAAAATAGCAATCTCATCCTAACGAGAGGTAATTTTGTAACATGAATATTTCTACAACCTTATTTTCCTCTCTCATAATAATTACATGTAGGATCAAAATCAAATTCAAAAATATAGCTATCACATAAAATTTTCTCTTCATGATCCACATGCATGCAAAGTTGATCCTCTTTCAAAATAGTGGGATTATCATAAAATAAAGTCATGACCTCTCTGAACCCACTTTTATCAAAAACTTCATGAGATCGAACATTACCCAAATATGTGGGGTCTAAATTAACACTCTTCCAAACCCACTTTCAGTATTATTGCAAGCATTATTATCAATCTCATATTCATCATGGGGCTTAAATAAATTTTTAAGATCATAAGAAGAATCACCCCAATCATGATCATTGCAACAAGTAGTAGACATAGCAAAATTAGCATCCCCAAGCTTAGGGTTTTTCATATTATTAGCACAATTGACATTAATAGAATTTATAGTAACGTCATTGCAATAATGCTTTTTATTCAAAGATCTATCGTGAATCACTTTATAAAGCACTTCATCACAATTTTCAGATTCACGAATTTCAAGCAAAACTCCATAAAGATAATCTAGTGCACTCAACTCACTAGCAATAGGTTCATCATAATTGGATCCTTTAAAAAGTTTAGCAAGTGGATGGGTATCCATAGACTCTTAGCAAGCGAAGATGCAAGCAAAAGGAAGGCACATGGTAACACAAGATCGAACGAAAGAAGGGCGAAAGAAAAGGGCAAATCTTTTTGAAAATTGTTTTAGAAGTGGGGGAGAGGAAAACGAGAGGCGAATGGCAAATAATGTAATGCGAGGGAGAAGAGTTTATGATGGGTACTTGGTATGTATTGACTTGGCGTAGATCTCCCCAGCAACGGCACTAGAAATCCTTCTTGCTACCTCTTGAGCATGTGTTGGTTTTCCCTTGAAGAGGAAAGGGTGATCCAGCAAAATAGCGCAAGTATGTCCCTCAGTTTTGAGAACCAAGGTATCAATCCAGTAGGAGACAATGCACAAGTCACCTAGTACCTGCACAAACAATCAAGAACCTTGCAACCGACGCGATAAAGGTGTTGTCAATCCCTTCACGGTCACTCGCAAAAGTGAGATCTAATAAAGATAGTAAAGTAAATATTTTTGGTATTTTTGTTGTATAGATTGGAAAGTAAAATTGCAAAATAGTAAACGAGATGCAATATAATAAAAGAGATGCAATATAATAAGAAAGAGACCCGGGGCCATAGGTTTCACTAGTGGCTTCTCTCAAGATAGCATGTATTACGGCGGGTGAACAAATTAGTGCCGAGCAATTGATAGAAAAGCGCATAGTTATGAAGATATCTAAGGCAATGATCATGAATATAGGCATCACGTCTGTGTCAAGTAGATCGAAACGATTCTGCATCTACTACTATTACTCCACACATCGACCGCTATCCAGTATGCATCTAGACTATTAAGTTCATAAGAACAGAGTAACACATTAAGCAAGATGACATGATGTACAGGGATAAACTCAAGCAATATGATATAAACCCCATCTTTATATCCTCGATGGAAACAATACAATACGTGCCTTGCTGCCCCTACTATCACTGGGAAAGGACACCGCAAGATTGAACCCAAAGCTAAGCACTTCTCCCATTGCAAGAAAGATCCATCTAGTAGGCCAAAATAAATCGATAATTCGAAGAGACTTGCAAAGATATCAAATCATGCATATAAGAATTCAGAGAAGAACCAAATAATATTCATAGATAATCTTGTTCATAAACCCACAATTCACCGGATCTCGGCAAACACACCGCAAAAGAGTATTACATCGAATAGATATCCAAGAACATCGAGGAGAACTTTGTATTGAGAATCAAAGAGAGAGAAGAAGCCATCTAGCTAATAACTATGGACCCGAAGGTCTGTGGTAAACTACTCACGCTTCATCAGAGAGGCAATAGTGTTGATGTAGAAGCCCTTCGTGATCGATTCCCCCTCCGGCAGATCGCCGGAAAAGGCCCCAAGATGGGATCTCACGGGTACAGAAGGTTGCGGCGGCGAAAAAGTGGTTTCGTGGCTCCCTGCGATGTTTCTAGGGTATAAGAGTATATATAGGCGAAAGAAGTATGTCGGTGGAGCTACGAGGGGCCCACGAGGGTGGGGGCGCGCCTACCCCACCTTGGCGCGCCCTTCTGCCTCATGGCCGCCTCGTGGAGTTCCAGACTTCGACTTCAAGTCTTCTGGATTGCTTTCGGTCCAAGAAAGATCAGCGCGAAGGTTTCATTCCGTTTGGACTTTGTTTGGTATTCCTTTTCTGCGAAACTCTAAAATAGGCAAAACAACAGAAACTGGCACTGGGCCTCCGGTTAATAGGTTAGTCCCAAAAGTGATATAAAAGAGCATATTAAAGCCCATTAAACATCCAAAACAGATAATATAATAGCATGGAACAATCAAAAATTATAGATACGTTGGAGACGTATCACCGCCACCTCTCCTCCCCCTTTATATACATGGGAGGGGGGCACCCCAAAGGCACACCAAAGTTTCTCTTAGTCGTGAGTAGTGCCCCCCCCTCCACAGTTACACACCTCGGTCATATCGCCGTAGTGCTTAGGCGAAGCCCTGCGCCGGTAAACTTCATCATCACCGTCACCATGTCGTCATGCTGACGGAAATCTCCCTCAACCTCAATTGGATCAAGAGTTCGAGGGACATCATCGAGCTAAACGTGTGCTGATCGTGGAGGTGCCATACGTTCGGTACTTGGATCGGTTGGATCGTGAAGATGTTCGACTACATCAACCGTGTTACTAAACGCTTCCGGTTTTGGTCTACGAGGGTACATAGACACACTCTCCCCTATCGTTGATATGCATCTCCTAGATAGATCTTGCGTGATCATAGGATTTTTTTGAAATACTATGTTCCCCAACACTAGTGGGTTGTTTTGGAGGGGTGCTGGGCTGCAGGGAGAAAGGGGTCCGGCAGTTAACGCGGTTAACCATTGGGGCATCAAACGACATCCAAATGGAACGAAATTTGACACGCGGCCTACCGGTGATATACCAAGGCCCCTTGACAAATCTCGGCTCCTTCTGAGAACGTTTTCTCCTGCTCATGAAACGAGATCTGGAAGGTGCGGCGGGTGCATGTGAGAGTGTCAGATTCAGAACGGACAACGGAGAGAACTAGGAGACCCGAACGAATGCAAGTTTTGAAAAACATGCAGATAAAATGCACATGACGACATGGCAAGGTGCAACACGCAAGCGAATGACATGGCAATGACAGCGAATAACTGGAAGACACCTGGCGCATCGGTCTTAGGGCGTCACAACTCTCCTCCACTAACAGAAGATCTCGTCCTGAGATATTAGGAGCGAGATGGAAGAAAAGTGGATGGGGTGAAATAAGAACGCAAGAGAGAAGATGAACAAAGTCGAGAGCACTCGGGTAGAAAAGAGGAACGACGAATATGACGGGAATCAAAAGCTCAAGGACAAGATAGACTCTGAAACCACTCCGGTTAGAACAAGATAGAAAAGAAATAATAACGAAGGAATTAGGTTAGCATCCCGGTTGAAAATAGAATGGAATAGAACATGAACTTGACAAGATGGAACGATACTTGACGAGAGGAACAACACAATGCCTCCAGAAGAATTGAAAAAGTGGAATGAGAAGAACAGAGAAGAAGATGACAACTTATACCAAAAATGAAATTGAAAGCATCCTTACGCAAATTGTTGAACGAAGTTGTTGGAAATTCACCAGCGAAAATAATAAGCTTGTTGTGGGCTTATGGAAAACATCTCAAAATTATGAGGTGATAACCGGCCACAAACAGAAATGATTGAATAGATGAGAAGAATGAAGAAATGCAAAACTCCACTTCAAAAGAATACAGAGAATTATTTGCACGTTGAGACGCAAGAAGAAAAGATACTTGAGAATTAAATCCTTAACGAACCACCGTGAAGAACTCCAGTAACAAAAGTATGATGAGATAGAATTGAAGGATGAAAATAACAAGATGACGCCTTGCGATGATTTAGATGGAGCTTCGCGACGAGACAAGCGAGAAAAACTTGGAACTCTGGAAAAGAAAAGATGAACAACTCATGACCGAGAGATTATTCATCATGAACAAGCTCTGAAGGAAGGGATTACTTCATTAGGACGAAGTAAGAATAAGAATTACGTTATGCTTATCCTCATCAAATTTAATTGATGACAAATGGATTTTTGTCATGCAACTTATTCTTCTTGAAAAGGATTGAAGAGATATATAGTGCGAACATGGGAGAGTCTTCATGAACCACCGGTAGGATTTGGAAAGAACGAATTAATTGATACGATAACAACAGAAAAGGAATCTTGAACGAACCACCATAAGAATTTGAAAATGAAAGAAGAAAGAGAATTCTTTGCCGGGAAGAATTAGAAGAACAAATATACTTCAGGGGATTTAGATGCAAAAGAATGAAGAGATCACAAGCTGGCTAAAGAATTCTTGAATAATGCACCGATACGAACATGGAGAGGAACGAAGTGGCATCAGTTGAGAATAATTGGAGAACAAAGCTGAAAACTTGGAATGAAGAAATATTTCGAAATGAAGGCCTTTGGATAATTGAAACAGAAAAAACTCCTGAAATACTCCGGATGGGTAAGAAAAGAATCACATGATTGAAAAAAGAGAGGATAGCAACAAGCTAGCACCACAAATCTCCGATGGAACGGACAAGATTTAGAGGAAAACTCTTCTTCGGTCTTCAAATATTGAGAATGACGATGAGGAAGACCACCAAAATTGTTGAGGCACCCTGGGAGAATGAAAAGAGAAGAGATTGAGCCAACAATGAAAATAATTTGAAATTGATCTTGGAAAAGTATGTGACTGATGAAATTCATTCTTATGTAAAACTTTGAAAAGAATTTGAGAATAACTCCGGGAAAATTAGAAGAGTCAGGTAAGATCCTGGGAAAAGACCTATGTGTTAGGGTCCACTGAAAAGAAAACACCGTTGGAAAGGATTGTTGGAGAGAGAGAGAGATGATGCACCGGAACAATTGAAGAGTTGAGTGAGGTGACGACCTCGAATTAATTTGAAGGCATTCACGGATCTTCTGAGATGTCTTGAGCACTCCGAAAGGACAAACTGGTGAGAGGCGAACGATCAAGGGGAATTACTTGAGTCGAGGAAAGCAATATGATCAACAGTGAAATACTTGAAATGGATCCACAGGAAAGAAAACGAGATGAACAATGATTAACTAGACAAGAATTCACCGGTTGAGACAATTGAGGAAATACTGAAGAGGCTCCGCATGAATGAAATTAATGCTCGAATAGAGGCTCAGACTCCGGGAAGAAAAGGGATGGGAGTGCAGGAAAAACAAAGGCAACTTGGAACGGGCAATCGACGAATAACTTGAAGAGAAAAACACCGATTGAAATAATTGAGGAAAGAATCCAAAGGCATTGCACGAGTAGGATGGATACTCGATTACGGACTCCGGCTCCGAGAAGAAAAAGGGTGGACGGGTGGGAAAAACAAGGACAACTTCGAACGGGGAAACAACATCATTGAGAAAGAACTAAGGATTGATCTCACGAAAGACGACAAGGGCGGATGACTCAAAAACAAGTGCGCCGGATAAAAGAGCTGACATCTCAACGAATGAAAACTGACTGCGTGATCCTAAAGAAATTTGAAGGAGAAGAGGAGTAATGTCAAAACACCTACGTCAAGATTCCTCACCAGAGCGACGAAGGGGCTGAGGAGTAAAAAGAATTCCTACTCTCCGGTATAACTAGACTCTGAAAAAGTTTTCTTCTAGACTCGACAACGACCAACTACGAACAAACAAGGGGGCTCCTATGGTCGGTCGAGGCTCTGATACCAGCTTGTCACGCCCAATATGCGATCCTATCCGGGAGGAACTCGAAGGTCCCACCAAGGATAGAGCCGCATATTGAAACGCTATTGCAAGGTGGATATCATTACATCGTACCATTACATAATAGTTGGGGATACATACAAGGCATAAAAATAACACATGAATACATCAAACATCATACATGAGAACAACACCCGACTACGGATGAAACACAAACAGAAACTCAAACGACATCCACCCTGCTAGCCCAAGCTGCCGACAAGGAACCTATCCCAAGATCTTCGAAGAAGGAGAACTCAAAATCAAGTAAACATCGCTGTCACATCATGATCATCACATTACCTGCACCTGCAACTACTGTTGTAGTAATCCGTGAGCCACAAGGACTCAGCAATCCCATTACCATGGGTATCAAGACTAACAAAGCTTAATGGGTATGGAATGGATAAGTGGTGAGGTTGTAGCAAGCGACTAAGCAGTGTATGTTGCTAACTTACGAGTACAAGAGTAAGACGAGAAACTACACAAATGGTCGCAAACTAGTAATGATTAAGAAGTGATCCTGAACTACTTACGTTCAAACATAACCCCACTGTGTTCTCTTCTCGACTCACTCGAAAAGAGACAGTCACAGTTACGCATGCGGTTGGTGTATTTTAATTGAGTTTAGTTCAAGTCCACTACAACCGAATATTAAAAATTCCCATCTTCCACATAACTGCAGGAACGGCTCTCGAAAGTTTAAACCCTACAGGGGTGTCCCAACTTAGCCCATGACAAGCTCACAATCCGCGGAGACAATCCTCCATCTCGGGACCCTCCGATCAGACTCAGAATCCCGGTGCACAAGACATTTCGACAATGGTAAAACAAGTCCAGCAAGACCTCCCGACGTGCCGACACCCTGATAGTAGGCGCGCGTATCTCGTCTCAGGCCACGACGGATGAGCTATGCTTACAGTCGCTGAGACCCAAGTTGCCCAGGGGGTGCCGCAAGGTGCTCTAGTTCGGACCAGCACTCATGAGGAGCACTGGCTCGGGGGTTGATTAAGAATCCTCGGGTGCTAGCCGGTTCCTATGCAAGTCTTAGTTGCTTTTAGGAAAATGGTAAAATTAATGTTGGGCCTTGCTGGAAGAGTTTTATTCAAAGCGAACTGTCAAGAGGGGTCCATAAACCCTCATCGTGTTAGGGGCGCAAAATCAAGGAACATAACGCCGGTATGACGGAAACTAGGGCGGCAAGAGTGGAATAAAACACTAGGCAAAAGGCCGAGCCTTCCACCCTTTACCAAGTATATAGATGCATTAATTAAATAATAGATATTGTGATATCCCATGATATCCCATGATATCCATGATATCCATGTCCCAACATGGAACAACCTGCAACTGCACCTGCAACTAGCAATGCTATAAGAGGGGCTGAGCAAAGAGGTAACATAGCCAAACAATGGTTTGCTAGGATGGTGGAAAAGATTAGAGGATGTTTCATGGCATATTGTGAGGCTTGATAATCAAGTGGTAGGTGGCGCAACATAGCGATAGCATCGAGACAACTAGCATAGCAAATATAGTTGTGAGATCCAAGGTGACGGTCATCTTGCCTGAAATCCCATTAGGAAGAAGAACAAGTCCATGAAGAAGATGAACGGGCGTAGTCGAATGAATCCTCACGATCGCAATGAAACATAAACTATCGAGAAGGAGCACAACCGGGAAGAAGCAAACAACATGGTAAACACACAACATAACATTGCATGATGCTCAACCAAGCATGATGTAGGACAAGGCTACATAATGCTACTGATGGCAAGAGATGATGCATACAAGAACACCACACTGAAGCAAGTTTAAATGAGGCCGGAAACAACATATAACAATTTCGATAAGTCCTCATATGAAAATTTCGAAATTGGCCCTGATCTGATTAAAACATTAAGTTAAAGTTGTTAAACAGCAAGTTAAAGTGCACCAAGATGATCTACGTGTCTTTCTAGTCAAGTTACATGTAAAGTTCATTTAATTCGGCGCTACGGCCTAAAAGATATGAGCAAAACAAGTTAAGCATGGCATTGATGCAAAAACAAGCAAAACACAATAGAAAACACTCCAAAACATGGACGCAACATGGCATGATGAAACTACATGCAAAACTAATCAAGTCTCATGTAGAGCATGCTCCAAACAGAGCCACGGTTCAACACATACACTCAATACAAGTTTCAAACACAATCTGCCCAAAACAGCAACTAAGCACTTTGCAATCAAGGAAACAACATGCTACAGGAAACATATGGACACAAGTTGACCTGCGCTCAAAGTACAGATTACATGCTTCAAATAACACCAAGGTTCAGCTTCATAGGCAGCAAGATTAATCCAATGAGATCAATGCAAAAAACAACTTTATAACACGGATTGAGACTTAGTGAAAAACATGGCATACAGGTGAGCAGAAATAACATGTTGATATGTTGGTGGCATGAAACAAACATGCTACATTGCAAGAACATAACAAGCAAAATCATGGAATTAAAGTATAGATTAGACATGACAAAACATGATTACTAAGCATCTCCATATAACCTCTAGATCAATGGCATTCGTCAAGACAAGATTGCAATTTATAACAGAGTATCGCAGAAAACAGATTCATGATGCATACTTTGAGACAACAAAAGTATATGCTACAGGAACATTTCATGGCATCAAAGGGCATGGTAAGCATGTACAGGTAGAGTACAACAAAACATGAACACTGAGCTATTGCTAGAAACCACTCGAACATGTTCAAAACATCATGGCAAGAATGCAAATGATAATAGATACACAGACTTAGTGAAATAAACTGAACATGGAAGGAACAATGACAAGTAGGCATGTTTGCAAGCTTGTGAAACTCATCTCAAGGCATATAATAGCATGCGAATATAACCAACAACAAGAAGTCATATTTGTGCAGCTACTCATGCCAAGAACATGGTCATAGGATGCATAGAACACTAGTTATTCACATGGCAAAACTGAACTTATTAATAACAAGCTGACAGAAAAATTATTTAGCAATTTGAGAGCATGGTAATGATAAGCTACAACAGGACATAATTGCAAACAAGAGCATGGATGAATAGAGCATAACAATATATACAAAACATCCTTACTGAGAATCTTCAGATTATGTATGGATTCACTTGTAGCATCAAGTTAACATGGCAACATAATATAGCAGGTTCAGACTTAGCGGAAAACGCTGTCACTGAAATCAGCAACAACAACTACCCTACTTTGCATGCTTGTGCTAGTCACCACAGGGCACATAAAAATGCATGGATTGCACCACTATAAAGATGAATGAATGTGCTCCTAAAACATGTTGACATGATGCACAAGAGATAAACACACAAAATGATATGAAAAAGACAAATCAGCAAGTTGCAGCAGTTTTCAGCAGATTATAACATTTAGCACTTTTGCAATGATGATTAGGGCATGAAGATGAACAACAACATACATGCAAATCACACCATCATATGGAGCATCTAGAGATGAACATTTCGACATACCATATGCGCAAATCGGAGCTACGAGCACAAAGTTACGCTAGGTCAAACAAGTGCACAAGATATGGAAAACATTGGGACTTAGCAGAATTTCTACCTCTCGGATCTAGGGTTCCGAGGTCAACCCAAACAGAGGCAGCAGCGGCTCGCTGGAGACGAGGGCGAGGAGGTCGCCAGAGTTGCAGGGAGGACGATGGCGAGGCGGCCCCGGGCCGGATCTGGCCGGATCCGGCAGGCGACGAGCGGGACGGCGGGGGAGGGGTGGCGCCTGGCGCGGGCAATGGCAAGCTATAGGCAGCAGGGTGACAACGAGCAGCAGCGATGAGGCGGCGGCGTGGGAGGTGCTGCGGCGGCGGAGCAAGGCGGCGAGCGGGAGGTGGCGGTGCACGGCGCGCGCGCGAAGGAGGCGACTCCGAGTGGCGTGGGCATTGAGGCGGCAGCGGTATTCCAGCGAGATGGTGAGGCACGGACTCCCTCGGGCCCAGCATGGCTCAGGGTGGGCCTGATCTGGGCTCGTGGGCCCGTGGCGGCCGGCGCGGTGGTTGGGAGCTGGTGGGTGACGTGGCGGTCGTGGATTGGCTGGAGGGCAATGGACATGTCCGGCGGCGGGGGCAAATGTGTCCGGCGGCGCGAGGATGAGAAGGCTAGGGTTTTACCCAAAATTTGTTGAGGGGGAGACTTATTTGTAGATAGAGGGAGCTAGGAGAGGGCTATTGAGGTGCGATTTTCGCCCACACGATCGTGATCCAATGGCGAAGAGCGTGGATGGGGTTTAGATGGGCTAGTTGAAGGAAATATGCCCTAGAGGCAATAATAAAGTTGTTATTTATATTTCCTTATATCATGATAAATGTTTATTATTAATGCTAGAATTGTATTAACTGGAAACTTAGTACATGTGTGGATACATAGACAAACAGAGTGTCCCTGGGATGCCTCTACTTGACTAGCTCGTTAATCAAGATGGTTGTCGGTGTCAAAACCGGCGGATCTCGGGTAGGGAGTCCCAAACTGTGCGTCTAGGACGGATGGTAACAGGAGGCAAGGGACACGGAGTTTTACCCAGGTTCGGGCCCTCTCGATGGAGGTAAAACCCTACGTCCTGCTTGATTAATATTGATGATATGGGTAGTAAAAGAGTAGATCTACCACGAGATCAGAGAGGCTAAACCCTAGAAGCTAGTCTATGGTATGATTGTTGATGTGTATGTTGTCCTACGGACTAAAACCCTCCGGCTTATATAGACACCGGAGAGGGTTAGGGTTACATAGAGTCGGTTACAATGGTAGGAGATCTGAACATCTGTATCGCCAAGCTTGCCTTCCACGCCAAGGAAAGTCCCTTTCGGACACGGGACGGAGTCTTCAATCTTGTATCTTCATAGTCCAGGAGTCCGGCTTGAAGGTATAGTTCGGCTATCGGAACACCCCCTAATCCAAGACTCCCTCAGTAGCCCCCGAACCAGGCTTCAATGACGATAAGTCCGGCGCACAGATTGTCTTCGGCATTGCAAGGCGGGTTCTCCTCCAAATTCCGTGTACCTGTTTGAATAAAGTCCGGTTTCTTGTAGATGTTGCGCTCCTTGGCTTCTACGCCCAATAATGGTCGTTTCCCACGTGTCAAACGAATATGAAAAGTCTGAGTGTTTTTTTGTTCACACCCCTAGCCGCGTAAATGAGCTGCCCTATTTAAGGGGACGAGGATTTAGATCCAATCCACACCTTCTCCCCTCCACGAGTGTTCATCAGAGCGCATCCGACAAGGGTCCATTCCACCATGGCTAGCCGCCGCAACTCCTCCGCTCGCCCTTCCAGCCCTAAGCCTGGATATTGGGAGAGATGTTCCACTCCGCATAGCGAGCTAGTGACGCTCCAGACCAAGGGATTTCTCCCCCCGGCCTATATGGTCCCGGTTCGAGCCGGTCTTGCCGTTTACAACGGCGGAGAGCAAGCAAAGAATGCCCCTAATCCATCCAAAGGAGAGCGGGTGTGCCTTGTCACTTACTTAATAAGGGGGCTCGGATTTCCCATCCACCCATTTCTCCGGGGGCTGCTGGAGTTCTACGGCCTCCAGCTACATCATCTCACGCATGCCTCAGTATTGCATATCGCGGGCTTTGTAGCCCTTTGCGAGCTGTTCTTGGGTATTGAAGCTCATTTCGGACTGTGGAAGGAGCTATTTTGCCTCGTCCCCCGTTCCAAGAAAGGGTCAATGTATCAAGTGGGCGGAGCCGAAGTATGGCGTATCGCCGGGACAGGATATCTGTCCGGAACCCCAAAGAAGGCATCCGAAGATTGGCCCTCGGAATGGTTCTATATAGAAGACATCCCGCTGCCGGATCCTGTCCGGATCGGCCTCCCAGAATTCGATAGTGCTCCCTTAAAGAAGCGCCTAAGTTGGCGTCCATGGAGCCCTCAAAGGGAAAGTGACAGGAACATTGTTTACCTGATGGGCCGAATAAGATTGTTGGCCCATTCCGGACTAACCATGATCGGAGTTATGGCCGAAGGCATCTTGCGGGGGTTGCAGCCGCTTCAGTATAGAAGCCACCCCATGTGGGATTTCAACGGGGAGGACGACGCCACTCGCTACGGCCGTAAAGGGCCAGATTCAGTTGCCGCTCTATTAAAGATCTTGTCCACTTTGTACAAGGGAGAAGAGGAGGAATTTCTCCGTGTTAACCCACAGGGTGGATTATCTATGCACAATCCGCCAAGCTGGGTAAGTGGTCGCATCTACTTGCCCATCCGTTTAGTGTTCCCATTGTTAAATACTTAGTCTGATGACCTCAATGCAGGAACTGTGCCGAGCTGTTAAGGAAATAAGCAGCCCGCCTCCACAACCCGAGGACCCAGGACGGTCTCTCGACCCGGCCTCTCAAGAGGATCCGGACATATCTGTGGAGCTGATCGATGGAGTGTTCCATCAATTGAGCGAGGACAATACCTTGGTGGCCATTACGGCCGATTACCTAGGGCTAATCCCGACGCCCCAGGTACCTGAGATCGAAGTCCCATTACCCCGGATAGGGGTCCGTCCATGCGTGTTCAATTTCCTGATTGCAGCCGAACTTTGCAGGGGAGGTTGTTGAGGCGGAAGGCCGAACCTGCGGCGACAAGCCAACGAGGGGCCGCAGGGCCCCGTGGGCAGAAAAGAGGTGCAGTACGGACTGAGGCGTCAGCACAAAGGTATGGCGCGCCCCTCTATCCCAGTTGTTATACCTTCGAGGCACATTTGACACTCGTGCCCTCTTCAGGACAAAGAGACCTCGCCGGACTATATCCAGAGAGGCTGCCAATCGCGCCTCCACCAGCCAGGCTCCAAAGCCTGGTCCGGGGGCGGAGGCGAACAAAAGGCGCGTGCCGGACGTTCCTCCGACGGAGGATGCGGACGGGTTGTCTGCCACCAACTCTAAGGTGGAAAGTGCCATGAACCACAGGCGTTGCCGGACAATTCTTCGCGACGCTTGCTTCTCCCAAGAGGCGTTAGATGCCTTCAATTCGGGAGATGCGCACCTCCGTGCCGCTCAAAATGGTCTAGCCAGAGCCACAGAGCAATATGTAAAAGACATATGGGTAAGAAAATTTTGGTACATATATATGTAGCAGTAGCCCCTGAGACTTGAGACAGTTAGAATAACTGGTTTAAGGATCATTTGATATGCGGGTTCTTACAGAAAAGAATTCCCTACTATCCCAGGAGCTGGAAGAGTGCAAAGCCCAACTGGAGGCCGAACTAGCCGCAGTAGGGGAGCCTAAGGAGGCCCCCTCTGGTAATATACATTTCGAAAGATAAGTATTTTGCGAAGCACGGCTTTGGTGCGAATCTGACAAATAAAATTGCAGATGGCGCCGGATTGAATCCGGAAAAGAAACATCTCCTATGCCAGCTAAAGGCTGGTGAGAGGGTGCTATTAAAGGTGATGGGGGAGAAGAACGTTCTCCAAGATGTCTACACCCGGCTGGGCGTCGAGCTGAAAGATGTTCGTGCCCAGCTATCAGACTCCGTGAAGAAGAATCAGCGGCTTCGGCGCGGCATATTTAGTAAGTGCTTGAACGAACCTTTTGAAAGAAAGTTCGGCGGGGAAGTCGACTGACAGAGCAATGTCTGTAGGTGTGTTAACAGGTCGTCCGGCGGAGGAGATGCCCGGTTCTACGGGTGACCTTCTTCCCGAGCTCTCGCAACTGCTCGATCGAGTTCGGCAGGCGATGCGAGGCATCGCCCAGGCCCTGTGGCCATCCGTCTCCATGCCCGAAGGTATTGGAGAGCTTGCGGAGAAGCTAAAGGGAGCACGGCGGCGCTTCCAATTGTGGAAGATATCAGCCTGCCGTCAAGGCGCTAGGGAGGCCTGGGCCATGGTGAAGACGCGGTACTCAAAGGCTGACCCCAACCACATGGCCGAGGTCGGTCCTATAGGGCCCGATGGGAAGGAGATCCCTGTAAGCTTAGTGTACGGCCAAGTAGAGTTGGCCGCAAAGTATTCCCAGCAGGACTGTAAATTAGACAGCCTGTTAGATGGTATTGAAGAGGAATACAATCAGTCAAAATGACTATGTAATTGAATTGACATTTATAATGCCTTCTAGCCGGATTGTAGATCATTTGTCATGGCCGACCTTTTCGCTTCAGCCTCGGGACCTGACGGTCCGGAGTGTGTCCGAATTCCCATGCGGTTATATAAGAACCGGGGAATGCGTGGAGACCAGGCGTAGGGGTCATTAGTGCGTGAACAGACAAGTGCCCGACTAGTTATGTTATATTACATGGTTAGTAAGAAACATCTTCCAGGGAGAATAGTTCCGTTAGGGGTTCCTTTCCCTGGGGGGCATGCCCTAAAGTGCATGTCCATGCTGCGAAAAGAAACGCAGGAAAAACATCTGGGGGCACATAGATAAAGAAAAAGATCATCTTTAGTTCACCGACCGAATATTCTCTTAAGAACGCTAGCTTTCGGCTTCACCCAGTCTGAGGTACACGTCCGGCTGACTCGGCAGTAACAATCGCAGAGGTGCTCCCTTTACCACCTAGCCGAATAATCGGGAACGTATGGGTAAGCACAGGAGCCAGGCAACCCAGCTTGGCCAAAACTTAAGTCATATCGATGCATATAATGGTGAATAAAAGGTACATGCGGAAGTTTGACACATGTGTTAGGCATGAAGCCCGTATAAATAAGCTTCTGTTTAAAGAAGCCCCCAGGTTTACTGAGCGCGGATAGCGCGTCAATTTGTGAGCCTTTAAAGGTTATAAGAGAGAGAAAAAGGGAGGAGAGAAATGTAAGACGGACAGTATATAAAAATGGACAGAGTAAGGAGACGAACACAGGATCGGGCGCTAGGCATAGAATCTTCGGAGACGGGCTGCGTTCCATGGGTTTGGCTTGAGTCGGTTATCCGATGCGTTTCGCAGGCGGTATGCTCCACCAGTCAGGACTTGGTCAATTATGAAGGGACCTTCCCACTTGGGCTTGAGTTTGTCCTTTTTCTTGTTCGGCAAGCGTAGAACTAATTCGCCAACATTGTAATTTTTGGCCCGTACTTCTCTACTTTGGTATCTTCGAGCTTGTTGTTGATAGAATGCGGAACGGGCTTTCGCCACGTCACGCTCCTCCTCTAATGCATCCAAACTGTCCTGCCAGTCGAGCTCGGCTTCTCTTTCCTCGTACATGCGCACTCGAGGTGAGTCATGAATTATGTCGCAAGGCAGAACTGCCTCTGCGCCGTACACCATGAAGAATGGTGTGTATCCGGTGGTGCGATTCAGCGTGGTCCGCAGCTCCCAGAGTACGGAGTCGAGCTCCTCTGCCCAGTGTGTGTTAGATTCCTTGAGGGACCGCACTAGTCTGGGTTTGATGCCGCTCATGATAAGACCATTTGCACGTTCGACCTGGCCGTTAGTTTGTGGGTGACAGACGGAAGCATAATCGAGCTTTACGCCCATGTTTTTGCACCAGAGTTTTACCTCGTCAGCCGTAAAGTTCGTGCCATTATCAGTGATGATGTTGTGGCGGACGCCGTAATGGTGTACAACCCCGGATATGAAGTCTATCACAGGTCCGGATTCGGCCGTCTTAATAGGCTTGGCTTCTATCCATTTGGTGAACTTATCCAGCATGACCAGTAAGTATTTGTGCTTGTGGGTTCCGCCCTTAAGGGGTCCAACCATATCAAGCCCCCAGACCACAAAGGGCCAAGTGACGGGGATAGTTTGGAGGGCGGTGGGTGGCATATGGCTTTGGTTTGCAAAGAGCTGGCAGCCGGCGCATCGTTGGACTAAGTCCTGAGCGTCTGCCCGGGCCGTCGGCGAATAAAAGCATGTACGGAAGGACTTGCTTACCAGGGACCGGGCTGCAGCGTGATGACCGCCGAGTCCGGCATGGATTTCAGCCAGGAGATTCCGCCCCTCCTCTTCGGAGATGCACCTTTGAAGGACTCCGGTAGTGCTTTTCTTATAAAGCTCTCCCTCGTGGACTCTGTAGGCTTTGGATCGCCGCACTATGCAGCGTGCCTCATTTTGGTCCTCGGGGAGTTCCTGCCTAGTAAGGTAGGCGAGGAATGGTTCTGTCCACGGGGCGATGACGGCCATTATTACGTGGGCTGAAGGTGTTATTTCAATGGCAGAGCCTCCGATTGAGTTAGAATGTTCGGTGTCGGGCAGTGCGGTTGGGTCTGGGCTATTATTGTTCGGCTCCCCTTCCCATGCCACGGATGGCTTGAAAAGCCTTTCCAAGAATATGTTGGGGGGGACTACATCGCGTTTTGCGCCGATGCGTGCCAAGACATCTGCCGCCTGATTATTTTCCCGGGCTATATGGTGAAATTCAAGTCCCTTGAATCGAGCTGACATTTTTAGGACGGCATTGCGGTAAGCTTCCATTTTCGGATCCTTGGCATCGAAGTCTCCATTTATTTGGGAGATTGCGAGGTTCGAGTCCCCGCGCACCTCTAGGCGTTGGATGCCCATGGATACTGCCATCCGGAGACCATGTAGAAGGGCCTCATATTCGGCTGCATTGTTGGAGTCCGTGTACAGAATCTGTAGTATGTATTGAACTGTGGGGGACGTCAAAACGATGCCAGCCCCCAGTCCAGCCAACATTTTGGAGCCGTCGAAATGCATGATCCAATTTGAATATGTGCCGTACTCTCTAGGGAGTTCGGCCTCCGTCCATTCTGCGACGAAGTCGGCCAAAACTTGTGACTTGATGGCTCGTCGTGGCTTATAAGTTATGTCGAATGGTAGGAGCTCGATGGCCCATTTCGCAATCCGTCCCATTGCGTCACGATTGTTTATAATGTCGTTAAGTGGTACTTCTAAGGCTACTGTTATTGAACACTCTTGAAAGTAGTGTCATAGCTTCCAGGATGCCATGAATCCTACGTACGCAATCTTTTGATAATGCGGGTACCGTGATTTGCAGGGAGTGAGGACAGTGGACACATAATAGACCGGCCTTTGAAGGGGGAATTTGTGTCCGTCCACTTCTCGTTCGACGACGAGCACTGTGCTTACAACCTGATGTGTTGCTGCGATGTACAATAGCATTGGTTCGCCGGTGTTTGGCGCGGCCAGGACTGGGTTTGTTGCCAGTTTGGCTTTTAATCGTCGAGTCCGGCCGTGGCTGCGTCCGTCCATTTGAAGTGTTCGGTGCGCCGAAGGAGGCGGTAAAGGGGAAGGGCCTTTTCTCCCAAGCGGGAGATAAAGCGGCTTAGAGCCGCCACACATCCGATTAACTTTTGTATTTGTTTGAGGTCCTTTGGGATATCCAGTTGCGACAGAGCTCGGATCTTGGCTGGATTTGCTTCAATTCCTCTACTAGATACAATGAAGCCCAAGAGCTTTCCAGCTGGAACACCAAAAATGCATTTTTCCGGGTTGAGCTTGATGTCGTATGTTCGGAGATTATCAAATGTGAGCCTCAAGTCGTCTACTAGAGATTCAACATGTCTTGTTTTGACGACCACATCATCTACGTATGCCTCCACTGTTTTACCGATCTGGCTTGCCAAACATGTCTGAATCATGCGCTGATATGTCGCGTCGGCGTTTTTGAGCCCGAAGGGCATCATGTTGAAGCAGAATGGCCCGTATGGTGTGATAAATGTCGTTGCGGCTTGGTCTGGTTCTGCCATCTTGATTTGATGGTAGCCAGAATATGCGTCGAGGAAACACAATGAATCGTGTCCTGCGGTAGCATCGATAATTTGATCGATGCAGGGGAGGGGGAAGGGATCCTTTGGGCAAGCCTTGTTAAGGTCTTTAAAATCAACACACAGGCGCCAGGATTTGTCCTTCTTTGGTACCATCACCAGGTTTGCTAGCCAGTCCAGATGTTTTATATCTCTGATGAATCCGGCCTCTAAAAGCTTTGCTAGTTCCTCTCCCATAGCCTGCCTCTTAGGTTCGGAAAAACGCCGGAGAGCCTGTTTGACAGGTTTGAATCCTGTTTGGATATTTAAGCTGTGCTCGGCCAGCCTGCATGGGATTCCTGGCATGTCTGAAGGGTGCCAGGCGAAAATGTCCCAGTTCTCTCGTAGGAACTCTCGCAATGTGGCGTCGACCTCAGGGTTTAACTGTGCCCCGATGGAAGCTGTTTTATTGGGGTCCGTTGGATGGACTTGGAATTTGACTATTCATCCGCTAGTTTAAAGGAGGTGGATTTGGATCTTTTGTCGAGTACCACATCGTCCCTATTCACCGTAGAGAGCAGCGCAGTCAGCTCCTCAGCCGCTAGGGCTTCGGATAGTGCCTCGAGGGCCAGTGCGGCTGTCTTGTTTTCGGCGCGGAGTGCTATGTCTGGATCACTAGCGAGAGTGATGATCCCGTTAGGCCCGGGCATCTTGAGCTTCATGTACCCGTAATGGGGTATTGCTTGGAAGATTGTGAATGCTTCCCGCCCTAGCAAAGCGTGATAATCGCTGCTGAACGGGGCCACATGGAACGTGACCTCTTCGGACCTGTAATTGTCCGGCGTGCCGAACACCACATCTAGTGTGATTTTTCTTGTACAGCGCGCTTCCCGACTGGGGATTATTCCTCTAAAGGTTGTGCTGCTTCGCATGATGCGGTTCCAGTCTATATCCATTTTTTGAAGAGTTTCCTCATAGATGAGGTTCAATCCGACGCCGCCGTCCATGAGTACCTTGGTAAGACGAAAGCCGTCCACTATTGGACTGAGGACCAATGCAGCTGGTGCTCGGTCTGTTCGGAATTTAGGTTCATCACTGGCGTTAAAGGTAATGGCCGTGTCACTCCATGGGTTTATTGTTGCTACTTGGTAGACTTCGGCAAGGTTGCGGAGTGTCCTTTTTCGCATATTATTTGATGCGAAGGTCTCAAAGACTGTTAATACCGTATTGGTGTCTCTCGGGTGGTTTTCTGTGGCCTCCGAAATTAGGAGGTTTTCGCCAATTTTGGCCACCTGCCGGAGTATCCAACATGCTCTAAGGCTATGAGTTGGTGTGGCGTCCTCTGTACTATGAATTTTACAGGGTCCATTAAGCCATCCTTCCAGTACGGTTCCATGCCCTGTAGAGGGTTTTTGCCTTTTGGTGTTTGACCCGGGTGTCTGGCGATGATGCACCCTTTTATTTCGGACTGGGCTTGCCTTAAGGGCCGGATTGTCCCAAAATTTTGTTTCGGTTTTCCGGTGCTTTCCATAGCATAGTACTTTCGTACTATGGATGCTAAGTCAGCGAAGCGTGTAATATCATGGCGACTTATGGCGTTGAGTATTCCCTTGTCTGTGCAATTATTGCAGAAGAATGAAATTGTGTCTTCCTCGCGGCAGCCCTTTATCCTGTTCATAACTAGGAGGAATCTGGCCCAGTAATGATGTACTATTTCTTTGGGCTCTTGCCTGATTTGGGATAGATCGCTAATGTTCGGGTGGGTGGGTGGAATTAGATCCGAAGCCTTACCCCTTCTGAGGCTCAGAGGCCGAGGAATTTCCGAACTCGAAAATTTGGATTCCTGGATGTCGTCCAATGAATCCAGTCCGTCGCCTGATTCTAGGTTCAAATCTTGAGTGATATCCTCCCCTCCGCGGACATCCGTCTTGGAGGGATCGGGAATCCAGACGTAGCGAGTCCTTAAGATAGATGAAGGGTCGCCGCACTGTCCCTCTACCACGGCAACGTGATGGGTGGCTTGGGGAGAGTTAATCTCTCTCAGATCAGTTTTAGGCCCAATCTGGTCGTAATCCGTAGCGACTCCCAGGGCGGCGAAGCGATCCAATAGCTCGTTTATAGAGGAAAGCTCTATTGAATCTAACTGCTCGGCAAGTTCCGAGTTGACATGAAGATTTTTTTTGATGGCTCGAGAGGTCATCATCGGCGCAGAAGCCGAACAGGTGGTCATAAGAAAACCACCTAGCCGGAGGGTTTGGCCGACAGCCAAAGCTCCCTTATCAACGGTGCCGTCTTTAAAGACGGGGCGAGGCATCCTTCCTGATGGCGACGACACAGAGGAACTCTCAATGAAAGCACCAATGTCGGTGTCAAAACCGGCGGATCTCAGGTAGGGGGTCCTGAACTATGTGTCTAGGCCGGATGGTAACAGGAGGCAAGGGACACGAAGTTTTACCCAGGTTCGGGCCCTCTCGATGGAGGTAAAACCCTACGTCCTGCTTGATAAATATTGATGATATGGGTAGTACAAGAGTAGATCTACCACGAGATCAGAGAGGCTAAACCCTAGAAGCTAGCCTATGGTATGATTGTTGATGTGTATGTTGTCCTACGGACTAAAACCCTCCGGCTTATATAGACACCAGGTAGGGTTAGGGTTACATAGAGTCGGTTACAATGGTAGGAGATCTGAACATCCGTATCACCAAGCTTGCCTTCCACGCCAAGGAAAGTCCCTTCCGGACACGGGACGGAGTCTTCAATCTTGTATCTTCATAGTCCAGGAGTCCGGCTTTAAGGTATAGTTCGGCTATCCGAACACCCCCTAATCCAGGACTCCCTCAATGGTTAAGTTTACTAACCATAGACATGTGTTGTCATTTGATGAACGGGATCACATCATTAGAGAATGATGTGATGGACAAGACCCATCTATTAGCTTAGCATAATGATCATTTAGTTTTATTGCTATTGCTTTCTTCATGACTTATACATGTTCCTCTGACTATGAGATAATGCAACTCCTGAATACCGGAGGAACACCTTGTGTGCTATCAAACGTCACAACGTAACTAAGTGATTATAAAGATGCTCTACAGGTGTCTTCGATGGTGTTTGTTGAGTTGGCATAGATCGAGATTAGGATTTTTCACTCTGAGTATCAGAGAGGTATCTCTGGGCCCTCTCGGTAATGCACATCACTATGAGCCTTACAAGCAATGTGACTAATGAGTTATTTATAGGATGATGCATTATGGAATGAGTAAAGAGACTTGCCGGTGACGATATTGAACTAGGTATGATGATACCGACAATCGAATCTCGGGCAAATAACATACCGATGACAAAAAGAACAAAGTCTGTTGTTGTGCGGTTTAACCGATAAAGATCTTCGTAGAATATGTAGGGGCCAATATGAGCATCCAAGTTTCGCTATTGGTTATTGACCGGAGATGTGTCTCGGTCATGTCTACATAGTTCCCGAACCCGTACATATACTCAGTGAACATATACTTAGAATGTCTGGGTACCACAACCACTTGACTCAACTGGAAGTTAATCTTCCTGATGAAAGTGTCATTGACAAAGTTCTTCAATCACTGCCACCAAGCTACAAAAGCTTCATGATGAACTATAATATGCAAGGGATGTGTCGTGGAATTGTCACGGCAGATGTCCTAGTGTGAGAACTTATTCATGGAGCCATCGCGATGAGGTTAGCTTAAAGGGGTTAATCAGGACAAAGGACACGAGGAGTCTATACTGGTTCGGCCCCTTACGGTGAAGGTAAAAGCCTAATCCAGTTGGAGGTGGTATTGCTAGGGTTTTGATGAGCAGGGAGCGAATATGCTTGACCCGGCTCTAGATCTATTGTTTTTCTATCCCTAAGCCACCGCTGGGTCATCTCCTTATATACACGGGTCGACGCCCTGCGACCTACAGAGTCCTGGCCGGCTTATACAACGTATTCGGCTCGGTGACTTTTCTTACATGCCTTACAATACAAGTCTACATACATGGCGGTTTATATCCATGGGCCTTAAGCCGCCTTTGGGTTTGGGCCCTCTACTAAGCCTATCTATGAACCGCCATCGTTAATATGCCCTTGGGCTTCATTGAGATGAATCTCCATAGGGATGACCCGGTCTCTCCTGGGCGGGTCATACCTAATAGTCATATCCCCAACATTAGGCCCCAGGTTGATTTGAACTTGTTCATGTCAATCTTCAACACTTAGAAAAATCCTTCCTCCTCTTACTATGAAATATTGTAACCCGCCATGACGTTGTGTACAAAAGTTGCGATAACCCACCATGACGTCATCTGCGATTAATGCTACATAAAATCCAAATCTTAATAAATCTCTTTCTTTACTGACCCTCCGAAAATTGAGGCGCTCGTGCCATCACATATCCATTTTACTCTTCCTCGATTCTCGTGCCTGTCGTTTGTACTTCCAAGCCTATAAATAGGACCATTGAGTCACCTTTCATTCTTCTCCTTCTCCATCTCGCTTTCTTCCTCCTCACTACGCACCAACCTACACGAACCCCGCCACCGTCAACCTTCGTCTCCGACCTCAACTCCGGCCGCTGCATCACCCTGAACGGACCAAAAAACTGCGGCGCCACTCCGCTGTCCTATCAGCATCATTAAGCCCTCTTTCTTTCGTCATAGATCTGTCATTAGGTTTCATCGGTGTTCGTCGGTGTTCGTCGCCGCCCTTCTTTCTCCTTGCTTAGATCCATGGGTTTGATCCAAAAACCACATAAATCTTGCACGGTAGTAGTTTTAGTACCTATTTTTGATACTAGAATATATCCTCATCGCGACAGATCTCCTCTAGGGAACCTATGCTCTTCCACTGTCACCTTTGTAGGCTTCGAATTTATTCCCTTTTCTGAACATCGGTAGATCCAAATTTATAGCCTCAATCTATGGAACCTGTTTGCCCTAATACTTAGCAAATTTTACTATTGGTAGATCTTGAATGTCTTTAGTCATGGCGGCTTATTCTGCTGGTTTATCGTTACTTCATATATCATTAGCCCTTGCTTAAGCCACCATTCTGAACATGCACTGCAATTGTTAACTTGTAATCCCACCAATTAACTTGAGCCTGCAAATTATTTCCTGTCTTTAGGTTGTCCTTTCACCATGCCGCCTAAGACAATTACGACCTGTAACTGGGTTCCCTCCACCATCACTGAGAGCACCCTGAAGGATTTTGTCACCATTGGATATTTGCCAGATAAAAGTGCCATGCATTACCGTGCTCCTGACCCTTGCGAAGAGAGACCTCGGCCAAAGGATGGTGAAGTTATCGTATTTACTGATCATATGAACCGGGGATTCTCGCCGCCCGACTCTAAGTTCTTTAGAGATGTCCTGCACTTCTTCAAACTTCATCCACAAGACATTGGACCCAATTCCATATCAAACATCTATAACTTTCAAGTGTTCTGTGAGGTATACCTTCAAGAAGAGCCTAGCGTTGAGCTTTTCAGGGAATACTTCTACCTGAACCGGCAAAATGAGTTCACCAATGGGGCCAGCTTGGAACTTGGTGGAATTTCAATTCAACGCAGAAGAGATGCTACCTTCCCTCAAGCAGCTCTGCCGAGTCATCCCAAGGATTGAAATCAAACATGGTTCTACTTCAAAGATATCTCGCCGTCTGATTTAAATCCATTGCCGGGTTATCGTCCTGAACGTCTCGACTCAAGTTATTAACTCCTTGATAAACTTACTGCCGTTGAACGCAAGAAACATGTTCCTACAGTCAGAAAAGTACAAGCCTTGCTAGGAAACGGTTTAACCGGAGTCGATTTAATCCGCTGCTGGGTCGCATGGTGGATCATACCCTTAAGCCACCGATCCGGCTTAATGTGTACTTATACTAGAGGAACGGACGATCCCTTACGCCATAGCTCCCTGCGTCTGACTGAAGAGGGCATCATTGAAATGGCAATGACACTTGTAAATAGAAAATTTGAAGATTGCAGCAAAGTGGGCTTGAATCCTTTCTACAAGCTTAACCCACCACGAGGGGTAAGTATCTTGATTTCTTTTACCTTACTTCATCACCCAAACATTGCGTGAACTCAACTATGTTATTCTTCCGCAGGCTAAATCTGACTTCTGGAAGGCTAAATATGACCATGAGGCTACCAAAAAGGCTAGGGCTGTCGCGAAAGCCGCCAAGAAGACCATCAGGAGGTCTAGGAAGAAACCAAGCGCCTCTGACCTGCTTAAGCTGGACGAAACCTCTGAATCGGAGGTAGCCCTTGACTCTCTTGGCTTGTTTTTAACCCCCTTATTGACACTGACTATTGCCAGGATGATACGGGAGCCAGCCAAGCGATCGAAGAAGATGTAACTATATTTCCTCTGACTCAGAACCTGTACCAAGGCAGAAACTTCGGCGGGTAACCTGGAAAGTAAGGTTTTCACACCCCTTGGCTTATTTAGATCCTCATTTTCTCTTGAAACGACAACGACATGAGAACCGCCGCCAGACCCGGACCAGTGGAGGTGAAGATTTATCCTCCGGTTTACCAAACACCCCCTGGAAATGCCAAAATGAGGTTCTTTTTAACCTTAACTCTTTTATTTACCGGCAGGTTTCTTTCGTTAACCACTCAATTCTTTTGATTCCATTTTTGCAGGAGATTTCCCGTTCCTCCTCTGGCGATTCATCGCAGACTCAACTGCCGGCTTTCAAGACTGCCCCTGGGTAAGAACAATTATCTCTCTTCTGTATCTTCGTATTTTCATCATTATGCTGATTTGTCCAAATTCCTTTTAGCGGTCAAGCAAAGCCCAACAAGAAAGCGAAGGTGACCAAACCGGCCGAGGATCCGAAAGCCGCTGAACTGGACCAGCCAACCTTTGTACCAGAGCACTCTAAACAACCAGAAGACTCTGCTCCCAACACTCAACCTGAAATGGTTGAGTTGTCTGCTAATGAAACCAATATTGACCTGCCAATGACTGAACTGTCAAGCTCAGTTAACCCGCCAGAGAGTCATGTTGATGGCGTTTTAATCACTAGCACTAGATTTACTAAGCCGGGGAATCCAACTATACTAGCGAGACATTCTGCCAAACAAGAAGTCATGGAAAGACGGAAAGTGAGGTTCAATGTCTCCCACTATGCTCAACTGACTAATAGTGAAGTATTATCTGGTTATCTCAGCCAAGTGCACTCCAGTCATGACTTGGAAATTGAGATGGTCAAACAGATGCACCAGAAGTATGAGGTACATCTTCCGGCTTATATAAGTTATATATCCTGCCAACCCCCAAGTCTTCTGATTATGATAGGATTGAACCTTTTGTAGACTTAGAAAACTTACAAGTTGTTGTCCTAGACTCCCTCCAAGTCCGGTTTAAAACTAAACCAGATGCTGATAGTAGCATAAATTTGTAGTTGTAGTCCCCAAGGGCCGGTTTAATCAATATGAATGAGGCAGTCCTATTGATCATTGTAAAAGAACATAATTGAACTATATAGCCCCCATGAGTTGGCTGAGATTGTTGACAGCTCACCCGGCTCATCTATAGGACAAAACAAGCAATATGCATTAGCCCCCAAGTGCCAAGTGTTGTTGCTTGCATAGCACTTGGGACATTAGAAAATCCATTTCCGTTGAAAAATTGCGTTGACAGACATTAGCCCCCAAGTGCCAAGTGGTTTCGCCTGCAAAGTGCTTGGTACTTAACTGTTGTAATCCGTCTTGAAATATGTTTGATAAACTTGTGATGTATGCAGGCTGCTACTGCTGAACTAGAGTCTCAATTGAATGATACCAAGACTCGGCTGGCGGCTCAAGAAAATGAGACCTGGAAGGCAGAATCAAAATTCCAGTTCAGTGTGTCTGAGTCGGAAAAATTGAAGACTAGTTTTGATGAGGGTAAAAAGGCTTGGGCTGAAGAAAAAACTGCCTTGATACAGCATGCTGAGAAGGCAGAGGCGGCTCTTAAAGAAGCTACCACTGAACTCACCGGTTTAAAACACCATGTGTCTCAGATGGTTTCTGCTATTTTTGGTAAGTCCCCTAGTTATTCATCCAAAGTAAATATTTGTCGTCATAATGTAAGCTGCCACTTAACCAATCATTGAACTTTTTCAGGTCCTAGGAGCAGCAACCTTAGCCGAGACACACTGGTGAAGCTCAAGGCGGTTTATACTTTGGTTGAGCAATTATACATTGGAGCTCAGCGGACTCCCGCTACTATCTCCCCAACAAATCAAGGACCAAATATGTTAAGCGATGTTTTGAAGAAACTGTCCATCTTAGCCACCAGGTTTCAAGAAATCAAACGGTCTTGTGTTAGAGCCGGAGTTGTAACGGCCTTGAGCCGTGCCAAAGCATGGGTACCCGAACTAGACCCAGCAGATGTAGCTAGTGGGTATCCTAGTCTGAAGGAAGATGGAACCACTTTTGACCAGCAAGACTTTGTCGCCTGTGTCAAAGACATTCGTCCTCATGCAACAATCATCACCGGAGAGACCAATCTCACCAAGTACCAGCCGGCTTACGATGCAGATAATCAGAAGATGCAGACTCCTTCGTATAAAGTGATGGATTTAATTCCACCGATTCGTCAGCACACTTTCGCCCCTGATATTGACCCGTCGGATCTGATTGACGACAAAGCTAAATTCGTCGCCTTGCATGGCTTTGACTGGTCCAAACCCAACTTCCAGACGGTGGAGGAGGAAGACAAACCGGCAAGGGATGAATCGCAACCTTCAAGCCAGCCAGGCCAAGATTCATGAACTAGGGTCGGTTTATCATCTACTTTCTGCAAGACTTAAAAACAATGATCCTTTTTGGGCACCAAGCGCCTTGTGGTAGGCTTGCTTTAAACTCTTATTCTACTATGCCATAGTGCATATTTGCCGTGCAAGACACTGTTCATCTGCCATGTTAATATATGCCATGTATGTTTTCTGATATTAGCAATTTTGAATCTGTTCCTGCATACAACAGGTGAAAAAGTGTCCTGGCGGTTTACCACTGGATGGGTTATAACGCCTGATATAAACCATAGGAAACTATTACAGTTTATACCCAAGGCTGAAGTGAATGATAATCATATATGATTGAAAATATGTCATACCTGTGATATTTGATCACACTGCTGGTTTACCAAGCCAGTGCGGTAAAGGATGATACCCAAAATTTGAGCACTGGTAATTATCAGAGATTGCCAGTTTATAAACAAAGCCGGGTCGGGTTAATAAACATCAGATATTATCTTATCTCAAACTAGCGACTTATAGTCAAAAGCCAGGCCGGGTTAATAAACACCGGATAGCATCTCCTCTCACACTGGCGACTTATAATCAAAAGCCAGGCTGGGTTAATAAACACGGGTGAATTATAACCATAAAGCTTTATAAGCCTCATCAAAGAAACCTAAAAAAATTGGACGAATAAAAACATACGAAAAACGAGGCTTTTCATGGGCTGTCAGGCTGAAAATTGAGTGCTTTCACGGGCCGCACAGCCACTGAGTTAATCCTATATACAAACCTTATAAGATGGACCTCACATTAACCAATCGTCATTTTAACTTTTACAAGTTCAGTGTCTGTAAAAGATTGACTTGTCAAACATTCGGTGGGTCATTCCAGGATTACCTGGGCGGAGTGGCTTACTTAAAAAGGCATGATAACCCGGGGTTTTAGGTGAATACACCTGGCTTCCAAGCTTGGATTTTAAGCCTATTACAAGGGTTATACAAACTCTTTGTTCTTTAGAATAAAAGAGCCCCCAAGCAATATTTTGAGCTGTGCTCAAGGGGCACCTATGTTTGAGTTGTGATTTTGCAGAAGACTCTCTTTGGTCCCTTTAACTTGGGTAAAGCCCCCAAGCTTTTTTGTGTGTGGCCAATAAGCCGGATCAAAGGGTAATCATAACTTCGCTTTATAAAGCAAAAGCCCCCAAGTGACCAAAAACTCAGTATTTAAAAGAAAAGGCGACGAAGGCCCTGCTTTAGTAGGGATGACGGTTTATTATATTGATCATAATATATACATTGTCAAAAATATGTACATCACGAGAGCGAGTAGCTCAAGTGTAGTAAGGTCGAAGATGAGCAATATTCCACGGCCGGCGGGTCTCTTCCTCCGACATGCGTGAGTCCCTGTGGTCTCGAACATCGATAAGTAATATGACCCGTTGTTCAGATTCTTGCTGACCACAAAGGGTCCTTCCCAAGGTGGGGATAACTTGTGCATATTAGTTTGATCCTGGATAAGCCAGAGCACCAGATCGCCTTCTTGGAAAGTTTTGGTTTTAACCCGGCGGATGTGATAACGGCACAGATCTTGCTGGTAAATCGTCGAACGAGCCACCGTAATGTCACACTCCTCATCCAACAGGTCAAGCGTGTAACGCCCTCGATGCGGCTATATCTCCCACGTGTCGAAGCACGACTTAGAGGCATAACCGCATTGAAAGCAATGTCGCAAGTGAGGTAATCTTCACACAACCCATGTAATAAAATAGGGGAAGAAGTTACATAGTTGGCTTACAATCGCCACTTCACACAATTACATGAATAAAGCATTACATCATCCAAATACAATCAGGGCCCGACTACAGAGCCAAAATAAAAGAAGAACCCCAAATGCGACAAAGGTCCCCGATCGACCCCAACTGGGCTCCACTACTGATCAACTAGAACGAAACAACACAAAGGGCAAGATCTCCATCGAGCTCCTCCTTGAGCTTGGTTGCATCACCTGGAATGGCATCATCGGCACCTGCAAGCTGGTTTTGGAAGTATCTGTGAGCCACAGGGACTCAGCAATCTCGCACCCTCGCGATCAAGACTATTTAAGCTTATGGGTAAGGTAAAAGGTATGAGGTGGAGCTGCAGCAAGCGACTAGCATATATGGTGGCTAACATACGCAAAAGAGAGCGAGAAGAGAAGGCAAAGCACGATCGATAAACTATGATCAAGAAGTGATCCTAGAACAACCTACGTCAAACATAACTCCAACACCGTGTTCACTTCCCGGACTCCGCCGGAAAGAGACCATCACGGTTACACACGCAGTTGACTCATTTTAATTAAGTTAAGGTTCAAGTTATCTACAACCGGATATTAACAAATTCCCATCTACCCATAACCGCGGGCACGGCTTTCGAAAGTTCAAATCCCTGCAGGGGAGTCCCAACTTAGCCCATCACAAGCTCTCACGGTCAACGAAGGAATAGACCTCCTCCCGAGACATTCCGATCAGACTCGGTATCCCGGTTCTTCAAGACATCCTCGACAATGGTAAAACAAGTCCAGCAAAGCCGCCCGATGCGCCGACATCCTGATGGGAGCTGCACATATCTCGTTCTCAGGGCAACACCGGATGAGACATCCTACGAGTAAAACTAGCCCTCAAGTTTCCCTGAGGTGGCCCCGCAGTCTACTCAGTTTGGACCAACACTTAGACAAGCACTGGCCCGGGGGGGTTAAAATAAGATGACCCTCGGGATGCGCAACTCCCAAGGGAAAAAGGCTAGGTGGCGAATGGTAAGACCAAGGTTGGGCCTTGCTGGAGGAGTTTTATTCAAACGAACTGTCAAGGGGTTCCCATTATAACCCAACCGCGTGAGGAACGCAAAATCGGGGAACATAACACCGATATGACGGAAACTAGGGCGGCAAGAGTGGAACAAAACACCAGGCATAAGGCCGAGCCTTCCACCCTTTACCAAGTATATAGATGCATTAATTAAATAAGATATATAGTGATATCCCAACAAGTAAACATGTTCCAAAAAGGAACGATCTCCATGTTCCAACAAGGAACAAAACTTCAATCTTCACCTGCAACTAACAACGCTATAAGAGGGGTTGAGCAAAGCGGTAACATAGCCAATCAACGGTTTGCTAGGACAAAGGTGGGTTAGAGGCTTGGTTCAACAATATGGGAGGCATGATAAGCAAGTGGTAGGTATCGCAGCATAGGCATAGCAAAAGAGCGAGCAACTAGCAAGCAAATATAGAAGTGATTTCGAGGGTATGGTCATCTTGCCTGAAATCCCGCAAGGAAGAAGAACGAGTCCATGAAGAAGACAAACAGACGTAGACGAATGGGTCCTCACAAACGCGACGTAACCGGAACCAACCCGAAGAAGCAAACACCGGAAAGAAGCACACAACATAGTAAACAACCAACACATGAACATGGTATGATATGCGGTATGCGGTATGCGATGCATATGCATGATTTGCAAAGGAATGAATGAACCTGGCCTCAACTTGGAAAACCAAGTGTGCCACTGGAAAGATGAGATGAAAGCTCTTGAAAACGATATAAAGATCACCGGAATCGGAGTTACGGTTTGGAAATGGCAAGCAATTCAAATATGACCACGTTCTGCGATTTACAGCAAGTAGCCATCTAAGTGCGATGAGATGAACATGCTACATCACTCACACATGGCAACAAAATACATGGCAGGGATCCATTCATGATGCTTAACAAAAGTCTAGCAGTGAGCTACGGCCAATTCATCCATTAACAGGTTCAAACAAGCATGGCAAAAATGCATATGGTAAACAGATTTCAGACTTAGTGAAATTAACACTTGTCTGGAATTTCAGATCAGATAGCACTCTTCGGAGTATGAAAACTATAAGCTACAGGACCTGAACATGGCAAATTAAAGCATGGCATGGAGCTACTCAAAGAGCTTAACAAAAGTCCCTTAGTGACCGTGAGCCAAAAGGGATCAGAAAATACAATTGCAAGCATGTGAACATGGCAAAAATATAATCAGTTCTCAGACTTAGTGAAAACTGGAGCATGCTGAAAACAGATATCAAGTAGGCATGTTTACGAGCTCGATGCACTCGCTACAGAGCAAGTCATGACAATCTAAACATACACCCATCAATAATACACATTATACAATCTAGACATGGCAAGAACAATAACATGGCATGCACGGATCAACTACAACATCCTCGGCAAAATCGCTAACAAGTAGACAATCTGCCCAGATTCACGAAATAGCAAAAGTAGAGCTCGATTGACTCAGGCTAGGTTGCTCCATAATTACAAACAAAGACATGGATGGATATAGCACTACAAGATTAACAAAACATCCTTACTGATCATCCTCAAAAGAGGCACGGATCACTAGGAAACAACATGAACATATGGCATAATGAGATAAACAGGTCAAGGACTTAGTGGAAATGCTAAGTCCCTGAAATCAGCATTACCAAGTGCCTCACTTGGCAAGCTTGTGCTAGTCACCACACACATCACAAAAATACATGGGTTGCACCTCTGGAAAGATGGAAAAACCCTTAACAAAACATATGTAGAGCTCATGGACATATCATGCACACAATAATCATGGCAAAAATGACAAATATCTAAATGAAACAGCAGATCTGACAATTATCTCAAGTAGCACTCTTCTAACAGCATTTCGGGCATCAAGATGAGCTCAAATGAAAATGATGCAATGAGATTAAATTATGTACTCTCTGAGGCGAACATTTTGATATGCTATATGCCAGAATCGGAGCTATGGATGCAAAGTTACAATGCGATGAAGATGGGCATACGAAACATGGAAAACTCGGGGACTTGGTGAAATTTTACCTCCGCGAAAAGTCAACGCGGGATGAGGTGGTGCGGGATGGCTAGATCCAGGACATGGGGAGGCGTTTGGATGGCGGGGTTGGTGGATCTGGTCCACCCCGGTCCAGATCTAGCCGGACCGAATCTCCGGCGAGGTGGCGCGAACTCCGGCGAGGTGGTTGACCGGCGTCGAGCAAACGCGGTGGCGCAGCAACGGCATGGAGGCGGTAGCGGGCGGCGCGGGCATGCTTGCCGGCGTCAAGACGGTGGCCGGAACGGGGTATAGGCGACGGAGGGTCGCCGGCCAGTGGGAGGAGCTGGAGCTCCGGCGAGCAAGGATGGCGGCGGCGGCCGGCGAGGAGTTGCGGCGGCGGAGGAGCGCAGGGGCACTCGGGCGGCGGCGCTGTCGTCCGGGCCGGGCGGGCCCCGCCTGGGCTCCGCGGGCCGGCGGCGGGCGCGGGAGGAGAGACAGGAAGGAGGCGCTGAGGTGGCGAGACCGGATTGGTCCGGCGCGGCGGTTGGACGTGTCCGGCCGCCGGGCGGACATGTCCGGTGGCGCGAGGAGGAGTGGATCTAGGGTTCATCCGTGAAATGATCCGAAATTTCGGGGAGGGGTGCTCTTTTATAGGTAGAGGGAGCTAGGAGAGTCCAAATGAGGTGCGGTTTTCGGCCACGCAGTCGTGATCGAACGCTCTAGATGATGGACATGGTTTTGGTGGGTTTTGGGCCAAAATGGAAGGGTGTTGGGACACAACACACACGAGGCCTTTTCGGTCCCTCGGTTAACCGTTGGAGTATCAAACGAAGTCCAAATGGCACGAAACTTGACAGGCGGTCTACCCGTAGTAAACCAAGGCCGCTTGGCAAGTCTCGGTCCAATCCGGAAATGTTTAATCCCCACACACGAAAGAAAGGTAGAAATGACCACCGGAGGAGAACGAAGCGCCGGAATGCAAAACGGACAACGGGGAAAATGTTCGAATGCATGAGACGAACATGTATGCAAATGAAATGCACATGATGACATGATATGCAATGCATGACATGCAAGCAATGACAAGGCAACAACAGCGAATAACTAGACGACACCTGGCACATCGGTCTCGGGGCGTTACAAAGCGCTTCCTGACGTGTTTTTTCATTGTCAGCTTCAACATAAGCCGCCACACGAGGTGAGTCATGACGGATGTCACTAGGGAGAACCGCCTCTACTCCGTAAACCATGAAGAAAGGTGTGTTTCCCGTAGATCTATTAGGGGTGGTATTAATGCTCCATAACACGGAAGGTAACTCCTCCACCCAACAACCCGGCGTCCTCTGCAGGGGAACCATTAGCCGGGGCTTGATGCCTTTCAAGATCTCTTGATTGGCTCTCTCAGCTTGACCATGAGATTGGGGGTGAGCCACTGATGATACATAAAGCCGAAATTGCTCAGTTGACAAAATTCTTCCATAGCACCCTTAGAGAGATTAGAGCCATTGTCTGTTATGATGTTGTGTGGAAAGCCAAAATGGAAGATCACCTTCTTCATGAATTGAACCGTCGTTGCTGCATTACACTTACTTACTGGCTCTGCCTCTACCCACTTAGTGAACTTATCAACCGCCACCAAAAGGTGGGTCTTCTTATCCTTGGATCTTTTGAAAGGTCCAACCATATCAAGCCCCCAAACTGCAAACGACCAAGTAATTGGAATCATCCTCAATTCTTGAGCCGGCACATGAGCTCGTCGTGAAATTTTTTGACATCCATCACACCTGCTGACCAGGTCCTCCGCATCCGCATGAGCTGTTAGGAAATAAAACCCTTGACGAAAAGCTTTAGCCACGAGAGATTTTGAACCGGCATGATGACCACAGTCACCTTCGTGAATCTCACGCAGGATCTCACAACCCTCTTCTGGAGAAACACAACGTTGAAACGCCCCTGTGACACTGCGATGATGTAGCTCTCCATTAACAATTGTCACTGACTTAGACCGCCGGGTTATCTGCCTGGCTAAGGTTTCATCCTCGGGTAACTCGCCCCGGGTCATATAAGCCAAATAAGGGACTGTCCAATCTGGAATTACATGAAGAGCCGCCACCAACTGAGCTTCCGGGTCAGGAATAGCCAAATCCTCCTTTGTAAGTAACTTGACCAACGGGTTATGCAAAACATCAAGAAAGACATTAGGCGGCACCGGTTTACATTGAGAACCCAACCGGCTTAAAGCATCCGCCGCTTCATTTTTCCTCTGATCAACATGCTCAACTTGATAACCCTTGAAGTGACCAGCAATAACGTCCACCTCTCGTCGATAAGCCGCCATGAGTGGACCTTGGAATCCCAAGTACCAGAGAGTTGTTGAGCCACCAAATTTGAGTCGCCAAAGCACCTAACCCGGCTTAAGTTCATCTCCTTAGCCATCCGAAGACCATGGAGCAAGGCCTCATATTCAGCTGCATTGTTAGTGCAAGGGAACATCAAATGGAGAACATGACAAAATTTATCACCTCGAGGGGAAGCAAGCACGACTCCAGCCCCCGAGCCCTCCAATTGCCTGGACCCATCAAAGTGAATAGTCCAATACGTGTTATCTGGCTTTTCCTCAGGCATCTGTAGCTCTGTCCAATCATTGTTGAAATCCACTAGCGCCTGAGACTTGATGGCCGTGCGAGGCATATATTTCAAACCATGAGGACCAAGCTCAATGGCCCACTTGGCTACCCGACCTATGGCTTCTCTGTTCTGAATAATGTCCCCTAAAGGAGCATATCTAACCACAGTGATGGGATGACCCAGAAAATATTGCTTAAGCTTCCGGCTAGCCATGAACACCCCATATACAAGCTTCTGCCAGTGCAGATATCTCTGCTTGGACTCAATAAGCACCTCACTGATGTAGTAAACCGGCCTTTGAACCAGATATTCCTTGCCTGCCTCCTTCCTTTCTACCACAATGGCTACACTGACAGCCCGGCTACTAGCAGCCACGTATAACAACAAAGGCTCTTTATCAACAGGGGCAGCAAGCATGGGCGGCTCAGCCAGCTGTTTCTTTAAATCCTCAAACGCTGCATTAGCTGCATCACTCCAGACAAAATTATTTGTCTTTTTCATCATATGATACAAAGGGATAGCCTTCTCTCCCAACCGGCTTATGAACCGGCTTAACACCGCAATACGACCCGCCAAACATTGCACATCATTAACACAAGCCAGTTTAGCCAGAGAAGTGATGGCTTTGATCTTCTCCGGATTATCTTCAATGCCCCTGTTAGACACCAAAAAACCCAAGAGCGTGCATGTCGGCACACCAAAAAAACACTTGGCTGGGTTAAGCATCATTTTATAAACCCGGAGATTATCAAAGGTTTCCTTCAAATCGTTTATCAATGTCTCCTTCTCTTTGGATTTCACCACAATATCATCCACATAAGCATGAACATTGCATCCAATTTGATCATGAAGGCAATTCTCCACACATCTCTGATAAGTCGCCTAGGCACTGTTGAGCCCAAAAGGCATAGGCACATAGCAGAAGGCTCCAAAGGGAGTTATGAAAGTTGTCTTCTCCTAGTCCTTAACTGCCATCTTGATCTAATGATAACCAGAATAAGCATCCAAAAAACTCAAATGCTCACAACCCGTCGTAGCATCGATAATCTGATCAATACGAGGGAGAGCAAAAGGATCAACCGAACAAGCTTTGTTTAAATCCATGTAATCCACACACATATGCCAAGTGCCGTTCTTTTTAAGTACCAGCACCGGGTTAGCCATCCACTCAGGGTGAAACACCTCAATGATAAACCCAGCCGCCAAGAGCCGGGCTACTTCCTCTCCAATGGCCTTCCGCCTCTCCTCATTAAACCGACGAAGAAACTGTTTAACCGGCTTAAATTTTGGATCAATATTAAGAGTGTGCTCAGCGAGTTCTCTCGGTACACCCGGCATGCCTGAAGGCTTCCATGCAAAGATGTACCAGTTCTCACGGATGAACTCGACGAGCGCGCTTTCCTATTTCGGATCTAGATTGGCATTGATACTAAACTGCTTGGACGAATCGCCGAGAACAAAATCAACCATCTTGGTATCATCTGCTAATTTGAACTTGAAGACCGGATCATGCTTCAAAGATGTCATATCTACCGGATCAACATTGTCCTTATAGAATTTTAACTCCTCTGTTGCACAAACCGACTCAGCATAAGCCACATCACCTTCTTCGCATTCCAGAGCTATCTTACGGCTCCCATGCACTGTAATGGTCCCCTTATAACCCGGCATCTTGAGCTGCAGATAAACATAACAAGGTCGTGCCATGAACTTGGCATAAGCCGGCCGTCCAAACAGAGCGTGATACGGGCTGTGAATCTTGACTACTTCAAAGGTCAATGTCTCTGACCTAGAGTCATGACCATCTCCAAAAGCAACTTCCAGAGCTATCTTAGCAACTAGGTACGCCGACTTACCAGGCACCATGCCATGGAAAATAGTGTTTGACGGCTTAAGATTTTTATCAGTCAACCCCATGCGACGGAAAGTTTCATAATAAAGGATATTGATGCTGCTCCCTCCGTCCATGAGTACCTTGGTAAACTTATACCCTCCAACCTGAGGTGCAACCACCAAAGCCAAGTGACCCGAATTATCAACCCGGGGCGGGTGATCTTCCCAACTCCACACGATGGGCTGCTCAGACCAGCGCAAGTAACGGGGAACCGCCAGCTCAACGGCATTGACTGCCCTCTTATGAAGCTTCTGGTCACGCTTACATAAGCTAGTGGTTAAGACATGATACTGTCCACTATTCAACTGCTTCGGGTTGCTCTGATAACCAGACTATTGCTGCTGTTGACTCCCCTGACTACTCTGCTGATTGTAACCACCCTGGTTGCCGTGATTACCTTGATTTCCTTGGAATGCAGAGTTAGAGCCGCCACTGCCATAACCCGGTCCGTGAGAGCTGGATCCTGAACTGCCACTTGACCCATGAATGTCTTGAAAAAGATTGGAATTCTTGTACTCCTTCGTAATGTAACAATCCTTCCAAAGGTGCCCGGACGGTCTTTCTCGCGTACCATGTCTTGGGCAGGGCTGATTTAGCATCTGTTCAAGATTAAAGCCGGATCCTCCGGCCCGTGGAGGCAGTTTACCCTTACGATGCTGACCATTGTTCTACGCATTGGTGTTAGCCACAAAGTCAAAACTATTATCAGCTTTGCGCTTACCGTTGCCTCCCTGGTTCGCCGGGTTATGCTACTGCCCCTTGGTATTGCTGCTCTTCTTTCCCTTTCCCGGCTTTTCGTCATCAAACTCGGGGTCCTTGGTACTATCAGAGTTGGCATACTTAACCAGAGCCGCCATTAGTGTTCCCATGTCATTGCAATGGCGTTTGAGCCGCCCTAATTTCTGCTTTAGGGGCGTGAAACGGCAATTGTTCTCCAACATCAACACTACTGAGTCGGCATTGATGCGATCCGACGAGTGCAGGATTTTTGAGACCCGGCGCACCCAATGGGTTGTCGACTCACCTTCTTCTTGGACATAGGAAGCTAAATCCACAATTGACATGGGTTGCTTACATGTATCCTTGAAGTTCTGGATGAACCAGGCTTTTAACTCAGCCCATGACCCGATGGAATTGGCAGGGAGCCCCTTCAACCAAGTGCGGGTCGTTCCTTCCAACATCAGGGGGAAATATTTAGCACACGCCGCATCACTAACATCTAGCAATTCCATGTCCACCTCATAACTCTCAATCCACGCCTCAGGAGGTAAATCGGCTGTATAGTTAGGCACCTTGCGAGGACCCTTGAAATCCTTGGGCAGCCGCTCATTACGTAGAGCCGGCAGTAAACATGGCACACCCAAATTCCTGAAGGTTACACCTGGCTCCACAAAAGTGGTGGGACGAACTGGAGTAGGTTGGCGGGCCGCATACTGTGCCGCCAGCTCGACCTCTCGACGTGCTCTACCTTGATCCACTACATTCTGAGCATCAGCGCCACCGCCCACCAAGTTATGTCCACGAGGTGGGTTATGGTTCCGTCCACTGCTTGACACAGCCGGCTCATCAATATGTCTGTTGTAACTCCGGCTCAGGAGAGGGGTGGAATGAACCCTGTCACGGCTGCTAGAATAAGCCTACTGCTGAGTCAGTGCTGTCTGAAGAAGCCCTCTAGCCCTCCGTGTCTCAACTACCGTCGGCAACTCGCCTTCAACCGGGATAGCTGTCAATCGTGACGCTGCAGCAATCATGTTATCCAAAGGGTTAGAATAATGACCCGGTGGCGTCAGTACGTGCTGTAGTAGGTTATTGTTCTGACGAGGCGGTTCCATCGTGCGCGGCTGAACCGGCGTACCCGCCTCGGTTGCTTTGACCCGGTTTACCACTGTCGGGTTACTGGTTCCTGCTCCTGGCATGTTAAAGAGATTTCTTGCCTCATAAACTGAGGGCAGACGAGTCTGATGCCTCCTCCTCATGACCTCATTTGAAGTGTTTTAATCTAGCATGAGCCTATAAGACTGTGACTGAATCCGTTGTGCCTGAGCATCCAAAGCAGCCCGCTCCTCGGACATCCTAGTGTTTTCTGCGTTTAGCTCCTCCTTGACCTGCGCTATCTTGTCCCGCAACTTCACGACCGCTGCATTATGCTGATCTTGATCCGCCGGGTTAACCACCGCTGTTAACAGTGCTGTCAGCTTATCTAGTAAGTCGGTTAAGACCTGAGCCGGTGGGCGCTCAGGGCCTCCTACCCCGGCATCCGCTGCCACTGCTGACCCAGACATCAGCTCTGCTGCAGTCGATGAGTGGTGCACGGGCTATGTACCGGCCATGAAGATTGCAACCCGGTTCGGCGGCTCACAGGGGTCCAGAATACTATCGCCATCGGAACAGCCCCCAAGCCGGCCATCTTGCAGTTGATACAATGACTCGGTTACGCCAATGGATGACTCGCCATCAGAGTAAACGATGGTCTCACCACCAGATGCCGATCTATCCTCGGGTTCCGCTCCATGGATAAATCCCACGAAGGTATGATTCATGATAGGCCGAACCCGGGCGGGTCTCGCACGCTGAGCCGTCTCGATGATGTCGGTGCAGATGTCCGGCTCAGGGCCCTGTTCGCCGATCTTGCCGATGAAGACGTGAATTCCGCCGAAGGGGACCCGGTACCCGTAGTCAATTGAGCCGGCCTCAGGGCCCCAGCCTGCATCGTCGATGTAGAGCTTGCCCCGACGAATCTTGGTCATCCGGCCCATGGCGCATCCCTTGATCCCTTCGAGGTTGCCCTCTAAGAACTTGAAACCATCATGCGATAGCCCCATGGTGGGCGCCAACTGTCGTGGGATTGTCACAAAAGATGTCCTAGTGTGAGGACTTAGTTATGGAGCCATCATGATGAGGTTAGCTTAAAAGGGTTAATCATGACAAAGGACACGATGAGTTTATACTGGTTCGGCCCCTTACGGTGAAGGTAAAAGCCTAATCCAGTTGGAGGTGGTATTGCTAGGGTTTCGATGAGTAGGGAGCGAATACACTTGACCCGGCTCTCGATCTGTTGTTTTTCTTTCCCTAAGCCGCCGCTGGGTCGTCCCCTTATATACACGGTTCGACGACCTGCGGTCTACAGAGTCCCGGCCGGCTTATACAACATATCCGGCTCGGTGACTTTTCTTACATGCCTTACAATACAAGTCTACATACATGGCGGTTTATATCTGCGGGCCTTAAGCCACCTTCAGGTTTGGGCCCTCTACTAAGCCTATCTATGAACCGCCATTGTTAACATTCCCTTGGGCTTCATTGAGATGAATCGCCATAGGGATGACCCGGCCCCTCCTGGGCGGGTCATACCTAGTAGTCATATCCCCAACAGGATGGATAAGACAATTCCCGAGCTCTTCACAATGCTAAAGGCTGCGGAGGTAGAAATCAAGAAGGAGCATCAAGTGTTGATGGTAAAAAAGACGACTAGTTTCAAGTAGAATGGCAAAGGGAAAAAGGGGAACTTCAAGAAGAACGGCAAGCAAGTTGCTGCTCAAGTGAAGAAGCCCAAGTCTAGACCTAAGCCTGAGTCTGAGGGCTTCTACTGCAAAGGGACTGGTCACTAGAAGCGGAACTACCCCAAATATTTGGCGGATAAGAATGATGGCAAAGTGAAAGGTATATTTGATATACATATTATTGATGTGTAACTTACTAATGCTCGTAGTAGCGCCTGGGTATTTGATACTGGTTCTGTTGCTCATCTTTGCAACTCGAAACAGGGGCTACAAATTAAACAAAGATTGGATAAGGACGAGGTGAAGATGCATGTGGGAAATGGTTCCAAAGTCGATGTGATCGTCGTCGGCATGCTACCTCTACATCTACCTTCGGAATTAGTATTAGACCTGAATAATTATTATTTGGTGTCAGCGTTAAGCATGAACATTATATCTGGATCTTGTTTGATGCGAGACGGTAATTCATTTAAATCGGAGAATAATGGTTGTTCTATTTATATGAGTAATATCTTTTATGGTCATGCACCCTTGATGAGTGGTCTATTTTTATTGAACCTCGATAGTAGTGATACACATATTCATAGTATTGAAGCCAAAAGATATAAGTTTAATAATGATAGTGCAACTTATTTGTGGCACTGCCGTTTAGGTCATATTGGTGTAAATCACATGAAGAAACTCCATGTTGATGGGCTTTTGGAATCACTTGATGCTTGTGAACCATGCCTCATGGGCAAGATGACTAATACTCCGTTCTCCAAAACAATGGAGCGAGCAACAGACTTATTGGAAATAATACATACTGATGTATGCAGTCCGATGAGTGTTGATGCTCGCGGTGGATATCGTTATTTTCTGACCTTCATAGATTATTTGAGTAGATATGGGTATATCTACTTGATGAAACATAAGTCTGAAACATTTGAAAAGTTCAAAGAATTTCAGAGTGAAGTGGAAAATCATCGTAACAAGAAAATTAAGCTTCTACGATCTGATCGTGGAGGTGAATATTTGAGTTATGAGTTTGGTCTTCATTTGAAACAATGCAGAATAGTTTCACAACTCACGCCACCTGGAACACCACAGCGTAATGGTGTGTCCGAACATCGTAACCGCACTTTATTAATATGATGCGATCTATGATGTCTCTTACTGATTTACCGCTATTGTTTTGGGGTTATTCATTAGAGACGGCTGCATTCATGTTAAATAGGGCACCATCAAAATCCGTTGAGATGACACCATATGAACTGTGGTTTGGCAAGAAACCCGAGTTGTCGTTTCTTAAAGTTTGGGGCTGCGATGCTTATGTGAAAAAGCTTCAACATGATAAGCTCGAACCCAAATCGGAGAAATATGTCTTCATAGGATACCCAAAGGAGACTGTTGCGTACACCTTCTATCTCAGATCCGATGGCAAGATATTCGTTGCTAAGAATGGATCCGTTTTAGAGAAGGAGTTTCTCTTGAAAGAAGTGCGTGGGAGGAAAGTTGAACTTGATGAGGTAACTGTACCTTCTCCCTTATGGGAAAGTAGTTCATCACAGAAATCATTTCCAGTGATTCCTACACCAATTAGTGAGGAAGCTAATGATGATGATCATGAAACTTCTGATCAAGTTACTACCGAACCTCGTAGGTCAACTAGAGCAAGATCCGCACCAGAGTCGTACAGTAGTCATGTTCTGGAGGTCATGTTACTTGACCATGACGAACCTACGAACTATGAGGAAGCGATGATGAGCCTAGATTCCGCAAAATGGCTTGAGGCCATGAAATCTGAGATGGGATCCATGTATGAGAACAAAGTGTGGACTTTGGTTGACTTGCCCGATGATCGACAAGCCATAGAGAATAAATGGATCTTCAAGAAGAAGACCGACACTGACGGTAATATTACTATCTACAAAGCTTGACTTGTTGCAAAAGATTTTCGACAAGTTCAAGGAGTTGACTACGATGAGACCTTCTCACCCATAGCGATGCTTAAGTCTGTCCGAATCATGTTAGCAATTGCCGCATTTTCTGATTATGAAATTTGGCAAATGGATGTCAAAACTGCATTCCTATGGATATCTTAAAGAAGAGTTGTGTATGATGCAACCAAAAGGTTTTGTCGATCTAAAAGGTGCTAACAAAGTGTGCAAGTTCCAGCGATCCATTTATGGACTGATGCAAGCCTCTCGGAGATAGAATATACGCTTTGATAGTGTGATCAAAGCATATGGTTTTATACAGACTTTTGGAGAAGCCTGTATTTACAAGAAAGTGAGTGGGAGCTCTGTAGCATTTCTGATATTATATGTGGATGACATATTGTTAATCGAAAATGACACTGAATTTTTGAATAGCATAAAAGGATACTTGAATAATAATTTTTCAATGAAAGACCTCGGTGAAGCTGCTTACATATTAAGCACCGAGATGTATAGAGATAGATCAAGACGCTTAATTGGAATTTCACAAAGCACATACCTTGATAAAGTTTTGAAGGAGTTAAAAATGGATCAAGCAAAGAAAGGGTTTTGCCTGTGTTACAAGGTGTGAAGTTGAGTCAGACTCAATGCCCGACCACTGTAGAAGATAGAGAGAAAATGAAAGTCATTCCCTATGCTTCAGCCATAGGTTCTATCATGTATGCAATGCTGTGTACCAGACCTGATGTGTGCCTTGCTATTAGTTTAGCAGGGAGGTACCAAAGTAATCCAGGAGTGGATCACTGGACAGCGGTCAAGAACATCCTGAAATACCTAAAAAGACTAAGGATATGTTTCTCATTTATGGAGGTGATGACAAAGAGCTCGTCGTAAACGGTTACGTTGATGCAAGCTTTGACACTGATCCGGATGACTCTAAGTCGCAAACCGGATACGCATTTATATTGAATGGTGGAGCTATCAGTTGGTGCAGTTCCAAGAAGAGCGTCGTGGCAGGATCTATGTGTGAAGCGGATTACATAGCTGCTTCGGAAGCAGCAAATGAAGGAGTCTGGATGAAGGAGTTCATATCCAATCTAGGTGTCATACCTAGTGCATCGGGTCCAATGAAAATATTTTGTGACAATACTGGTGCAATTTCCTTGGCAAAGGAATCCAGATTTCACAAGAGAACCAAGCACATCAAGAGACGCTTCAACTTCATCCGCGATCAAGTCAAGGAGGGAGACATAGAGATTTGCAAGATACATACGGATCTGAATGTTGCAGACCCATTGACTAAGCCTCTCTCATGACCAAAACATGATCAGCACCAAGACTCCATGGGTGTTACAATCATTACTATGTAATCTAGATTATTGACACTAGTGCAAGTGGGAGACTGAAGGAAATATGCCCTAGAAGCAATAATAAAGTTGTTATTTATATTTCCTTATATCATCATAAATGTTTATTATTAATGCTAGAATCGTATTAACCGGAAACTTAGTATATGTGTGGATACATAGAAAAACAGAGTGTCCCTAGTATGCCTCTACTTGACTAGCTCGTTAATCAAAGATGGTTAAGTTTCCTAACCATAGACACGTGCTGTCATTTGATGAACGAGATCACATCATTAGAGAATGATGTGATGGACAAGACCCATCTATTTGCTTAGCATAATGATCATTTAGTTTTATTGCTATTGCTTTCTTCATGACTTATACATGTTCCTCTGACTATGAGATTATGAAACTCCCGAATACCGAAGGAACACCTTCTGTGCTATCAAACATCACAACGTAACTGGGTGATTATAAAGATGCTCTATATGTGTCTCCGATGGTGTTTGTTGAGTTGGCATAGATCGAGATTAGGATTTGTCACTGCGAGTATCGAAGAGGTATCTCTGGCCCTCTCAGTAATGCACATCACTATGAGCCTTACAAGCAATGTGACTAATGAGTTAGTTACAGATGATGCATTATGGAGCGAGTAAAGAGACTTGCCGGTAACGATATTGAACTAGGTATGATGATACCGACGATCGAATCTCGGGCAAGTAACATACCGATGACAAAAGGAACAAAGTATGTTGTTGTGCAGTTTAATCGATAAAGATCTTCATAGAATATGTAGGAGCCAATATGAGCATCCAGGTTCCGCTAATGGTTATTGATGGAGATGTGTCTCGGTCATGTCTACATAGTTCTCAAACTCGTAGGGTCCGCACGCTTAACGTTTGATGATGATTTGTATTATGAGTTATGTGTTTTGATGAACTGAAGTTTGTTCGGAGTCCCGGATGAGATCACGGACTTGCCGAGTCTCGAAATGGTCAAGACATAAAGATACATATATTGGAAGGCTACATTCGGACACCAGAATGGTTCGGGTCATTTCAGAATACCGGGGGTTATCGGAACCCCCCGGGAAGTTATTGGGCCACAATGGTCCTTAATGGAGAAGAGAGAGGGCCGACCAGAGGTCGCCCCCCCCTTGCCCAGTCCGAATTGGACAAGGGGAGGGGGCGGCGCCCCCCTCCTTCCTTCTCTTCTCTCCTCTTTCCCTTCTTCTCCTACTTGGACTAGGAAAGGGGGGGACCGAATCCTACTTGGACTAGGAGTCCAAGTAGGACTCCCCCCATGGCGCGGCCCCTCCTAGGGCCAGCTGCTACCTCTTTAGCATGCGTTGGTTTTCCCTTGAAGTGGAAAGGGCGATGCAGTGATGTCTACTACACAACCTTCTTCTTGTAGACGTTACTGGGCCTCCAAGTGCAGAGGTTTGTAGGACAGTAGCAAATTTCCCTCCAGTGGATGACCTAGGGTTTATCAATCCGTGGAAGGCGTAGGATGAAGATGGTCTCTCTCAAACAACCCAGCAACCAAATAACAAAGAGTCTCTTGTGTCCCCAGCACACCCAATACAATGGTAAATTGTATAGGTGCACTAGTTCGGTGAAGAGATGGTGATACAAGTGCAATATGGATGGTAGATATAGGTTTTTGTAATCTGAAAATATAAAAACAGCAAGGTAAGTAATGATAAAAGTGAGCACAAATGGTATTGCAATGCTTCGAAACAAGACCTAGGGTTCATACTTTCACTAGTGCAAGTTCTCTCAACAATAATAACATAATTAGATCATATAACTATCCCTCAACATGTAACAAAGAGTCACTCGAAAGTCACTAATAGCGGAGAACAAAAGAAGAGATTATTGTAGGGTACGAAACCACCTCAAAGTTATTCTTTCCTATCAATCCATTGGGTTATTCCTATAAGTGTCACAAATAACCTTAGAGTTCATAGTAAAATAACACCTTAAGACACAAATCAACCAAAACCCTAATATCACCTAGATACTCCAATGTCACCACAAGTATCCACGGGTATGACTATACGATATGCATCACACAATCTCAGATTCATCTATTCAACCAACACAAAGAACTTCAAAGAGTGCCCCAAAGTTTCTACCGGAGAGTCAAGACGAAAACGTGTGCTAACCCCTATGCATAAGTTCACAAGGTCACAGAACCGGCAAGTTGATCACCAAAACATACATCAAGTAGATCACGTGAATATCCCATTGTCACCACAGATAAGCACATGCAAGACATACATCAAGTGTTCTCAAATCCTTAAAGACTCAATCCGATAAGATAACTTCAAAGGGAAAACTCAATCCATTACAAGAGATACAGGGGGAGAAACATCATAATATCCAACTATAATATCAAAGCTCGTGGCACATCAAGACCGTGCCATATCAAGAACTAGAGAGAGAGAGAGAAAGAGATCAAACACATAGTTATTGGTACATACCCTCAGCCCCGAGGGTGAACTACTCCCTCCTCGTCATGGAGAGCGCCGGGATGATGAAGATGGCTACCTGTGATGGATCCCCCCTCCGGCAGGGTGCCAGAACGGGGTCCCGATTGATTTTTGGTGGCTACAAAGGCTTGCGGCGGCGGAACTCCTGATCTAGGTTATTTTCTGGAAGTTTGGGGATATATAAGAGGCGTTGGCATCGGGAACAAGTCTGGGGGTCCATGAGGTGGCCACGAGGCAGGGGGCTCTTCTGGTCCATCTCCGATGCTCCATGGGCTTCTTATGGTCCAAAAATGATCTCCGTAAATTTTCAGGTCAATTGGACTCCATTTGATATTCCTTTTCTGCGATACTCAAAAACAAGGAAAAACAGAAACTGGCACTGGGCTCTAGGTTAATAAGTTAGTCCCAAAAATCATATAAAATAGCATACAAATGCATATAAAACATCCTAGATGGATAATATAATAATATGGAACAATAAAAAATTATAGATACATTGGAGACGTATCATGTAGCAAAGTAGCGTAAGTATTTCCCTCAGTTTTGAGAACCAAGGTATCAATCCAGTAGGAGACAACACACAGGTCACCTAGTACCTGCACAAACAATCAAGAACCTTGCAACCAATGCGATAAAGGGGTTGTCAATCCCTTCACGATCACTCGCAAAAGTGAGATCTAATAAAGATAGTAAAGTAAATATTTTTGGTATTTTTGTTGCATAGATTGGAAAGTAAAGATTGCAAAATAGTAAACGAGATGCGACATAAATAAAAGAGATGCAATATAATAAGAAAGAGACCTGGGGGCCATAGGTTTCACTAGTGGCTTCTCTCAAGATTGCATGTATTACGGCGGGTGAACAAATTACTGCCGAGCAATTGATATAAAAGCACATAGTTATGAAGATATCTAAGGCAATGATCCTGAATATAGGCATCACGTCCGTGTCAAGTAGATGGAAACAATTCTGCATCTACTACTATTACTCCACACATCGACCGCTATCCATCATGCATCTAGAGTTTTAAGTTCGTAAGAACAGAGTAACGCATTAAGCAAGATGACATGATGTAGAGGGATAAACTCAAGCAATATGATATAAACCCCATCTTTTTATCCTCGATGGCTACAATACAATACGTGCCTTGCTGCCCCTACTGTCACTGGGAAAGGACACCGCAAGATTGAACCCAAAGCTAAACACTTGTCCCATTGCAACAATGATCAATCTAGTAGGCTAAACTAAACTGATAATTCGAAGAGACTTGCAAAGATATCAAATCATGCATATAAGAATTCAGAGAAGAACCAAATAATATTCATAGATAATCTTGTTCATAAATCCACAATTCATTGGATCTCGACAAACACACCGCAAAAGAGTATAACATCGAATAGATCTCCAAGAACATCGAGGAGAACTTTGTATTGAGAATCAAAGAGAGAGAAGAAGCCATCTAGCTAATAACTATGGACCCAAAGGTCTGTGGTAAACTACTCACGCTTCATCGGAGAGGCAATGGTGTAGATGTAGAAGCCCTCCGGGATCGATTCCCCCTCCGACAGATCGTCGGAAAGGCCCCAAGATGGGATCTCACGGGTACTATCGTGGGTTTGTCATGGAAGATGTCCTCGTGAAAGGACTTAGTCATGGAGCCATCGCAACGGGTTAGATTAAAGGGGTTAAACCGGACAAGGGGACACGGGGAGTTTATACTAGTTCGGCCCCTTCGGTGAAGGTAAAAGCCTACGTCTAGTTGTGATTGGTATTGCTAGGGTTTCGACGACCAGGGAGCGAATCCGCTTTGACTGGCCCTCGAGTTGTTATTTTCTCTCCTCAAACCGTGGTCGGGTCGTCCCCTTATATACATAGGTTGACGCCCGCCGGTTTACAGAGTCCCGAGGCCGGATCATAGAGGTGTCCGGCTCGGTCTCTATTCCTCTAACTTACAATACAAGTTTACATGATAAAGTCGGTTCACATCTATAGGCTTTAATCTGTCTTTGGGCCTTGGGCCTTCTTAAAGCGGCAGTATCTTCTCATCTTCATGGGCTTCAATCTTCATGGAGCTAATCTGGCCATGCCTAGCCGGTTTACCTCCAGTAAATATATCCCCAACAGGTACAGAAGGTTGCGGCGGCGGAATAGTGCTTTTGTGGCTCCCTACGATGTTTCTAGGGTATAAGAGTATATGTAGGCGAAATAAGTACGTCGATGGAGCTACGAGGGGCCCACGAGGGTGGGGGCGCGCCTATCCCCCTGGGTGCGCCCTCCTGCCTCGTGGCCACCTCGTGGAGTTTGAGACTTCGACTCCAAGTCTTCTGGATTGCTTTCGGTCCAAGAAAGATCATCGCGAAGGTTTCATTCCGTTTGGACTCCGTTGGACAAGGCGCCTACCGCCCTGGGCGCCCCTTGCAAGTCCGAATTGGACAAGGGGAGGGGGCAGCGCCCCCTCCTTCCTTCTCTTCTCTCCTCTTTCCCTTCTTCTCCTACTTGGACTAGGAAAGGGGGGACCGAATCCTACTTGGACAAGAAGTCCAAGTAGGAATCCCCCCATGGCACGCCCCATCCTAGGGCTGGCCACCTATCCTCCCCCCTTTATATACATGGGAGGGGGCACCACAAAGGCACACCAAAGTTTCTCTTAGCCGTGTGCGGTGCCCCCGCCGCAGTTACACACCTCGGTCATATCATCGTAGTGCTTATACGAAGCCTTGCGCCAGTAAACTTCATCATCACCGTCACCACGCCGTCGTACTGACGGAACTCTCCCTCGGCTTCAACTGGATCAAGAGTTCGAGAGACGTCATCGAGCTGAACGTGTGCTGATCGCGGAGGTGCCGTACATTCGGTACTTGGATCAGTTGGATCGCGAAGACGTTCAACTACATCAACCGCGTTACTAAACGCTTCCGCTTTCGATATACGAGGGTACGTAGACACACTCTCCCCTCTCGTTGCTATACATATCCTAGATAGATCTTGCGTGATCATAGGATTTATTTTTTTTGAAATACTGTGTTCCCCAACACTAGTGGGCTGTTGTGGAGGGGTGTTGGGCTGCAAGGAGAAAGGGGTCCGGTGGTTAACGCGGTTAACCATTGGGGCATCAAACGACCTCCAAATGGAATGAAATTTGACACGCGGCCTACCGGTGATATACCAAGGCCACTCGAAAAATCTCGGCTCCTTACGAGAATGTTTTCTCCCGCTCACGAAATGAGATTTCGAAGGTGTGACGGGTGCATGTGAGAGTGTTGGATTCAGAAGGGACAACAGAGAGAACTAGGAGACCCGAACGAATGCAAGTTTTGAAAAACATGCAGATGAAATGCACATGACGACATGGCAAGGTGAAACACGCAAGCAAATGACATGGCAATGCCGGTGAATAACTGGAAGACACCTGGCGCATCGGTCTCGGGGCGTCACAACTCTCCTCCAGTAACAGAAGATCTTGTCCCGAGATCTTAGGAGCGATACGGAAGAAAAGAGGATGGGGTGAAATAAGAACGCAAGAGAGAAGACAAACTAAGTCGAGAGCACTCGGGTAGAAAAGAGGAACGACGAATATGACGAGAATCAAAAGCTCAAGGACAAGATAGACTTTGAAACCACTCCGGTTAGAACAAGATAGAAAAGAAGTAATAATGAAGGAATTGGGTTAGCATCCAGGTTGAAAATGGAATGGAATAGAACATGAACATGACAAGATGGAATGATACTTGACGAGAGGAACAACACAATGCCTCCGAAAGAATTGAAAAAGTGGAATGAAAAGAACGGAGAAGAAGATGACAACTTATACCACGAATGAAATTGAAAGCATCCTTACGAAGAAGTGTTGAACGAAGTTATTGGAAATTCACCAACGAAAAGAATAAGCTTGTTGTGGGCTTATGGAAAACATTTCAAAATTATGAGGTGATAACCGGCCACAAACGAAAATGATTGAATAGATGAGAAGAACGAAGAAATCCAAAACTCCACTTCAAAAGAATACAGTGAATTAATTGCATGTTGAGACGCAAGAAGAAAAGATACTTGAGAATTAAATCCTTAACGAACCACCGTGAAGAACTCCGGTAACAAAAGTATGATGAGATAGAATTGAAGGATGAAAATAACAAGATGATGCCTTCTGATGATTTAGATGGACCTTCGCAATGAGACAAGCGAGAAAAACTTGGAACTCCAGAAAAGAAAAGATGAACAACTCAAGACCGAGAGATTATTCATCATGAACAAGCTCCGAAGGAAGGGATTACTTCATCAGGATGAAGTAAGAATAAGAATTGCGTTATGCTTATCCTCATCAAATTTGATTGATGACAAATGGATTTTTGGCATGCAACTTATTCTTCTTGAAAAGTATTGAAGAGAGATATAGCGCGAACATGGGAGAGTCTTCATGAACCACCGGTAGGATTTGGAAAGAACGAATTAATTGATATGATAACAACAGAAAAGGAATCTTGAAAAAACCACCGTAAGAATTTGAAAATGAAGAAGAAAGAGAATTCCTTGTCGGGAAGAATTAGAAGAACAAATATACTTCAGGGGATTTAGATGCAAAAGAATGAAGAGATCACAAGCTGGCTAAAGAATTCTTGAACAATGCACCGGTATGAATATGGAGACGAACAAAGTGGCATCAGTTTAGAATAACTAGAGAACGAAGCTAAAAACTTGGAACGAAGAAATATTCTGAAATGAAGGCCTCCGGATAATCGAAATGGAAAACAACTCCTGAAATACTCCGGATGGGTAAGAAAAGAATCGCACGATTGGAAAAAAATAAGTGGATAGCAACAAGCCAGCACCACAAATCTCCGAGAGAACGGACACGATTTAGAGGAAAACTCTTCTTCCGTCTTCAAATGTTGAGAATGACGACGAGGAACACCACCAAAATTGTTGAGGCACCCCGGGAGAATGAAAAGCGAAGAGGTTGAGCCAACAATGAAAAAAAGTTTGAAATCTGTCTTGGAAAAGCATCTGACTGATGAAATTCATTCTTACATCAAACTTCGAAAAGAATTTGAGAATAACTCCGGGAAAATTAGAAGAGTCAGGTAAGATCCTGGGAAAAGACCCGTGGGTTAGGGCCCACTAAAAATAAAACACCGTTGGAAAGGATTGTTGGAGAGAGAGATGATGCACCGGAACAATTGAATTGTTGAGTGAGGTGACGAGTCATGGTGTCCTGGACTAGGGGGTACTCACCACGTCGTCTCCCGACCAGCTAGATTGGGCCAAGGACCCCCATGGTGGTTCACTTATAGGCCACTTCGGGCAGCCCATGCCACATACAAGGAGGTTTCCACAAGACTTGGCGCCCAAGACGAGGACTCCTCTAAACCCTAGGCCTACGATGCATATATAAACCGAGGCTAGGCTAGTCAATAGACAATCTCATATTCATTACTATCATCTCGTGGTACATACATGTACTCTGTACTACACCCATATCAATGCAATCAAAAGCGGGACGTAGGGTATTATCTCTTCAAGACAGCCCAAACCAGGGTAAAATCCTATGTCCATGTTAGTATCACTCCAAGACGCCTAGCTTAGGGATCCCTACTACGAGATATGCCGGATAGAGTACCGACATTAGTGCTTTCATTGAGAGCCTGCTGGATGATCGTCACGGGTCGATGGGATGATCAGGTGATATTTTTTCAGCTAGATCTGTTGATGAGGACATGACTACCTTGGATATGACCCAAAATATTGCATACATGCATATTTGTCAGGTGATTTCTAATGCAAACTATTCCATAATCTATTTATGTTATCCAGAACAAAAATACTTCACACACTTTTGTGTTTTGTGTAATTGCAGGTGTATGGGACATTTGTACAATCCACATATGAAGATAAGGGAAAAGGAGAAGTTTAGGTTATGTTCAAAAAGTCCTCTCACGTCACTTTTGGGCCAAGAGAAGATAGAGTCCAAGTCTCTCACGTTCTGGATTCAGATTCGGACTGCACAGACATACCTGACTCAAAACGCCAACAACTTTTTCATAGGGACTCCGAATTGGGTGATTCTTTTTTTGTTGGAAACTAGATTTCGTGCTCTTTCCAACCCAACTGGTTTCACCTTTAAATTCTTCTAGAGCGTTGAGTTATAGACGAAACAATCTGACGTTGCAGCAGAATCCGAGTCAAACTACAAGCCCAAAGGTGTTGCATCACCTCCACTTGGTCCCATGAGCCTTGTACGACCTAGGGTTAGTTTTAGGCTGCCTTGGGATGTCCTCCCACCTCCTTGGCCGCCACCCCTTGCTCCTATATAAGTAGATCCATCTAGTATCTTTTTCCTTGGGATTTGTTTAGTTAAAAGTTAGCCATTGCAACTTCGTGTACTTCGTTTGTGTCCAACGACCAGACCAAGACCGCTTCCGGATCCCCACCATTATCAATACTTCATATATATTTGCAATATTCGGATTGCTTTATCATATTCTTGCTCGTTCTTTGATTGCTTGCAGGAATAGACCTTCGTGGTCAGGCTGACCGTGCTTCCAGCATCGTCAGTAACCTCAGGAGATTGGTTTAGCGATTGCTAAGGTGCAACGTCGTGCACGTTTGTAGTCGGATCGTCAAACTCGTCTCCACCAAATCGATAGTTATCATCTCATCGAAAGATCAGGACCCTTGCCTCTATCAAGTGGTATCAGTTTTCAGGTTGCTCGGTGAGAATTTCTAGTTTTCCTAGATTAGATTTATTTTCCTACCTTTTGTCCAAGAAAAAGCCAAAAAAAAGTTAGATCTATTCATCCTTTGTCCAAACCAGTCTGAGCCTTTGCATTTTTCTTTTCATTGCTTGCATAGTTGAATTATCGGTTGCATCGTCGTGTCGAGTTGCTGGTCTTAGTGTCTAGTTCATTTAGAGTTTCGAGTTCTGTTCACATTAGTCACGCCGCCGCTGCATCATTATCCCTTCCGCTGTCTACCACCCATCCATCAATTTCCACCACGTGCTACCCATCGTTCATTGTCACAATCATAGTTGAGGTCGTTCACATCTTCGCTAGATCCAATCTGCATCTTATCTAGTTTGTTTTGGAAGGAGGGAGAGAAAAAAAACAAAGAAAAAAAGTTAGAGAAAAAAAAGAGAGAAGAAAAAAAAATTGGATCTTTCTAGATTCAATCTCGTAGTTGAATTTGGAATGGAATCTGTTTTGTGCACTGTTCAGTAAAACAGACATAACTTCCTCATACGAAGTCCGTTTTGGCTCCGCGAGTACTCAAATGAAAGCTAGCGACGAGCCGCTTCTAAATAGTTGCAGAAGCTTTTTCAATATTTGGCACCTCAAAATCGGCTTCTAAATAGGTCTTTTTGCCCTCCGAAGTTCACGAACACAACTTATTCCGGTTTTTCAGGCCAGTTTTAGAATTTTTTTGACTCCTCATATCAACTCGGAATTGAGTGATTCCTTTTGCGTATGAAATCTTGAGTCAATACCATTCTTGAAAAATTATCAAAAAAATTGGCACAAACTTTTCCAGAGGAAAGTTGGAGAGAAAGTTGTTGATATATCCTTCTTGGCTGTTGTTTCATATCATTATCTTTACTGATATTGTGATCTTCACTTATATCTTGCTGTCAAGAGCTACTTCATATCCTTTATTGATGCTAGTTGTGCTACACCGTGACCTCATTAGTGTTCTAGGCTCGCGTCTCTAGTCAGGTCTAGCCTAGGACCAGCACAGTACCGTCGTTGAGCGTTTATTCAACATTGCATCTCTAAATTGATTATTGCTAATCTTTTGCTACCAAATATAGCCAACCCAGCTCCACATATTTCTACACCATGTATACGTATGTTCCCCTGGCAATCGCTTTACACAATCTTCGGAGTTATTTGACACCGCTGGTTGCCTGTCACCACCTGCCGCATGGTAAGAACTTGTAAGATATTAGTATTTGCTTTACTGTGAGCACTTTACAACCACATCCTAGTAGTTTATAGGAACATTATTCTCGAATTTTGTTTCTTGTTTCTACTAATCATGACAGATTCCGGAGATACAAGTTCTTGGACGACGGACACATCTTCACCATCACGAGATGTGGGACAACACACACATGCACATGGTCAGGTTATCTCTTTACCGTCATTTGAGGGTAGATTTAATCCTGCTATTTATCTAGCGTGGGAGCTTTAAGTAGAACAAGTTTTTACTCACCATGATTTTTCTGAACTTGAGAGAGTACGAGCTACCACTAGAGCATTTACTGGTTTTGCTTCTGTTTGGTGGGGTGTACATTGTAAGAAAAACATTGATAACCAACCCACAACTTGGAAAGTTTTGAAAGCTATAATGAGACAACAATTTTTCCCTCCTTACTATCGTCGTGAATTGCTTCTCAAATTTGAACAATTTAAACAAGGCAACAACACTGTTCATGCTTACTACCAAGAGTTCAAATCTTATATGCATCATTGTGACATAGAAGAATCTGAGAATGATACAATGAATGGATTCTTTGGTGGTTTGAACCATGATATTCAGGCAAGATTTCAGTATATTCCTCGTTGCATTACTGGTATGTATGTCAGTTCTTGTACCTTTGAGAGACAGATACAGGAGGATGCATTAGGTGACTACAACAACTACTATTCCAGTTCATGCTCACCACCGCCGGTTGGTTCCTCCACCGTTGCACCTCGGATTATGAGCGCGGCATCATCCCAAGGGTATGGTACATTGTCAACGTCCGTACCTACATCAGCTACATCTTTGCGACAAGTTAACAGTAAAGGTATTGATGATATAACTTCACATGAGAATGATGCATGCCTAGTTAACTTGAATGCGTCATGTATTGAGTTACCTGTTGATTTGAGTACACCACCTATTTTAGAGAATCTTGTTACTGTCATGAATGCGTCATGTGATCAAACAACTGAAATATCAATAATTTTGAGTGCACCCATTGAATTAACTGTTGATGCAAAAGAACCAATGTTTAATCATTTTGATATGACCTCCAATCTTGGTGATGATTCTGTCTCCAATGACTTATTGCATGTTTGCTTATTTAAGCATGTTGTAGCATGTAAATTTGATGCAAGTAAGGTTTATTCACCAAAGTTGGGATGGTTTAATGATGAACATTGCCAATCTTTTGAAATGAATAAGAGCTTCACTTATATGTGCAAACTGAGTTGCAATATTTTCATGCCTTCTACTTCTTGTGATAATTTTTTGGCTTTAGATTTTATGAACTATGAAAGTTACTCATGTATACATGTGTCATATGTGCAAAAATTAAGGGAAGTTAAAATGGATGACATATACATATACAACATGTACACATTGACTCTTTTGTTAGCCACATTTCAGATTAAGCAACGCCGAGGACGGCTTTGTTTTCAAAAAGGGGAGGATGATGAGGACATGACTATCTTGGATATGACCAAAAATATTGCATACATGCATATTTGTCAGGTGATTTCTAATGCAAATTATTCAATAATCTATTTATGTTATCCAGAACAAAAATACTTCACACACTTTTGTGTTTTGTGTAATTGCAGGTGTATGGGACATTTGTACAATCCACATATGAAGATAAGGGAAAAGGAGAAGTTTATGTTATGTTCAAAAAGTCCTCTCACGTCACTTTTGGGCCAAGAGAATATAGAGTCCAAGTCTCTCACGTTCTGGATTCAGATTCGGACTGCACAGACATACCTGACTCAAAACGCCAACAACTTTTTCATACGGACTCCGAATTGGGTGATTCTTTTTTTGTTGGAAACTAGATTTCGTGCTCTTTCCAACCCAACTGGATTTACCTTTAAATTCGTCTAGAGAGTTGAGTTATAGACGAAACAATCTGACATTGCAGCAGAATCCGAGTCAAACTACAAGCCCAAAGGTGTTGCATCACCTCCACTTGGGCCCATGAGCCTTGTACGACCTAGGGTTAGTTTTAGGCTGCCTTGGGATGTCCCTCCCACCTCCTTGGCCGCCACCCCTTGCTCCTATATAAGTAGATCCCTCTAGTATCTTTTTCCTTGGGATTTGTTTAGTTAAAAGTTAGCCATTGCAACTTCGTGTACTTCGTTTGTGTCCAACGACCAGACCAAGACCGCTTCCGGATCCCCACCATTATCAATACTTCATATATATTTGCAATATTCAGATTGCTTTATCATATTCTTGCTCGTTCTTCGATTGCTTGCAGGAATAGACCTTCGTGGTTAGGCTGACCGTGCTTCCAGCATCGCCAGTAACCTTAGGAGATTGTTTAGTGATTGCTAAGGTGCAACGTCGTGCACGTTTGTAGTCGTATCGTCAAACTCGTCTCCACCAAATCGATACTTATCATCTTATCGAAAGATCGGGACCCTCGCCTCTATCATCTGTTCAAACGTAAATTATCTACTTTGCAAAATCATCGATGCCGCATCGTACAACTCTCTTTGCAGATGAAGAAATTTTTAACAGTAATTGTACGCCGCCAACCCATACGTCTGATCCAGGTTGTGCAGCCGCCACCAGCAACACACCTAACCCATGAAGGCATGCTACTCTCGTGTGCTATGGGAAGTTCCCATGAAACGCACAGATGCGCACAGTGACCTAGGGCTGGAGGATCTACTACAGACGGCCAACACGCAAAAAATAATAACCGAGCTCCATGCGGCGGCAGCCTAGGGATGGAGGATGTGTATTACTCAAGTACTTGCGCGGGCGTAGTGCACATGGAGCCAAGGAAATTGCCACTCGGTGTCATCCACCAGGGAGATCCTCTTGTCTCTTTACTTTAAATTAAATTATATAAGTATCAAGGCTATTGGCTACGGCCAAGATGTACTATTCGTCAAACAATTAGTACACACACACTTTGAATTCTAATCTACATAAAGCTCTGTGTCAGCTTTTTTGCTTCTCAGGTGCTTTGTACGCAACGGGGCTGTTTTCATGTCTTTGGTATGGAGGACTATTCATCTGTAACTCGGACGCGGTGTCATGGTGCTCCATCGCCCCGGCCAGGCAGGCATCTCGTCGGCGCTCCACGCCAAGCTCCTTGTAGCATCATTGTGTCCTGTCAATATTGGCGCCCTGCAAGTCCGGAGCACACCACGGCAACATCGTCGTCCCGCGAATTTAGACTGAGCTGCGTTGGCACCATCGCGTCACCACTCTGACAGGCGGACCTCAGCGCCCAGGCTATATTTCTTAAATTATCTATTTTGCATAAATAAATTATACAAAGGAAATTTTGATTTCTGTCTTGCACTGCATTATGTATGCAGGAAAATTAATGGTGGCCGGGCTATGTTGATTGAATATTGATTCTTCTACCCGCGCGCGGCTCAAGGGAAAAATCTGTTTGAGCTCTATCCTCCTCTGTACATGAGCCATCATCAATTGTTGCTGCAACTCCCTGTGGAGATCAACCTGGCTAGCGGGATCCCAGGTCAGCGGACGGATTTCTACTAGGCAGCGACATATAGATTGGTCGTTCCGTATATTGGCCGGCTCGACGGAGTCTTGAGGCACGCCTTACAGGACGTCCCTCACCCATGATCACCTTATCTGCCACTAGTTCCGACATCGTTGGATAAATCATCAGGTGTAATTGTTTTAGTTATTCACGATGTGCATATTAATAATATTTCAAAGAGTATTTTCCGCTGGTCGGTGACTCTTGGCCCTGCAGGTTTTGCAATCGGGTCTACACTGCGGCCACCATTTTAGGGCGATCCAATATGTCGTTGCTGCCCTGCATGCATTGCGTCCGTAACTCGGGTGACAGTGTGAATTCGTATTTTGTCGCCTCACTGCGCCGACGCCCTGTGTTGACAATAGCCTCTCGCCAAGCCACCTTTCTTTTAATAATTTATTTTGCATAAAGAATTTTGTAAAGAATTCTATTTATTCATTTTTTTCTATCTGGTTTGTGCAACTTCATGCATGCAGATAATTAGCCTCGACTACGAAGGACGTTGGTGATCCAACGTCGTCGTCCTACCTCCGTCGACTAGGTGGCAGGGTGGCTTCAGCGCATATCACTGTGCTAGCATCTCCGCGTTGTCACTCTGGTGGGGCGGCCTCGGTGCCGAGGCCAAATTATTTTAATTATTTACCTTGCTTAAGTTAATTAAGTAGAAGAACCTTTTTTTAAAAAAGGTATATTATTATTATCACTACTTCTTATTACTTTTGTCTTGCACTATTTTATGTGCATAGGTGAACCAACTTTGGCTGGTCTGCATCGCCATCTCGGCGAACCGACGTCGTTGTCCCTCCAACAGGAAAATTAACTATGGTGGTGCTATGCCGCCACCTTGGCAAGTTGATGGCGTCGTCCCGATTAGCATAAATCGACTCGCGTCATCACCTTGTTGGTCGAATTTCCATACCGACATGTTTGGTTGCCTCGAGGACTTCGGCATCGCTGAGAGAGCTCTACCTCGTTGGGTCTTCGGCGCACATGCCATATTTCTTTTATTATTCGCTTTGCATAAATTATTAATTATGCGTCAACCTTTTTAATTTATTATTATTAGGGTTTTTTACATCTGTGCCCCTGGTTCCTTAGCTCTACTCATCCATCCCCATGCTCTTAACTTTTGCTCAGTTTTCCCCACTCCCTTGACCGAAACCCTTAGAAGAGGTCACAACGGACGTCGCCGTCGGGTCAGTGCTTTGACCGTTAACTCTGACGAGTGGGGCCACGTTGGGGGTGTAGCTGTTCGACCATTGGGTCGTGGTTTCGTTGGGTCGTCCCTTGCATTAAATGCATACGCGCGCCGCCATGACAGAAGCCTGCTATGCATGCACCCAACAAGCCTGCCTGCACGCGTCGATGCGCCGACCGAGCCTGCATGCGCTAATGCGTGTCGCCACAATGCATTGACTGAGCCGCTTTCGTGCATGCCAGCCGTCACAGATGCAGCGATGGTCGCTGCCGCTGGTTCCTCTCTTCTCGCACGCTTGTCTCCTCGATTTAGAGCATCATTTTTTACGATCAGTTGCAGCATTTTCGTTCCAATCGCATCTGCACCCGTTTTGCTAAGACAAATAAATTGAACAAATATGTTGTGGCTGCATGCACTAGCTAGGTGGCTACATATTTGTCGCTTGTGTAAGAAAAGAAGGGTTCGTTGTGGCTGCATGCACTAGGTGGTTACTAACAAAGCGAGCTCTCTAAGAAAACAATCAACATACATGTAGATAGGGCCAACAAGGCCATAGCACGATCACATAGTTGAAACTAGGAAGAACTTCATAATAGAATAGATAGAAAACTTAATAATAGAACTTGATAAAAGGGCCAACAAGCCCATAGCATCTCTCACATAGTTCAATGGGATTACAACTTAACATAACATAGACTCAAAAAAAGAAAAATAGATAGAGGGTTTAGAACCCTAGACTCCGCCTTCTCCACCTCGCTCCTCCTCCGGGCACCCTTCACTGCTCCTCCGAGGCATTGTCGATGGGGTATGGAAGAGTGTGCATGCGGGACGCGGTGGCGAGATGTTGGTGTACTACGTGAACATGTTGCGGGTGGTGAAAGCGATGAACTCGCAGCCACACCAAAACACCCGGCCAAGGAGGTAGAAGGCGTTGAATGTGTTGGTGAAGTGGGCAAGGAGAGCAACCACCACCCCGTTTTGGATGACCTCCTTGACACGGAACATCCTTGGAGATCCCCGCGGGAGATGGTGGTATCTGGACGCAAGGAAGAACTCGGTGAAGTTTCTTGCGGTCCTCCACCTTGATATCGCCCACACACGTAGTGTGCGCTCAACATACACGCCAGGAGGGTAGAGCCTCTCCGGCACGGTGGGTGGGAAGTGGTAGGTTGGTTCGGTGTACTGCATGGCTGAGGATGTGCTAGAAGAAGGAGAAGTGGTCGAAGAGCAAGAATGGCAGATGGTAGAGAGGATGGGAGATGGATGAGGGATGGCAGAGGCAGAGGGTGGCTTAAATAGTCGTAGTGCTACGTGTTATGTGGCCGTGGCAATAAATGGTCAAATGTGAATTAACCCATTTTCAAACCCACCACAGCATCAGCATCGTGGGAAACGGTGGTTTGAAAAAGAAGAAGAAAAAGAAGCTAATTGCATGCGTGGGAATCTGTGGGCATATATTATATGAACAAAAAGAGATAATTTTAGAGTAGTTTGTGGCCATTTTGCATGATAAAAATAAATTTAGCCCTTAAAAATTTGGTCATTTGCTACGCAATGTCAATTGATTTTAAACGATGCAAAAATACAGAGCCAGCACATTCACAAAAACCAGAGCAAACGATGCAAAAAAGACGCAAAAATACAGAGCCAACACGTTCACAAAAATAGAGCAAACGATGCAAAAAACGACGCAATTCGACGGCCCAACCAGAGCTTGGTTTCCTTTTGGGCCCGATAACAATGTTTTTTTGGCGGAGTCAGTGGTGGGCGAGCAGCCGAGCACAACCAATAGGATCGGCTCTCGCGGACCGCCCCACGATCCAACGATGTGGAGCCGTCCTTGTGATCCAATGTCGTGGAGCCTGCACGCAACCAACCCACCTAATTCATTCTAGAAGGCCCGATCTGAGGGCTGTCACTTGGCACGAGGGTATGATCGGATGGCTGGCGCTGGGAGCTAGGGTTAGGCGAAACCCCGTGGGGTTTTGAAGGGTTTTGAGCTGGCCAACGGGGTTTCGAGGCTTTGACTGAGCATAACTAATTTAAAAAAATGGAAAAATATGAAACCTTCGCCGTTCGTCATTTTATAAGACAAACTAATGAGTAAAAATACTAAACTTGGTCTATGATCATTTTCATGAAAAAACCCTAGTTGGCACGATCGAGGTCAATGAGCACCATTAATTTAAAAAAAATCAAAAAAAAATAAAACCTGCGCACAATGTTGTCTTATGTGACATGTTACCAACCAAAAATCATAAACTTGGTCTATGGTCATTTTCATGATAAAACCTTCACACATATGAGCTATCATGTACATTATTTCATAGAGTTCAAGGAGAGGAGGTGGTGTTACCTTCTGTTTTCGAAAATTTAAAAAAATCACCAAAGCTTTATTTTAAAGTGAATAAGAAGGATCTGAAGTTAGTTTTCCATTTTCATATTTCAAAATGTGTTTTTAATAGTTTCTATATTAAAGCATATGTTTTCAAAAGAAAATGTAAAAATATGAAGATTAATTCAAAAAATGGTGAGACTTCGAATCTACACTATGGAAAGTGAATATGTGTTAATAAAAAATCATTTGGCTCATTTAGAGTAGGTTCAAAAAAACTTGATTACAAATGGGCTGTTTACCCTAGCCTGGGAGCTCATTTGGAGCACATTTTCTCAAATTCAAATTTATTTGACCTCCTCTAAATCACTTCAAATTTTGCACACATGATCTCCTACATAAACATAGATAGTCCCTAGATAGTTTGCCAAGGTTTTACTTGTTTTGCATTTTCTTGAATTTGTACTGTTCAGGTTTGCCAAGGTTTACATGATCTCATTTGGAGCATGCATTTGATTTCCTACACAACATGTGTGATCATTGCAGCACCTAAGATCATAGTTCACAACATCTAAACATAACTAACCATAGATTCAGGACAGACAAATATACCACAGACAAATTTAAGGACAGACAAATATAGATAGCAACTAGATTACTAGCATAACCAACGAGAGATTCAGTTCAACAAACCATAACCAACGAGATTCAGTTCAACAAACCAAAAGTAACCCAACAGATAAACTTAAACATTCAGTTCACAACATCACATCATCGATCACATCACGCCAGAGTCAGAGCCTTCGCGAGGGCGGCATGCTGCCCCCTGATCATGTAGTCCTCCCTACGAATCGCTACATCCTCCGCATGAGAGAGAAGGTGATCGAAGTGGCCATCCCTTAGCTTTAGCTTGGTGGTGCAGTAGGGGCAGTGCCACTTCTTGGTCTTGCGGTTGTAGAAGGAAGCAACTACCTTGGCCTTGATCTTCACCACCTCCTTAGCTGTGAAGGATGCGACGTTGCCCTTGGACACTTCATCTTCAGAATCATACTGCACATATGAATGAGTTACATTAATACATTATAGATTCATGGATACACTATGTCAAAGGAACTAAATGAATAATCTAAATTTCAAGTAGGCTTACCTCATATTCTTCATCATCACTTTCCTCTGGATCACACAGGTCGTACTGGGCTAGCTTCCTCTTTCTACCCCCAACCATCATCCTCCTGAACATACAATCACATCCATCACTAGTAAATACGGAAGCCAATTGAAAATTTAGATATGCACACATGACACATTGATGATAGGGCTAATATACTCCCAATATACTATGATCATTGTTCTGCATTTTCCATTGTCATGCACACACATTGAACAATAGAGCTAATATAACTACATATTGTGGACAAATTTATATACTAATGAATCAAGGGTTACTTTTGGTTATGACATTCAAATTTATATTGTGATACATACGATAGGATTGTGATTCTAAACATAACAAACTTCTTAATCAATGGATTCCATTTGGGCATATGACATTCAAAACCCCAATCTAAGTAGCATTCAAAAACAAATCTAATAGGGACCCAATCTAAGGCAACGAATCTGAGTAGCATTAAAAACCCCAATCTGTGAGCACTAAAAACAAATATAATAAGCATGCATCTGTTCACAACATCTAGCATTTTTGCAACGGATTTATCCAACAAACCCTAGTCCAAAAAAACCCATCCCCCCAACCCATACAAAAAACCCTGGCCCATCCATCAAACCAACTACTCTAACCATCCGAACTACCGTATGAATCACAATCTAACCAATGCAAGTAGGGAGCAACTAACTCTACAAGCTAAGTGTAACACCCACAATGCGGCTATATCTCCCACGTGTCGGGGCACGACTTAGAGGCATAGCCGCATGGTAGTTTTGTCGCAAGAGGGGTAATCTTCACACAATCCCATGTACTAAATAAGAAAGGGATAAAGAGTTGGCTTACAATCGCCACTTCACACAATACATAAATAATTCATACATCATCCAAATACACTTAAAGACCAACTACGGTCAAATCCGAATAAAAAGGAAGATAAACCCCAAATGCTAGATCACCGATTGTCCCAACTGGGTTCCACTACTGATCATCAGGAAACAAAACATAGTAACGACCTAGATCCTTGTTGAACTCCCACTTGAGTTCGGTAGCATCACCTGCACTGGTATCCTCGGCACCTGCAACTGTTTGGGGGTATCTGTGAGTCACGAGGACTCAGCAATCTCACACCCGCAAGATCAAGACTATTTAAGCTTATGGGTAGGAGAAGGTAGTGACGTGGAGCTGTAGCAAGCACTAAGCATATGTGGTGGCTAACATACGCAAATAAGAGCGAGAAGAGAAGCAACGCAGCGGTCGAGAATCTAGAAGTGATCAAGAAGTGATCCTGAAACTACTTACGTTCAAACATAACACAAGACCGTGTTCATTTCCCGGACTCCGCCGAAAAGAGACCATCACAGCAACACACGCGGTTGATTCATTTTAATTAAGTCATGTGTCAGGTTCTCTACAACTGGATATTAACAAATTCACATCTGCCACATAACTGCGAGCACGGCTCTCGAAAGTTTATACCCTGCAGGGGTGTTCCAACTTAGCCCATCACAAGCTCTCACGGTCAACGAAGGATATTCCTTCTCCCGAAAAGACCTGATCAGTCTCGGAATCCCGGTTACAAGACATTTAGACAATGGTAAAACAAGACCATCTAAGCCGCCCGAATGTGCCGACAAATCCCGATAGGAGCTGCACATATCTCGTTCTCAGGGCACACCGTATGAGCAATCCGTACAACTAAAACCAGCCCTCAAGTTTCCCCGAGGTGGCGCTGCAAAGGGCTCTAGTTTGGACCAACACTCAGAGGAGCACTGGCCCGGGGGGTTAAAATAAAGATGACCCTTGAGTCTGTAGAACCCAAGGGAAAAGGCTTAGGTAGGAAAATGTAAAACCAAGGTTGGGGCTTGCTGGAGGAGTTTTATTCAAAGCGAACTGTCAAGGGGGTCCCATAAATCCTCCACCGCGTAAGGAACACAAAATCAAGGAACATAACACCGGTATGATGGAAACTAGGGCGGCAGGAGTGGAACAAAACACCAGGCAAAAGGCCGAGCCTTCCACCCTTTACCAAGTATATAGATGCATTAATTAAATAAGAGATATTGTGATATCCCAACATATCCATGTTCCAACATGGAACAAACTTCAACTTCACCTGCAACTAGCAACGCTATAAGAGGGGCTGAGAAAAAGCGGTAACATGGCCAAACAGCGTTTGCTAGGAAGGTGGGTTAGAGGCTTGACATGGCAATATGGGAGGCATGATATAACAAGTGGTAGGTAGCACTACATAACGATAGAACGAACAACTAGCAAGTAAAGATAGAAGTGATATCGAGGGTATGGTCATCTTGCCTGCAAAATTCTCAGAGTTGTACGAAAGCTTGATCCTTGTTAGCGTACTCAACAGGTTCCTCGGTCACGTACTCGTCTCCCGGCTCTACCCAAGGCAAGAACACAAGCAATGGAACAATAATCAATCACAATACAATGCACAAGCAACATGATGCAATACATGGCATGATATGCAAGATATGATATGCAATGCATATGCGTGCTCCGGAAGGGAAAGAATGATCAAGGCATCAACTTGGCAAACCAAGTATGCTGCTGGAAAGATGAGGTGATTTCGGTTGAAACCAATATAAAGAACACCGGAAACGGATGCACGCTTTGCAAATGGCAAGCAAAACAAGAATGACGCAAATGTGTGATTAACAGCATGATGGCACTTAGAATGCAATAAGAAACTAAGCTACTACCCTCCAACATAGCAACAAACCATATGGTAGTAATATACAAGAGATGCTTGACAAAACATGAACACTGAGCTACGGCTAAAACACACTAGAACAGGTTCAAACAAGCATGGCAAAAGAGCAAAAGATATCAGCTTCACAGACTTGAACATATCATAGAAAACAAAGGCATGGCATGATTCTACTAAATGCATAGAACAAAAGTCCCTTACTAAGCCGGTTAAGCTGTCAACAATTTTAGTTAATACATGAGGGATACGAAGATAAGTATTGTTTTTTATAATGATCAGTTCAGTCATGCTGATTAAACCAGCCCTTGGGGGCTAGACATGCAGAAGTACATCATTACTAAAATCTGGTTTAAAGTTTTTAAACCAGACTTGAAGGAAGACTAGAACGGAAGCTTATAAATGTTTCAAGTCTACAGATCATTCAAGTTTATCATAATCAGAAGACTTGGGGGCTGGTAGAGTATATAATTCATGAAAGCTGGGGAACGTACCTCATATTTTTGCTGAAAAATTTCGAGCAACATGCATTAGCCCCCCAAGTGCCAAGTGTTGCTACTTGTAAAAGACTTGGGACTTTTCAGAAGAGAAAAAATTGCTTTGGCAGACATTAGCCCCCAAGTGCCAAGTGTGTTTGCTTGGCAAAGTGCTTGGGACTTTAATTGTTGTAATCCTCTTTTGAACATACTTTGATAAACCTGTGGTGACTGCAGTCTGCTATAGCTGACTTGGATAGACAACTGAATGAGACGAAGACCCAGTTGGCGGCTCAGGAAAAGGAGACCCAAAAGGCTAAATCCAAATTGCAGGCTAGCGTGTCTGAAACAGAGAAACCGAAGACCAACTTCAGTGCAGAAAAGGATGCTTGGGTCAATGAAAAAACTGCCTTGATCCATCGTGCCGAAAAAGCTGAGGCTGCTCTGGAAAAAGTTATCGCTGAACTCACACTCACCGGCTTAAAGAACCATGTGTCTCAGATGGTCTCCGCCATCTTTGGTAAGTCATGTTGTTAATTATTCAAAGTGAATCCTTGTCATCATAACATAAGCTGTCGCTTAACTCATTGTATAATCTACACAGGTCCGAGGAGCAGCAATTTGAGCCAAGATTCGTTGATAAAGCTGAAGGCGGTTTACACCCTCGTGGAGCAATTGTACACCGGAGCTCAACAGATTCTTGCTACTATCTCCCAAGTGAACCAAGAGCCGAACTTATTGAGCGGCGTCTTGAAAAAGCTGACCGTCTTCCCTGCTAGGTTCCAAGAAATCAAGCGATCCTGTGCTAGAGCCGGAGCTGTGTCGGCTTTAAGCCGCTCTAAAGCCTGGATGCCAGAGCTAGACCCGGCTGATATAATGAAAGGATATTCTAGTCTCAAGGAAGATGGAACACCTTTTGACCAACAAGATTTTGATGCATGCGTGAAGGAAATTCGCATGTGTGCTACAATCCTTGTCAATGAGACCGAACTTGACAAATATCAGTCGGGTTTTGATATTGAAAATAAGAGACTAGCAACTCCTGCATACAAAGTGATGGATTTAATCCCACTGAACCGTAAGCACACCTTTGCCCCTGAGATTGACCCGTCTGGTCTGAGAGATGACAAGGCTGAATTTATCGCCCTACGTGGCTTTGACTGGACCAAATCCAATTTCCAGACGGTGGATGAAAACGAAACGGCGAGGGATGAGCCACAACCATCAAGTTAGCCAGGCCACGATTTATGAACCGGCTTAACTTATCACCTGCTGTACGCGAGATAAACAGTTTTATCCTTTTTTGGGCTCCAAACGCCTTGTAATAGGCTAGCATTGAAACTTCTTGTTCTACTATGCCATCGTGCATATTGTGCTGCATACAACACCTTTGTCCGTCATATGAAGATATGATTTACATCCCTTACAATATCAGTAGTGTTGGATGTGTTCATGCATTCAATATATTAAAATTGTCCTGGCGGTTTATGGCCGGACGGGTCATAACACCCAATACACAACCATGGAGACCAACATAACTATATCAATTAGGCTGAATGTAATAATTATTAAGGTAAGAATTATTAAGGCTGGAAAGCCTCTGATTGAAGATACACAAATTAGCCTGTTATGAATTTTAACTTTGAAACATAACGGCAATATCGTACTTGTGATCTTGAATTTGAACTGTCGGTTTACGTAACTCGAACAGTAAGGGTGATAACCCAATCTTTGTAGAAGCCAAAACTTCCATAATTATGATGACTGTCATACACTGGCAATTTACCGTCAAAAAACCAAGTCGGGTTAAATTAAAACCATACTTATACTTAGATCTAGACGAAAACCGCAGAACAAAGATTGTCTTTCAAAAAAACATAAGTCAAACATAAAGAAAAAATTTGGAGGCTTCTGATTCAAATAGGATCAGTAAACCGGACCAAAGGGGTTAAGCTAGGATTCGAATACAGTCATGTAGCCCCCAGTGGCTTTGGCGTTGCGCCGATCAAGAGGGTACCGACAGCTATGTTCTCTTTGGTTCGAATACGACCTATGTTTGAACAGGAAGCCCCCAAATGACCTTGAGAGGTTTTTAATGACCCTGATTCGAATACGATCCAAGTCGGACCCAAAAGGGGTTAAGCTATGATTTGAATACGATCAAGAAGCCCCTAGTGAATTTCGCATTGCGTCGATCAAGAGGGTATCGACAGCTATGTTCTCTTTGGTTCGAATACGACCTATGTTTGAACAGGAAGGCCCCTAGTAACCATATGGTTTAACGGCTAGATTCGAATACGATCATGAGCCGGACCAAAGGGTTAAGCTAGATTTGAATCAGCCCCCAATTGGTCATTTTGGAATTATCATGATGAAGACATGTAATTATTTAGGATGAAAAGGACAGAGGTCCTGCTTTATTACTTATCATAATATATACTCCCTCCGGTCCTTTTTAGTTCGCATATAAGATTTGATTGAAGTCAAGCATCGTAAAGTTTGACCAACTTTATAGAAAAAAGTACCAACATTCACAATCTGAAATCAATACCAATAGATGTGTCATGACTTAAAGTTTCATATTGTATAACTTTAGCATGGCAGATGTTGATATTTTTTCATATAAATACGGTCAAACTTTGTGAAGTTTGACTTCAAAGAGTTCTAATATGCAGATTAAAAAGGACCGGAGGGAGTACAATGTCAAAGTATGTACATCATGAGAGTCGGTGGCTCAAGTATAGTAAGGCCGAAGATGAGCGATATTCCACGGCCGGCGGGTCTCTTCCTCCAGCTTATGTGAGTCTTTGTGCTCTCAAACATCAATAAGGTAGTATGACCCGTTGTTCAAATTCCTGCTGACTACAAAAGGTCCTTCCCAAGGTGGGGATAATTTGTGTGCATCAGTTTGATCCTGGATGAGCCGGAGCACCAAATCACCTTCTTGAAAGGTTCTTGGACTTAACTCGGCGGCTGTGATAATGGCGCAGGTCCTGTTGGTAAATCGCCGAGTGGGCTGCTACGAAGTCACGCTCTTCATCTAACAGGTCAAGTGCATCCTGATGGGCTTGTTTGTTATTAGCTTCAACATAAGCCGCCACACGGGGTGAGTCATGATGGATGTCACTAGGCAAGACTGCCTCTGCTCCATAAACCATGAAGAAAGGCGTATAACCCGTGACCGGTTAAGGGTAGTATTGATGCTCCATATCATAGAGGATAACTCCTCCACCCAACAACCCGGCGTCCGTTGTAAAGGAACCATAATCCGGGGCTTGAGACCTTTCAAGATTTCTTGATTGGCTCTTTCAGCTTGACCATTGGATTGGGGGTGAGCTACTGATGAAACATCAAGCCAGATATGCTCACGTTGGCAGAATTCCTCCATAGCACCCTTGGACAGATTAGTACCATTGTCAGTTATAATGCTGTGTGGAAAGCCAAAACGAAAGATCACCTTTTTCATGAATTGAACCGCCGTGGCTGCATCACACTTACTAACCGGCTCTGGCTCAACCCAGTTTGTGAATTTGTCAACTGCCACCAAAAGGTGTGTCTTTTTATCTTTGGATCTTTTGAAAGGTCCAACCATGTCAAGCCCCCAAACTACAAACGGCCAAGTAATTGGAATCATCCGCAACTCTTGAGTCGGCACGTGTGCATGTTGTGAGAATTTCTGGCAACCATCACACCTACTAACCAGATCCTCCGCGTCAGCGTGAGCCGTCAGCCAGTAAAAACCATGACGGAAGGCTTTGGCTACAAGGGACTTTGAACCGGCATGATGGCCGCAATCCCCTTCATGGATTTCACAAAGAATTTCTTGACCTTCCTCAGGAGAGACACAATGTTGAAACGCCCCTGTGACACTGCGATGATGCAACGCACCATTGGCAATTGTCATCGATTTAGACCGCCGGGTTATCTGTCTAGCCAAGGTCTCATACTTAGGCAAGTCGCCCCGGTTCATATAAGCCAAATATGGCACTATCCAATCTGGGATGACGTGAAGAGCCGCCACCAATTGTGCTTCCGGGTCTAGAACAGCCAAGTCTTCCTCTGTAGGCAACTTGACAGAAGGGTTATGCAGAACATCTAAGAAAGTTTTAGGTGGCACCGTCTTATGTTGAGACCCCAGCCAGCTTAAAGCATCAGCCGCTTCATTCTTTCTATGATCAATGTGTTCTACTTGGTAACCCTTGAAGTGTCCAGCAATGACATCAACTTCTCGGCGATAAGCCTCCATGAGAGGATCTTTGGAATCCCATTTGCCTGATACTTGTTGGGACACCAAATCTGAGTCGCCAAAGCACCACCTTACCCGGCTTAAATTCATCTCCTTAGCCATCTGAAGACCATGAAGCAAGGCTTCATACTCATCTGCATTGTTAGTACAGGGAAACATCAACCATAGCACATAACAAAATTTGTCACCTCGAGGGGAAGCTAAAACAACTCCAGCCCCTGAGCCTTCCAATTGCCCGGACCCATCAAAATGAATAGTCCAATATGTATTATCCGGCTTCTTTTCAGGCATCTGCAGCTCTGTCCAATCGTTGATGAAGTCCACCAATGCTTGAGACTTGATAGCGGTGCGTGGCATATACTTCAAACCATGATGTCCAAGTTCAATGGCCCACTTGGCAACTCATCCTCTAGCCTCTCTTTTCCCTATTTCATCTTGTAAAGTTCCACGCTCGCAGTTTGGTCAAGAAAGTTAGACCTAATCCAACATTTCTATATGGGTTGCCCGGGACTCGAACCCGGAACTAGTCGGATGGAGTAGATAATTCTTCCTTGTTATAATTGAGAAAAATCCCATATTTGATTCGCCAAAAAATTGGCTTTATCAGACCAATCCATGTTCAGAAGCCTTCCATCAAAAGTCAGTGGTCTAGGCCGCTTTCCTTGACTTTGAGTTGGATCTCATTCTTCTTCCCGGCACAAAAAGAGGGTAGACTTCCTGACTGCGTATTTGCAATACAGGCATGGGGATCAGTTGGATCTTTGATTGAGTCATTTTTTATTGACCTCCTCCATACCAGAGAGGATTACGGGTTGGCTGTCTAATTGTCCAGGCGGTAATGACAGTATCTTGTACCTGAACGGTCGGTGGCTACCTAAGGAAACTCCGATTCGATCCGCCCCCCCCCCTAATTTTTTTAGTATTATTAGAATGAATTTGTTATTTCGTATAGAAATAACTGAATGGAGTTCTTCTATTGACGAAGGGAAGAGGATGTTCTTACTTTTCAGAGATACCTGACTTATTAGTGGACTGGTCATGTCATACTTTCTGCTAGTTGTTTCCTGCTAATAGTGATTAGTGAGTGCCCCATACATAGCCAATGTCCGCCCGTGTTCATAGAACTAAAATTCTAATGACTATAAATTACCTAAGTTTTAGAATGTCTTGTTTAAGAGACTCAGTATTTTTTGTTTTGATTGGAATTCCTCCTGGACAATTGGACAGCCAACCCGTAATCGCAACGACCCAATTGCAAGAGCGGAGCTCTACCAACTGAGGAAAAAGGAGCAAAGAATGACAAAAGACGAGACTCTACTAGTCTTCACTCTTGTGGTTTCCTCTTCCTCGGTTTCTGTTTTCTTATTCGGGATCTTGCTGGACAAATTTTAGCAGAAGGAGCTGCTACAATTGGGGGTGAACTTGCTTTAGGAAAAAAACATATTCTGGAATCAGAATAGTTGAGAACAAAGTGGCGAACGCGTAAGAACCTGCCCTTGGGAGGGGAACAACAACTGGAAACGGTTGCTAATACCTCATAGGCTGAGGAGCAAAAGGAGAAATCCGCCCACCAGTTCCAATAGACTTATGGAATGTTCCCGTTCGTGTGCGAGTGGTGCGTGCGGTCTAATCCCGCATGCGTATGTGTGCACGTGCCAAATGCCTTTTTTTCTGCTGAGGTTGTCGGAATTATTCGCAATAAAATATTGGCTACAATTGAGGAGGTCTTATCAATGAAATTTCCATTTACACGGGATTGGTACTTCTACTTCGATCGCTCGCCTTTACTTTAGGATTTAGATAGCCCCTCTGGTCTATAAAAAAAATCTTTTCTTACCATGCTAATAGCTTTGAATAATATCTCCTAAAGGAGCAGAACTATCCACCGTGATGGGATGACTTTGGAAATATTGCTTAAGCTTCCGGCTCGCCATAAATACCCCATAAACGAGTTTCTGCCAGTGAGGATATCTTTGCTTGGACTCAATAAGTACCTCACTAACGTAGTAAACCGGCCGTTGAACCGGATATTCCTTGCCAGCCTCCTTGCACTCTACTACAATGGCCACGCTGAAAGCACGGGTGTTAGCAGCCTGTGACGCCCCCGATTTGACCGTACACTAATCATACACGCAAATGTGTACGATCAAGATCAAGGACTCACGGGAAGATATCACAACACAACTCTAGACGAAAATTAAAATAATACAAGATTTATATTACAAGCCAGGGGCCTCGAGGGCTCAAATACAATCATAAGTTAAACAAGGTTGCCTTAAGAAGGCTAGCACAAAAGTAGCAACGATCGAAAAGGCAAGGCCTCCTGCCTGGGACCTCCTAACTACTCCTCGAAGTCGAACTCCACGTAGAATCATCCTCGGGATCCTCTGGCTCCTGGACTCCATCATATGATCGCAATAACCAGGAACGGGGGAAAAAGAAGTAGCAAAGCAACCGTGAGTACTCATCCAAAGTACTCGCAAGCAAGGATCTACACTACATATGCATTGGTATCAAATGAAATGGGTAGTATATGTGGACTGAACTGCAGAATGCCAGAATAAGAGGGGGATAGCTAGTCCTATCGAAGACTACGCTTCTGGCAGCCTCCATCTTGAAGCATATAGAAGAGAGTAGATGGTAAGTTCACCAAGTAGCGATGTATAGCATAAACCTACCCAACGTTCCTCTCCTTGTCGCCCTGTGAGAGAGCGATCACCGAGTTGTATCTGGAACTTGGAAGGGTGTGTTTATTAAGTATCTGGTTCTAGTTGTCATAAGGTCAAGGTACAACTCCGGGTCGTCCTTTTACCGAGGGACACGCTTATTCGAATAGATAAACTTCCCTGCAAGGGTGCACCACTTTTCCCAACATGCTCGATCACCTTTGGCCGGACACACTTTCCTGGGTCATGCCTGGACTCGGAAGATCAACACGTCGCAGCCCCACCTAGGCACAACAGAGAGGTCAGCATGCCGGTCTAAATCCTATGCATGCAAGGGTCTGGGCCCATCGCCCATTCCACACCTGCACGTTGCGTACGCGGCCGGTGAGCAGACCTAGGAGCCTCCATTACAAAGGAAGTTGTGTTACGCGGTCCAACCCGGCGCGCGCCGCTCAGTCGCGGACGTCACAAAGGCTTCGGCTGATACCACAACATCGAGTGCCCATAACTGTTCTCGCGTAGTTGGTTAGTGCGTATAGGCCAGTGGCTAGACTCAGATCAAATACCAAGATCTCGTTAAGCGTGTTATCTTGAAGTAACCGCGAACCCCGACTAGGGCCAGGCCCACCTCTCTCCTGGGTGGTCTCAACCCGCCCTGTCGCTCCGCCACAAAGATCCACCCAGAGGGCCGTCGGGACAAAGGTCCTTTCAGCCCCCAATCTGTGAATGACTCGCGGGTACTCTACGAGCCGACCCATCTTTAGTCATCATGTATATGTATATAGGTATATACCTGTGATCACCTCCCTAGTGATCACGACCCGATAGTATAGCACAGCATACGGACAAGAATGTAGCGCCACTTATGATAAACACGCATCCTATACTAAGCATTTAGGAATGCAGGTAAGGTATCAACAATTGTAGCAACAATGACAGCCTATGCAACAGAATAGGATTAACGGAAAGCAGTAACATGCTACACTACTCTAATGCAAGCAGTAGAGAGAAGAATAGGCGATATCTGGTGATCAAAGAGGGGGCTTGCCTGGTTGCTCTGGCAAGTAGGGGTCGTCAACAACATAGTCGATCGGGGCACCAGCAGCGGTGTCAGTCTCGTAGTCTACCGGAGAGAAGAGGGGGAAGAAACAATGAATACAATGCAAACAGATGCATATCGATGCATGACATGACAAGTAACGGTGCTAGGTGTACCCTACACGGTAGGAGGTGATTCCGGGGAAGGGGGAAAACATCCGGGAAACTGTTCCCGGTGTTTGGCATTTTTGGACAGATGAAATGGAGGGGGACGGTTGCATGTTTTCTATGCTAGGGACGTGTGGTGAATGAACAGATTGCATAACCAGATTCATCTCGAAATTGTGAGCAACTTTCATGTATAAATTATTTTCATCTGATGTACGCTTTATTTTATATTAATTTCTAAAGTTTAAAAGATTTTCTGCAATATTTTAATTTCAGAATAAGTATCTAAATACTTTTGTCACATGGGGCTGTGTAGCAAGGGGGTATGACAGTGGGGCCGGTGTGTCCAGTCAGCAGTACTTGACCAGTCAAAGCTGACTGGTCAACTGGGTCAATGGACCCACGTGTAAGTGACACATAGGCAAGTTAATTAGTCTCAACTATTTAAATTAGTGGGGCCACATGTCATGGACACATTAGGCTAATTAACATATAAACTAGCCCTAAACCAATCTAATTAATACTAATGAATTTGGATAGGGCCAGCCACATCAAAAGTGCCAACCGGCCACACACATGGCCATGCTCACATGCACATGGCCATGACCACGCACGTCACATGAGTAGTGCCGGCGGTCTCAACCTCCAGCAGCAGTAGTAGCATCGCAGCATAAGCAGTAAGTTAGCGGCGGCATCAGCCAGCGCGGGTAGCATGAACAGCATGCAGCAGAGCAGGGAGCAGCAGTGAGCAAGCAGCAGCGGCGACCAGCAGCGCGGAGCAACAGCGGGCGGCTGCGGCCGAGCGCGACAAGGCGGCTGCGGATGCGCCACGGCACACGGAGGCGAGGCCAAGGCGGGGACCAGCAGCGCGGGCACGCACGGGAGGTCGAGCTCGGCCATGGCGGCCACGAACTAGGGGACGACGGCTACGACGAAGAAATCGAGAGGGAGAGAGGGGTTTTTGGAAGAGGAGCTCACAATGGTTTCAATGGAAGCGACGGGGAGGCCAGAGGTGGACCGGAGACGAGGCAATCGTCAACGGCAGCCGGTGATGTACGCGGTGAATAGGAGCTCGATGGCGAGCGCACAGGACGGCTCCGCTCGATTTGATGCTCTGGATGGACAAAGTTGACGGTGGCGGTCCTCCTAGACTAGTCGGTGCGGCCAAGGAGCGGTCGTGGCCACGGCAACAGCGACGACGTGGTGACGACAGCAAGCGGCGGCGCTCGGGTGAGAAGGCATGGGGTGTGCGAGGGGAAAGGGGTGGCCTAGGGTTCGTGGGGGGCGAGGGTGGTCTTACCCCATCCATGGAACCGAAGGATCAACGACGCGTGTGCATCGGCGGCGGCAACGTGTGTGCTGTGTCCACGGCGCCTCTGGTGAACAGGGGAAGGAGATGACCGCTGTGGTGGGTTGGGCCAGTACTGTAGTTAGTGGGCTCAAGTGCACAGTGCACTTTAGCTATTTTTCTTTTCTTATAGTTCTGTAACTTTTAGTTTTTTACTTTAATTTTAATAGTAAACTAGTTTTATAGAATGTGAAACTTGGTCCATAAATAGTGTTGCTAATTTAGACTCTGCCACAGAAAGGTTTGTGAGTTACTTAAATGTTTTGGAATTTTATAATTTGGAAAAACATTTTAAATTACTGTTTTGACCTTGTTTAAATTATTTTTGGGCATTTAAATACCTTATAAAATGTTAGTTATTATATGTTAATTACTTATAGAAAATTTGCAACCCAACGAACATTTTGTATTATAAATTTTGAAGAAAACAATTTGACGTGCAATATTTGAATTTGAATTTGAGTTTGATTTGGAACAAAGTGATGATTGGCAAACTAATTGCAATGACTTGGAAGTCATTAGTAGGGGATTATTGTAGCCTAATTATCCTGGCGTCACAAATCTCGTCCACTACAAGAAATCTCGTCTCGTGATTTAAGAGGTAGAGAAGGGGGGAAGGCCTAGTTACGAAATTCTAACAGATCTGCTCGGCCTTGGTTGCTCTTCTCGAAGAGGTTGATCCAATACATTGACGTCTTCATTTCTCTACTTCAGGTCATCATGGTGAAGTCATCCTTTTCTTTGGGAACTCCAACGTACTTACGAAGGAATAAAGGGTGGGTATTCCGGGAAAACGAACCTCTACAAGGTTGACTATCTGGTCGATAACATCGGGGAAGGTGGTGAAAAATTAACTCTCGAATTGAAACTTAAGAAATTATAGAGCAAAGTAAGCTATGAAATACAAGTTTCTAGCGGGCAGGCAATCGTTCGGTGCTTGAAACAGGGCATGATAGGGGTTCATAGCAACGGGAATAAGTATTGTGTCTGATACCAGAATTGATGATCTCATCGGAAGGTGGCTCGTGAATTACATACGAGACCACGCGCGAGGAATAACTTTGGGAACAGGGGGTGTACAGGAGAGTCAGGTTTCGATCCTATGGAACTGTGAGTTATGGGCCCACCATGTGGGTTAAGAGTAGGAAGGGCAGTGACGTCTTGCACGATCATGTAAGCAAGGCATGTCAGAGGATAGTCTGTCGGTTATGTCGGCAACAACATTGGTACCAAGGGCGAGGGACGAAGAGAACCATTTTCCTGCTCGTTGAACGAGGCGGACCAATAGGCAAAGTTCTCGTCCATCGGCGGTTACAGGAATGTCATCAACAGTAGAAACAGGGTCTCACTGACAGAGTTGTACACCGAGGTGTTTACATAAGTAGTGAATTATTACTGCTTAGGTTATATAAATCACAAGAAAGGTCAAATGAACCAATGGAAAGGAAAATGTGATCATCAGGTTAAGCAGAACAATGGAAAGGAAAATGTGTTTAAACACATATTTCAGGGGTATGTACTTCCCAAGGACAAGCAGAGCATGATATCCATGACAAGATAGAAAGTAGAAAACCATTTTGGTAAGGGGAGAGAAATTGTATGACATTACCCAAACAACGGTGTTAGGATAATTGATGAAGAAAATGCAGCACTGTGCTTCAAATGTTCTTTTTGAAGTTCGGAGTACCACATACATGTTTCGAGATAGCATTGACAAGGTCTTCAAGCAAAGGTCAGACCTTGGATACACAAAAGATCCATCAGGAAAAACTTATAGAATAAGTCTCACAATTTCCTCGTGGAAGCATGGATAACTTTGCTAAAAAGGAAACTATAATAATAGCGCCTCCGGCCAGGTGTGCTAGGCATGACATCACCTTACCGGGTCATATAAGACCAACGTTATAACTCTTGGAAATAGGTTCCAACCATCATATTTGACCGAGATTCAGATCTGATTGGTGTCAGGATACCTCGGACTCAGGATGCCTGAGAAGAAAATGTGCAACACAAATTGATGAGAAGGCATTGTAAGATTCTCGGGAAATGAACTATGGAAGCAAGTTTCGATCAGGAGTTCATCGTTAAACCAAGGAGAGAATGGGGAGGTGGCTGATGAACTCAGTGACAATTCATCGAGATTTCCAAAATATAGATTTCCACAAGTATGTGAACAAGGAGATAACATTTGTCAGATCAAAATGATATAATGAGGTATGCTCGAGGAAATCATACATAATTAGACATTGGTTGAAAGGTGCACCCGAAATATGGGATCAGGTACCATGATAAATGTTAGAATGGTGATTCAGTAACCAATAGTCTAAGAATGAACGGTCGGCCATTAGCTTCAAAGCAATAGGGTTGATAGAAGGGCAGAATCCAAAAAGAACTGTTCACTTTTTGATATTCCCCGGTTAGTCAATTCGGGGACCAAGAAAGAATGGTGCTTGTGAGGAGTATCACTATACCAAGAATTCTTAGGAGGTGGAGCAATCCTTGCAACGTCCTTGACATAAAGGTCAGTAATACTTCGATGTAGAACATAATACAAACTGGATAGCAAGTTGCATCCATAACATGAACAAGTTTGTGATGAAAGGAAGGCAAAGATGTTGTCGATGGTAACTCAAATTACCAAGGGACGAGGATGGCACTTACCATCATGAATTCAATTGATATTCTGGAAGGAGTCAAAATGTTGATGATGATCACGGCAAATTTTGTTGAGAGGCTCCACGAAGATGTAATATATAGATCAGCGATGACATCAAGTCAAAGGAATGATGAAGCGAAAGGTTAATGGAATCAAGGGTATGACACAAACTCCAAACCAAGCTTGCTGTCCAAAGAGAAATGATATGATGAGAAATATCGATGTAAGCTTAGCTCATCGTCAAAAATTGTGCTGCGGGAAGAAGGACCAGGTAGCATAGTTAAAATTTAGCATGATAATGATATAGCCGACCAGGCTTGGGATGACTTGAAGGATTATTAAACTTGTAAGAAACGAAAATTTTACTCATAGTTATTGAATCGGAGTGCGGAATCGATTCAGCTATCGGTGTTCTCGAGTGAATAATAACTCAGAACCCGAGGGAAATCTGAAATGGGTGAGAAGCAATACTAGATGAAGACTCATAGGAAGCAACACGGTTCTTAGATATTCTTGAGATACTGGAGGGTATTACTCGAAGGAAGATTGACATAGGGGTTGCGGAGATGTATTGATCCACAGAAGACAAGTGCTTCCACTTGCTTGAGAAATGGGGTCAAGTAGAAAATATGGTCAGAACCACGATTGCAAAGGATCAATTCACAGATACCAGATGATATTATATCAAGGAAACAGTTATTACTACAAGAAGCTTCCATGATAGGATCTGCATCGTGTCCATGGGCATGAACACAAAGTTCAAGGTCGACTCCCACTTGTTCAACGCATAACCTTTCATTCACTTCTCGTATTTTGAAAATGACATCAGTAGTTGAAAAGTTTTACCTGGTGCAATACCAGATAAGTATGACCTGTGAAATCTTTCGGGTTCACACGGATTAGGGAAGGCATAGGTTCAACCCATCAGGGCATCTTAGGAACATATACCACAAACTTCAGAGTAAAGCTCGATAGTAGAGCATGCTTGAGAAAGCAGAGGATACAATTTACCAAAGGCATTATGTATCCAAGGAAAAGGCTCACAAGCTTATTTAATATGAAGGACGTTGTTGGATAAAATCCGACCTGGTGGTCCACAAGGGATGTGATGTGAGCATCGATACTCAACCAGAGGAAGAAAGAATGCAAAGAGATCAGATTATAGAAACAACCGACTATCTCAAAGCTCAAATGCAAAGGAATTATGAATTCCAAGACAAGGGATCAGAAGCAAGGGCTCTGATTAAGGATGGGTAAGCCGAGTAGGCTTAGGGGAATAATCAATGGCAATTTGATTGGTCGAGATCCAGCTCATGTTTAAAATGCCGTTTAAGCCAGAAGGATGAATTCTAGGATCTGATTGAGGATGGAAAGCATTCGCAAAATATTGAATCAAGGGACTAAAAATGACAATGACAAAGGATGTCAACGGAGATTGCTAGAAATATGGAATTAACCATAGTGCCAAAAGGCAAGGAATTTTAGGAGCAACAGGCTACTGAGGATTTTCAGAAAACCGAATAGTATTTTGAAGACTTTTATGAAATACATGAATCAACTGGGGGATGAGAGGATACTCGATAAGTGCGATAAATTATCCATAGGGGTATCCAGGTGGCAAAGGACTGCAAGGCAGTAGGCTCAAAGTATTCTCGGAACAATAGAGAGAATTTCGGGGTATATTGTAATAACAAGATCAACTGGGGACTAAGGTAAGAATGGCAAGTGCATGTAGTTATCTATAGGGGTTGACGGTGGAAGGGAGTTGCAAATGCAATGAGCACAAGTTCTCGGGATAACATCGGAGAGTATCTTCTGAATCTTCTAGTGCAGCACGCGATCATCTGTAATAAGGGGCTCTCCGGAAGGAAGTAATTATGAGAACCTAGAGTTAGAGTTAGCAAAATCTTTTAACCCGAATAGAAGAGAGATCAGAGTCCCAGAGTATAGACGAGGAATAAAAGATCCTAATACCACCCAAATGGCGACGTGGGCCCGTAAGACACACAGCCATGTTAGTAAAAGTTTTTCAGTGACTAGACAAACTTTCGGCCAAGGAGTGTGGAAGGGGGATTCCTACAGGCATTCTGCTCTGATACCAACTTGTGACGCCCCCGATTTAACCGTACACTAATCATACATGCAAATGTGTACGATCAAGATCAAGGACTCATGGGAAGATACAACAACACAACTCTAGACACAAATTAAAATAATACAAGCTTTATATTACAAGCTAGGGGCCTCAAGGGCTCGAATACACAAGAGTCAGCGGAAGCAACAAACATCTAAGTACAGACATAAGTTAAACAAGGTTGCCTTAAGAAGGCTAACATAAAAGTAGCAACGATCGAAAAGGCAAGGCCTCCTGCCTGGGACCTCCTAACTACTCCTCGGAGTCGAACTCCACGTAGAATCATCCTCGGGATCCTCTGGCTCCTGGACTCCATCATATGATCGCAATAACCGGGAACGGGGGAAAAAGAAGTAGAAAAGCAACCGTGAGTACTCATCCAAAGTACTCGCAAGCAAGGATCTACACTACATATGCATTGGTATCAAATGAAATGGATAGTATATGTGGATTGAACTGCAGAATGCCAGAATAAGAGGGGGATAGCTAGTCCTATCGAAGACTAAGCTTCTGGTAGCCTCCATCTTGAAGCATATAGAAGAGAGTAGATGGTAAGTTCACCAAGTAGCGACGTATAGCATAAACCTACCCGACGATCCTCTCCTCATAGCCCTGTGAGAGAGTGATCATAGGGTTGTATCTGGCACTTGGAAGGGTGTGTTTTATTAAGTATCCGGTTCTAGTTGTCATAAGGTCAAGGTACAACTCCGGGTCGTCCTTTTACCGAGGGACACGGCTATTCGAATAGATAAACTTCCCTGCATGGGTGCACCACATTTCCCAATACGCTCGATCCCCTTTGGCCGGACACACTTTCCTGGGTCATGCCCGGCCTCGGAAGATCAACACATCGCAGCCCCACCTAGGCACAACAGAGAGGTCAGTACACCGGTCTAAATCCTATGCGCCCAGGGGTCTGGGCCCATCGCCCATTGCACACTTGCATGTTGTGTACGCGGCCGGTGAGCAGACCTAGGAGCCTCCATTACAAAGGAAGTTGTGTTACGCGGTCCAACCCGGCGCGCGCCGCTCAGTCGCGGACGTCACAAAGGCTTCGGCTGATACCACAACATCGAGTGCCCATAACTGTTCTCGCGTAGTTGGTTAGTGCGTATAGGCCAGTGGCCAGACTTAGATCAAATACCAAGATCTTGTTAATCGTGTTATCTTGAAGTAACCGCGAACCCCGACTAGGGCCAGGCCCACCTCTCTCCTGGGTGGTCTCAACCCGCCCTGTCGCTCCGCCACAAAGATCCACCCAGAGGGCCGTCGGGACAAAGGTCCTTTCAGCCCCCAATCTGTGAATCACTCGTGGGTACTCTACGAGCCGACCCATCTTTAGTCATCACATGTATCATGTATATGTATATAGGTATATACCTGTGATCACCTCCCTAGTGATCACGGCCCGATAGTATAGCACAGCATACGGACAAGAATGTAGGGCCACTGATGATAAACTAGCATCCTATACTAGGCATTTAGGAATGCAGGTAAGGTATCAACAATTGTAGAAACAATGACAGGTTATGCAACAGAATAGGATTAACGGAAAGCAGTCACATGCTACACTACTCTAATGCAAGTAGTAGAGAGAAGAATAGGCGATATCTGGTGATCAAGGAGGGGGATTGCCTGGTTGCTCTGGCAAGTAGGGGTCGTCAACAACATAGTCGATCGGGGCACTAGCAGCGGCGTCAGTCTCGTAGTCTACTGGAGAGAAGAGGGGGAATAAACAATAAATACAATGCAAACAGGTGCATATCGATGCATGACATGACAAGTAACAGTGCTAGGTGTGCCCTACGCAGTAGGAGGTGATACCGGCGAAGGGGGAAACACTACAAAAAAAGACATATCCGTGACATTTTGGGTCGAACGAAATTTTTTTATGCCATACATATTAGACTTCTATGACGATAATTGTGACAAAACCCGGTATCATCATAGATGTGGTGGGCTCCTACTTCTATGACAAAAAATCATGACAGAAAATGGGCTTTTCATCCTGGGCGGGCCAAAGACGCAGTTGCATGACATTCTTTGGGTCGTCCATGACAGAAAAAACCGTGGTAGAAGCGAGGGGGAGGAAAATTTCGGGGAGTTCCCGGTTATGGTGGGAGGTCGGGGCCGAGCGATGCGCGTTTCTCTTGTATACGTACGTGTGTGTGTGTGTGCGAGGCGTTGGCTCTAACTAAACCCGAGCGATTGCACTGCAGGCTACGCGTTACTGAATTCGAGCGATCGATCGATGGTTGTTAACTGAACCCGATCGAGCGATTCCTTCGCTACTACTGCTAACTGAAGCCGATCGATTGGATGAACAGTGAGCGTTGCGGGGGGGGGGGGGGGGGGTGGATGAACAGTGAGCGGTGGCGTTGCCTCTGGATGAACAGGACCCCATGGTGTGGTCGAGGGCTGTATGAACAGTAGATGGTGGAGGGGTGCCCGTGGAGGGGTGGTTGAACAGGACCCTGTTGTAACGCCCTCGATGCGGCTATATCTCCTACGTGTCGAAGCACGACTTAGAGGCATAACCATATTAAAAGCAATGTCGCAAGTAAGGCAATCTTCACAACATCCCATGTAAATAGATAATAAAAGGGAAGGTAACATAGTTGGCTTACACTCGGCACTTCAAACAAAGTACATAAATAGCATTACATCATCCAATCACTCATGGGCCGACTACGGCGCCAAAATAAAAGATCAACCCAACATGCAACATGGTCCCGATCGCCCCAACTAGGCACCACTACTGATCATCGGGGAAAGACACATAGTAACGGCATGAGTCCTCGTCGAACTCCCACTTGAGCTCAAGTGCATCATCTGGAACGGAGTCGTCAGGCCCTGCATCTAGTTTGGAAGTAATCTGTGAGCCACAGGGACTCGGCAATCTCGCACCCTTGCGATCAAGACTATTTAAGCTTATAGGTAAGACAAGGTAATATGTGGAGCTGCAGCTAGCGACTAGCATATATGGTGGCTAACCTGTTCGCAAATGAGAGCGAGAAGAGGAGGCAAAGCACGAATGAATAACTAGAGAACAACCTGCGCAAACATTACTCCAACACCGTGTTCACTTCCCGGACTCCGCCGAGAAGAGACCATCACGGTAACACACACAGTTGATTCATTTTAATTAAGTTAAGGTTCAAGTTATCTACAACCGGATATTAACAAATTCCCATCTGCCCATAACCGCGGGCACGGCTTTCGAAAGTTCAAATCCCTGCAGGGGAGTCCCAACTTAGCCCATGACAAGCTCTCACGGTCAACGAAGGATATACCTTCTCCCGAGACATTCCGATCAGACTAGGTATCCCGGTTCTACAAGACACTTCGACAAGTTAAAACAAATCCAGCAACACCGCCCGAATGTGCCGACAAATCCCGATAGGAGCTGCACATATCTCGTTCTCAGGGCACACTCAGATGAGCTCTCCATACAACTAAAACCAAACCCCGAGTTTCCCCGAGGGGGCGCTGCACAGGACTCTAGTTTGGACCAACACTCAGAGGAGCACTGGCCCGGGGGGGTTTAAAATAAGATGACCCTTGGGCTCCGGAAACCCAAGGGAAAAAGAGGCTAGGTGGAAAATGGTAAAACCAAGGTTGGGCATTGCTAGAAGAGCTTTATTCAAGGCGAACTGCCAAGGGGTTCCCATTATCACCCAACCGCGTAAGGAACGCAAAATCCGGGAACATAACACCGATATGACGGAAACTAGGGCGGCAAGAGTGAAACAAAACACTAGGCAAAAGGCCGAGCCTTCCACCCTTTACCAAGTATATAGATGCATCAATATAACAAGATAATATAGTGATATCCCAACAAGTAAATAATGTTCCAACAAGGAACGGTGTCCAATCTTCACCTGCAGCTAGCAACGCGATAAGAGGGGCTAAGCAAAGCGGTAACATAGCCAATCAACGGTTTGCTAGGACATGGTGGGTTAGAGGTTCGTCATGGCAATATAGGAGGCATGATAAGCAAGTGGTAGGCATCGTAGCATAGGCATAGCAAAAGAGCGAGCATCTAGCAAAGCAAAGATAGAAGTGATTTCGAGGGTATGATCATCTTGCCTGCAAAGTTGTCAGAGTTGACTGGATCCTCGAAAGCAAACTCAACGGGCTCCTCGTTAGCGAACACATCTCCCAGCTCTACCCAAACAAGACAAATAAGCAAAAAAGGACACAATCAACCACGTGCAAAGCTCAAACAACATGATGCAACATGGTATGCTATGCGGGATGCGATATGTGATGCATATGCACGATTTGACAAGGAATTATTGAACCTGGCCTCAACTTGGAAACCCAAGTGTGCCACTGGAAAGGTGAGGTGATTTCTCTTGAAATCGATATAAAGAACACCGGAATCGGAGACACGGTTTGGAAATGGCAAGCAAAACAAAAATGGCACCGGTCTGCGATAAACAGCAAGTAGCCATCTAAATGCAACAAGATGAACATGCTACAGCACTCAAACATGGCAACAAAATACATGGCAAGGATCCATTCATGATGCTTGACAAAAGATGAACACTGAGCTACGGCCAATTCATCCATTAACAGGTTCAAACAAGCATGGCAAAAGTGCAATTGGTAAACAGATTTCAGACTTAGGCTGAGCTTTCAACTTTTGGGTCCAAAAGCTATAAGCTGAACCAAATGGGTAAATTTACAAAGCAGCTTTTGAGAATCTGCAGCTTCTCTGTAGTGTAAATTTTGAAGCTGGGATACCCCAACTTTTCAGCTTCTCAGCTTCTAAACCAACCATTTTCTGTTGTCCCCTAAAACCGAGTAGTATTTACCCATCAATGCCACTGGTAAGTCATACCTCTTCATTGTGTTTCACAGCCGTTTCAGCTAAACAACCGTTTTAGCCAAACAGCTTCCAGCTTTTCCACAGCTAAAAGTTCACAGTAGCTTTTTCACAGCTCACAGCTCACAGCGGCTTTTACAGAATCTGCAGCTCAACCAAACACAGCCTTAGTGAAATTAACACTAGTCTGGAATTTTAGATCAGGTAGCACAGTTTGGAGCAAGAAAACTATATGCTACAGGAACTTAACATGGCAAAGTAAATCATGGCATGGAGCTATTCAAAGAGCTTAAACAAAGTCCCTTAGTGACCTTGAGCCAAAAGGGATCAGAAAATACAATTGCAAGCATGTGAACATGGCAAAAGCATAATCAGATCACAGACTTGGAGAAAAACTGGAGCATGCAAATCAGACATCAAGTAGGCATATTTACGAGCTCGATGCACTCACTACAGAGCAAGGCATGACAAGCTAAGTATACACCCATTTAGAAAACACATTATAAAAGCTAGAAATGGCAAGAACAACAACATAGCATGCACGGATCAACTACAACATCCTCGGCAAAATCGCTAACAAGTAGACAATCTGCCCAGATTCACGAAATAGCAAAAGTAGAGCTCGATTGACTCAAGCTAGGATGCCCCATAATTGCAAACAAAGCCATGGATGGATAGAGCACTACAAGATTAACAACTCATCCTTACTTATCATCCTCAAAAGAGGCACGGATCACTAGGAAACAACATGAACATATGGCATATTGATAAAAACAGATCAAGGACTTAGTGAAATTGCTAAGTCTTTGAAATCAGCATTAACGAATGCATCACTTTGCAAGCTTGTGCTAGTCACCACACACATCACAAAAATACATGGATAGCACCTCTGTAAAGATGGCAAAGCATATAACAAAACTCATGTAGAGCTCAGGGGCATATCATGCACACATTAATCATGGAAAAAATAACAAATAGCTATTTGGTGCAGCAGATCTGACAATTAACTCAAGTAGCACTCTTCCAACAGCATTTCGGGCATCAAGATGAACTCAAATGAAAATGATGCAATGAGGTGAAATGATGTGCTATCTGAGATGAACATTTTGTTATGCTATACGCCGAAAACAGATCTACGGATGCAACGTTACGGCACGATGAACATGGCAATATAATCTGCAGACTTGGGGAAAAAAGGAGTCAACCCTAGGGTTTGTCCAGTTCAGATCGGATCTGGCCGGCACTGTTCACGCGCGGAAACCGAAGTTTGTCGGGGAGCTCGCCGGAGCTCGAGGAAGAGCGCGCCGGAGTGGAACTAGCCGCGGGGGACGAAGGAGACGAGGCCGGCCGGGTCGCCAGAATGCGGTTGCCGGAGCGCCGCGGCGTCGGCCGGCGGGAGCGGCGCGGCGGGGCGGCGCCGGAGCGAGGCGGCGGCGTCGGGCGTCGATGGCGGCCGCGGCGGCGCGGCGGCGTCGGCCGGTGAGGCGGGCTCGGCCGCAGGGAAGAAAGGCGCGGGGCGCGCGGGGAGCTACGGGCCGGGGAGGGCCCGATCCGGGCTCTCCGGGCCGCGGTTGCGGGGACTGCGCGGGGTGCCACATGGTGGGCCCAGGTTGGCCGGAGGCGGCGGCGAACGCTGTCCGGCCGGGCCGGACGTGTCCGGTGCGGCGAGGAGCGGGGAAATTAGGGTTTCGGGGAAGAAGGAGACGTGAATTTCGGAGGGGGGCTATTTATAGGCATAGGAGGAGCTAGGAGAGTCCAAATGAGGTGCAGTTTTCGGCCACGCGATCGTGATCGATTGCTCTAGATGATGGAGAGGGTTTTGGTGGGTTTTGGACCAAATTGGAAGGGTGTTGGGCTGCAACACACACGAGGCCTTCTCGGTCCCTCGGTTAATCATTGGAGCATCAAACGAAGTCCAAATGGTACGAAACTTGACAGGCGGTCTACTGGTAGTAAACCAAGGCCGCTTGGCAAGTCTTGGTCCAAGTCGGAAATGTTTAACCCCCACACACGAAAAGAAGGTAGAAATGACCACCGGAGGAGAACGGAGCGCCGGAATGCAAAACGGACAATGGGGAAAATGCTCGGATGCATGAGACGAACACGTATGCAAATGCAATGCACATGATGACATGATATGAGATGCATGACAACAACAACAACAACAACACACGAAGACAAAACCCGAACACGAGGGAATAAAATAACTTAGCGCCGGAAACGGCAACAGTTGGAGTACATATTAGGTAAATTACATCTGGGGTGTTACAACACTCCACCACTATGAAAGGATCTCGTCCCGAGATCTAGGACTGGAAGAATGCCGGGTATTCAGAACGGAGGTGATCCTCGCGTTCCCAGGCTTCACGGTCGGAATGGTGTGACCACTTGACTTTGAGGAATTTGATTGACTTATTGCAAGTCTTGCGTTCAGTCTCTTCAAGAATAGCAACGGGGTGCTCACGATAAGAGAGATCTTCTTGGAGATCAATGTCCTCGAAGTTGATGGTGCGGTCAGGAGTCTTGAAGCACTTGCGGAGCTGAGAGACATGGAACACGTCGTGCACGTTTGCAAAGTTTGAAGGAAGCTCGAGTTGATAGGCGAGATCGCCTCTCTTGCTGACGATCTTGAAAGGAGCCACGTATCTAGGGGCAAGCTTCTCTTTGATACCGAAGCGATGAGTACCTTTCATTGGAGAGACGTGGAGCTAAACATGTTCTCCGATCTCGAAAGCCAAATCATGGTGCTTACTATCATAGTAGATCTTCTGGCGCGATTGCGCTGCTTTGAGGTTATCTCGAATGACTTTGCACATCTCCTCTGCCTCTGTGATTAAGTCATTTCCCAGAAGTTGACGTTCACCAGTTTCAGACCAGTTGAGAGGGGTACGACACTTCCTGCCATAGAGAATTTCGAATGGGGCCTTGCCCGAACTTGCTTGAAAACTGTTGTTGTAGGAGAATTCGGCGTATGGAAGGCAATCTTCCCACTTCATGCCGAAGGAGATCACACAAGCCCTGAGCATATCCTCAAGAATCTAATTGACACGCTCGACTTGACCGCTAGTTTGAGGATGGAAAGCTGTGCTGAAGTGGATGTTGGTGCCCATGGCCTTCTGAAAAGACTCCCAAAACTTGGAGGTAAAGATGCTGCCACGGTCTGAAGAGATCACCTGTGGAATACCGTGCATCGAGACAATCCGAGAGGTATACAGCTTCGCCAATTGAGCTGCAGTGATAAACTCTTTGATAGGCAGAAAGTGAGCCATTTTAGTGAGTTTGTCGATGACAACGAATATAGCATCATTGCCACGCTTGGACATTGGAAACCCAGTCACGAAGTCCATGGTCAAACTTCCATTCTGGAATGGCAAGAGGTTGGAGGAGACCAGTTGGCCTTTGGTGTTCTGCCTTCACTCTTCTGCAGACATCACATTCATTCACGAACTGAGCAATCTCGCGCTTCATTCGAGTCCACCAATAAGCCTGCTTGAGGTCCTGATACATCTTCGTGCTCCCAGGGTGGATGGAGAGGAGTGAATTGTGAGCCTTACGAAGGTCACCTTTGGGCACAACAATACGATCCTCGAAGAAGAGAGTATCCTTGTCATCAAGGCGGTAGCACTTGTACTTGGGTTGACTCTTGGCAATCCCAATCTTCACCTTCTTCACCATAGCATCAAGAAGTTGAGCCTTGCGAATCTGGTCTTCCAAGGTAGGAGAGACTTGAAGGTTGGCGAGGAAACCTTGAGGAATAACTTGCAGATTGAGTTTGCGGAAAGCTTCACAAAGCTCGCGTTGATAAGGCTTGAGAATCAGACTGTTACAATAAGCCTTCCTGCTCAATGCGTCAGCAATCACATTGGCCTTGCCTGGAGTATACTCGATACTCGGATTATACTCTTGAATCATTTCGACCCATCGAGTCTGCCTGAGGTTGAGATTAGGCTGAGTGAAGATGTACTTGAGACTCTTGTGGTCAGTGAAGATGTCCACTTTTCTTCCCAATAAGAGATGTCTCCAAGTCAAAAGAGCATGCACAATTGCCGCCAACTCGAGGTCATGAGTGGGGTAGTTCTTCTTGTTGGGCTTCAACTGGTGAGAGGTATAAGCCACAACTTTCTTCTCTTGCATCAACACTGCACCAAGACCTTGAAGAGAGGCATCGCAGAAGACCTCGAACGGTTTGGATTCATCGGGAGGAGTCAGAACTGGAGCAGTGACCAATTTCTCTTTCAAAGTGTTGAAAGCGATGTCACATTCCGGAGACCAAACGTACTTGACATGCTTCTGGAGAAGGTTTGAAAGAGGCTTCGTGATCTTTGAAAAGTTCTCAACGAACCTTCGACAATAGCTTGCGAGACCGAGAAAGCTACGGAGTTGCTTCACGTTCTGAGGTGGTTCCCAATTCACAATTGCAGACACCTTCTCAGGATTCACCGCAATGCCCTTGGCAGAGATGATATGCCCAAGATAAAGAACCTCATCGAGCCAAATTTTGCACTTTGAGAACTTGGCGTAGAACTGGTGTTCCCTGAGCTTATCGAGCACCAAATGCAAGTGCTTGACATGATCTTCCTTGTTCTTCGAAAAGACCAGAATGTCGTCGAGATAGACCAAAACGAAGTCATTGGTGTAGGCGTTGAAGATGAAGTTCATCATGCAAGAGAAAATCAGAGGAGCGTTGACGAGGCCAAAAGACATGACAGTGTAATCATATGAACCATAGCTTGTTTTGAAAGCCATCTTGGGAATATCTTGCTCACGGATTCAAATCTGGTGATAACCCATACGGAGATCAAGCTTGGAGAATACTTAGGCACCTTTGAGTTGTTCGAACAGCTCGTTGATGTTGGGAAGTGGGTATTTGTTCTTGATAGTCTTCTTGTTCAATGGACGGTAGTCAACACAAAGTCGGTCCGTTCCATCCATCTTCTTCACAAAAAGTACTCCACAACCCCACGGAGAAGAGCTAGGTCGGATGAGACCCATTCACTCTTGAATATCGAGTTGCTTCTTCAGCTCCTTCAACTCTTCAGGTCCGAGCTTGTAAGGACGTTTGCAAACCGGTTCCGTGCCAGGCTCAAGATCGATGACGAATTCAACTGGCCGGTGTTGAGGCATTCCTGGAAGCTCTTCTGGAAAGACGTCTTGATATTCGCAAACGACTGGAATTTGAGAGATGGCATCCAGTTCACCCTTCTCATTGAGAGAAAACAGACGGATGGTATCATCACGAGCGGCAAACACAATTACATCCTCAGACGAATGAGTCAATTGAATCTGCCTGGCTCCACAATCAAGATGTGCCTTGTGCTTAGAAAGCCAATCCATCCCGAGAATAAGATCAATATCTGAGTCGCCCAGAACAATAGGAGAAGCTAGAAATTTGTAGTCGCCCAACGTGATAGTAATATCCGGGACGCAGAAATTAGTTGTCATTTGCTTGCCCGGTGAAACGATTTGCAAAGAATTTTGCAGATACTGATAATCGCACTCATACTTCGATGCAAAAGGTTTGGAAATGAAACAATGCAATGCACCAGTGTCAAAAAGAAATTTTGCAGGAACATCATTAACAGGAAGGTTACCCATGATGACATCTGATGAGTCCTCTGCCTGAGCTGCATTTAGCAAGTTGACCTTGGTGTGCTTGGGGTTATGCTTGACCACAGCTGTAGTTGCCAATCTCACAGGAGGAGGAGGAGGGAGACGCCTCTGATTGAAGCACTTGTTGGCATAGTGACCCTTCTGTTGGCACTTGTTGCACGTGACCTCTGAAAGCAAACAGTGATACGGAGCACTCAATCTTGAAGCTTGAGACGAAGTCTTGTTCTGAAAGCCAGGATTGGGTGGGTGGGAAGATCCACTACCACCTTTGCTCTTCTGCTGATACGGCTGACGGAACGGAGGAGGAGGAAGCCAATACTTCTGCTGCTCGGCCACTTGAGTAGAGGAAGGAGTAGCATCTCTGACTCGCTTCTTGGAAGCATCACACTTTAGTTGAGCAGCCTCTTTCTTCAATGCCATGTTGTAGAAATCATCATACCTCAAGGGCTCAAAGAGAACAAGAGCTAGCTGGATTTCTTCTCTGAGACCACCCCTTGATAGAGGCGAGGGTGTCCCGATCTTTCGATGAGATGATAACTATCAATTTGGTGGAGACGACTTTGACGATCCGACTACAAACGTGCACGACGTTGCGCCTGAGCAATCGCTAAACCAACTCCGAGAGGTTATTGACCACGCTGGAGCACGATCAACCTGACCACGAAGGTCTATTCCTGCAAGCAATCGAAGAACGAGCAAAAATATGATAAAGCAATCTGAATATTGCGAATATATATGAAGTATTGATAATGGTGGGGATCCGTAAGCGGTCTTGGTCTGGTCGTTGGACACAAACGAAGTACACGAAGTTGCAATGGCTAACTTTTAACTAAACAAATCCCAAGGAAAAGCTACTAGATGGATCTACTTATATAGGAGCAAGGGGTGGCGGCCAAGGAGGTGGGAGGACGTCCCAAGGCAGCCTAAAACTAAATCTAGGTCGTACAAGGCCAATGGGCCCAAGTGGAGGTGATGTAACACCTTTGGACTTGTAGTTTGACTCGGATTCTTCTGCAACATCAGATTGTTTCGTCCACAACTCAGCGCTCCGGACGAATTTGAAGGTGATTCCAATTGGGTTGGAAAGTGCACGAAATCTAGATTCCAACAGAAAAAGAATCACCCAATTCGGAGTCCGTATGAAAAACGTGTGTGCGTTTTGAGTCAGGTATGTCTGTGCAGTCCGAATTTGAATCCAGAACGTGAGAGACTTGGACTCTATCTTCTCTTGGGCCAAAAGTGACGTGAGAGAACTTTTTGGACAGCAAATAAACATCTCTTTCTTCCTTATCTTCATATGTGGATTGTACAAATGTCCCATATACCTGCAATTAGACAAAACACAAAAGTGTGTGAAGTATTTTTGTTCTGGATAACCTAAATAGATTATTGAATAGTTTGCACTAGAAATCACCTGACAAATATGCATGTATGCAATATTTTTGGTCGTGTCCAAGGTAGTCATGTCCTCATCATCCTCCCCTTTTTGAAAACAAAGCCGTCCTCGGCGTTGCTTAATCTGAAATGTGGCTAACAAAAGAGACAAAGTATACATGTTGTATATGTATATGTCATCCATTTTTACTTCCCTTGATTTTTGCACATATGACACATGTATACATGAGTAACTTTCATAGATCATAAAATATAAAGCCAAAATATTATCATAAGTAGAAGGCATGAAAATATTGCAACTTAGTTTGCACATATAAGTGAAGCTCTTATTCATATCAAAAGATTGACAATATTCATCATTAAACCATCCCAACATTGGTGAATAAACCTTACTTGCATCAAATTTACATGCTACAACATGCTTAAATAAGCAAACATGCAGTAAGTCATTGGACACAGAATCATCACCAAGATTAGAGGTCATATCAAAATGATTAAACATTGGTTCTTTTGCATCAATAGTTAATTCAATGGGTGCACTCAAAATTGTTGGTATTTCAGTTGTTTGATCACATGGCAAAGTCAAATTATCAACGTAGTCCTCTAAAATAGGTGGTGTGATCAAAGTAGTGGGTAGCTCATCAGATGGTGCATTCCAATTGACAAGGCATTCATCATTCTCATGTAGAGATGGAAGATCAGTACCTTTGTCATTACCTCTTATGATCAACTCAGATGATGTAGCCACTCTCGGGGGCGATGTGTCACATGGTGGAGGTGATGTAGTCCTGACAACAACGAATGTGGTTGTCATAGTATGCCTAGTAGTTGAAGGAACAATCATATCAACTCTTGGAATGTGCACCGTGCGCTTGTTCTCCTCGTGGCCAACACGTCGTTTTATTTCCTGTTCAGCTTTGCAAGCAAGATGAAACAAATGGTCCATAGGATAACACTCTTCATGAATTAGTATCTCTTGAATATCACGGTTTAATCCTCCCCAAAATCTACCCATAAAATCATCTTCACTTTCTTCTAAAGACGAATGCAACAAGGTAGTTTGTAAATCATCATAATATTTTGTTATAGTTTCACTACCTTGTTTTAAGTGTTGCAACTTCTTAATCATGTCACGAGTATAATAAGCAGGGACGAAAGTATGTCGCATGGCAAGTTTCAAATCATCCCAAGTAGTAGGTATATAATCAGGGTGTAACCGACAATATTCACTCCACCAAACCAAAGCATAACCAGTGAAAGAACCAACCGCAACCTTAACCTTTTTATGCTCATTGAAATTATGGGAAGCAAATATATTTTTTATGTCGAACTCCCATTCAATATATAAAGCAGGTTTAAAACGGCCATTAAATGGTGGTATAGATACATTAACCTGATCATGTGCATTTGGATATTTGTGCACCTCTCGTGACGGTTGTGGTATTTGCAAAGGTGGTGGCACGTCTCCCGCGATCGACAAAGCCCATGAATTGACTCTGGATCCTGTCATGATTAGTAGAACAAGAAACAAAACCCAAAAATAATGTTCCTATAACTACTAGGATGTGGTGGTAAAACGCTCACAGTAAAGCAAATATCAATGTCTTACAAGCTCTTACCATGCAGCAGGCGGTGATCGGCAACCAGCGGTGTCAAGTAACTCCGAATATTGAGTAAAACGATTGCCAGGGGAGCGTACGTATACACGGTGTAGAAATATGTGGAGCTGGGTTGGCTATATATGGTAACAAAAGATTAGCAATAATCAATTCAAAGATGCAATGTTGAATAAACGCTCAACGACGGTACTGTGCTGGTCCTAGGCTAGACCGGACTAGAGACGCGAGCCTAGAACACTAATGAGGTCACGGCGTAGCACAACTAGCATCAATGAAGGATACTAAGTAGCTCTTGACAGCAAGATATAAGTGAAGATCACAATGGCAGTGAAGATAACGATGAAAAACAACTGCCAAGCAGGATATACAACAACTCTCTCTCCAACTTTCCTCTTGAAAAGTTTGAGACAATTTTCAGATAAATTCTTTCAAAGAATGCTACTAACTCAAGCTTTCCAATGCAAAAAGAATCACTCAATTCTGAGTTGATATGAGGAGTCAAATAATTCTAAAACTGGCCTGAAAAATTGGAACAAGCTGTGTTCATGAACTTCGGAGGGCAAAAAGACCTATTTAGAAGCCGATTTTGAGGTGTCAAATATTGAACTAGTTTCTGCAACTATTTAGATGCGGCTCGTTGCTAGCTTCAATTTGAGTACTCACGGAGTCAAAACGGACTTCTTATGAGGAAGATACACCTGTTTTACTGAACAGTGCGCAAAACAGATTTCAATCCGAATTCAGGTACGCGATTGATTCTAGATAGATCCAAATTTTTTTTCTTCTCTCTTTTTTTTCTCACCCTTTTTTTTCTTTTTCTTCTCTCTCTTTTTCTTTTTTTTTCTTTCCTTTTTTCTCTTTTTTTTTCTCTATCTTTTTTTTCTTTCCAAGACAAACTAGATAAGATGCAGATTGGATCAGGCGAAGATGTGAATGACCTCAACTATGATTATGACAATGAACAGTGCGTAGCACATGGTGGAAATTAATAGATAGGATGGTGGACAGCAGAAGGGATAATGATGCAGCGGCGGCGTGACTAATGTGAACATAACTCGAAACTCTAAAGGAACTAGACGCTAAGACCAGCAACTGACACGACGATGCAACCGATAATTCAACTATGCAAGCAATGAATAGAAAATTGCAAAGGCTCAGACTGGCTTGGATAAAGGATGAACAGATCTAACTTTTTTTTGTGTGGCTTTTTCTTGGACAATAGGTAAGAAAATAAATCTAATCTAGGAAAACTGGAAATTCTCACCGAGCAACCTGAAAACTGATACCACTTGATAGAGGCGGGGGTGTCCCGATCTTTCGATGAGATGATAACTATCGATTTGGTGGAGACGACTTTGACGATCCGACTACAAACGTGCACGACGTTGCGCCTGAGCAATCGCTAAACCAACTCCGAGAGGTTATTGACCACGCTGGAGCACGATCAACCTGACCACGAAGGTCTATTCCTGCAAACAATCGAAGAACGAGCAAAAATATGATAAAGCAATCTGAATATTGCGAATATATATGAAGTATTGATAATGGTGGGGATCCGTAAGCGGTCTTGGTCTGGTCGTTGGACACAAACGAAGTACACGAAGTTGCAATGGCTAACTTTTAACTAAACAAATCCCAAGGAAAAGCTACTAGATGGATCTACTTATATAGGAGCAAGGGGTGATGGCCAAGGAGGTGGGAGGACGTCCCAAGGCAGCCTAAAACTAAATCTAGGTCGTACAAGGCCAATGGGCCCAAGTGGAGGTGATGTAACACCTTTGGACTTGTAGTTTGACTCGGATTCTTCTGCAACATCAGATTGTTTCGTCCACAACTCAGCGCTCCGGACGAATTTGAAGGTGATTCCAATTGGGTTGGAAAGTGCACGAAACCTAGATTCCAACAAAAAAAGAATCACCCAATTCGGAGTCCGTTTGAAAAACTTGTGTGCATTTTGAGTCAGGTATGTCTGTGCAGTCCGAATCTGAATCCAGAACGTGAGAGACTTGGACTCTATCTTCTCTTGGGCCAAAAGTGACGTGAGAGAACTTTTTGGACAGCAAATAAACATCTCTTTCTTCCTTATCTTCATATGTGGATTGTACAAATGTCCCATACACCTGCAATTAGACAAAACACAAAAGTGTGTGAAGTATTTTTGTTCTGGATAACCTAAATAGATTATTGAATAGTTTGCACTAGAAATCACCTGACAAATATGCATGTATGCAATATTTTTGGTCGTGTCCAAGGTAGTCATGTCCTCATCACCCCTGAACTGGTATATCATGTTCTTCTTGTCAGGGACGTCCTGCTTAGCAAAGCGGGCGAGCTTCTGAAACAACTTGTTGTAGTCATAGACAGATATAGAGCCTTGCTTCAGGTTGCGGAATTCCTCACGCTTGCTTTCAACCATGCTCTGAGGAATATGATGAGCTTTGAAGTCTTGATGGAATTCATCCCAGGTAATCACACGGCCTCCTCTGGAATCTTTGTACTGCTGGAACCATTCTGCAGCTTGGTCTTTGAGTTGGAAGGAAGCAAACTTGACAAAGTCCTCAGGCCTGACGTTACCGCACTCAAAATGCTTGCACAAGTCCACAAGCCAATCGTCAACATCAGTTGCCTCAACACAATTGCTGAAGGTCTTAGGCTGGTTAGCAAGGAACTGGTTGAGTGTAGCAAAGTCATTCTGATTGTTGCCCTGGTTGCCTTGGTTGCCTTGGTTCGCTTGGTTGCGCTCTTGAAGAATTTGCATGATCAACTGCGTGTTTGCATTGGTAGCAGCCATCACAGCTTGCCATGCCTCCGGAGGAGGGGGAGGTGGTGGCAGATCCTGATTCTGATTCTGATTGTTGCCCTTAGCGGGAGCCATCCTGAAGAGGGTGACATCCGTTAGCACATTGACAGATAAAATTGAAGCTGAACCAAGCGGGTTGAAATTGCAACATATAGTCTTCACATCCGAACATAAGAACGAATGCATTCCACTTGAAATGGTCACATATCCATAAATTGAGAAGCCACTTAGAATTTAGGTAGAGGAATAAATCAACAAGGTACAGATCAAGAACGAATATTCGGTAAGAAATCCCAATCTCAAACCAAATATCCGTGGAAGAAAAGCTAGAGCTACAAGAATTCCCACCTATGAAACTCCCGAACCTTTCCGGTTATGCAATCAGGTGTTGGGGATACAGGGGAAGCATAATATCTCACCCAAATCTAGCAAATCCTACATCCAGCTGTATCCATCCTTCAACACATAACCGAGAAAAACTTCGGAAACAATCTACCTCAACCTTCGAAAAGCATCCGTTATACAAGTTATGGCAATACTCCCAAACTCCCGCCCCAGTACTGGGTGGCGTCGAGGTTATCTCACCAACAACTGGATAAAAGAGATTTTCGATGTCGGCGAACTAAACTCAGGTATTCCAGAACTGCAACGATAAAATTGTGACGACAACACCTTGGAGCTCAACTCCCCGGGACACTGCCACAACCCCTAAATGACAGGAGGCACCAAGAACAATGTTCTCGTCACAAAACCATTAGAACGATTCCAAGATACCCGCATGATCCTAAAAAAATTAGTGAAATTTGAGAAGAGAAGAGTCAAACTCTATGTCAGGATGCCTTACCAGAGCGATGAGGAGACTGTGGAGTAAAAAGAATTCCTAAACTCTCCGATATATAATTCCTAAATGACTCAAAACATTTTTCTAGACTCAACAACGGCTGCTAAAAATGATCAAGCAGTGGGGGCTCCTAAGGTCGGGGAAGGCTCTGATACCAACTTGTAACGCCCTCGATGCAGCTATATCTCCTACGCGTCAAAGCACGACTTAGAGGCATAACCGCATTGAAAGCAATGTCGCAAGTAAGGCAATCTTCACAACATCCCATGTAAATAGATAATAAAAGGGAAGGTAACATAGTTGGCTTACACTCGCCACTTCAAACAAAGTACATAAATAGCATTACATCATCCAATCACTCATGGCCCGACTATGATGCCAAAATAAAAGATCAACCCAACATCCGACACGGTCCCGATCGCCCCAACTGGGCACCACTACTGATCATCAGGGAAATACACATAGAAATGGCGTGAGTCCTCGTTGAACTCCCACTTGAGCTCAAGTGCATCATCTGGAACGGAGTCGTCAGGCCCTGCATCTAGTTTGGAAGTAATCTGTGAGCCACATGGACTCAGCAATCTCGCACCCTCGCGATCAAGACTATTTAAGCTTATAGGTAAGACAAGGTAATATGTGGAGCTCCAGCTAGCGACTAGCATATATGGTGGCTAACCTGTTCGCAAATGAGAGCGAGAAGAGGAGGCAAAGCACGAACGAATAACTAGAGAACAACCTGCGAAAACATTACTCCAACACCGTGTTCACTTCCCGGACTCCGCCGAGAAGAGACCATCACGGTAACACACACAGTTGATTCATTTTAATTAAGTTAAGGTTCAAGTTATCTACAACCGGATATTAACAAATTCCCATCTGCCCATAACCGCGGGCACGGCTTTCAGAAGTTCAAATCCCTGCAGGGGAGTCCCAACTTAGCCCATGACAAGCTCTCATGGTCAACGAAGGATATACCTTCTCCCAAGATATTCCGATCAGACTCGGTATCTCGGTTCTACAAGACACTTCGACAAGTTAAAACAAATCCAGCAACACCGCCCGAATGTGCCGACAAATCCCGATAGGAGCTGCACATATCTCGTTCTCAGGGCACACTCAGATGAGCTCTCCATACAACTAAAACCAAACCCCGAGTTTCCCCGAGGGGGCGCTGCACAGGACTCTATTTTGGACCAACACTCAGAGGAGCACTAGCCCGGGGGGGTTTAAAATAAGATGACCCTTGGGCTCCGGAAACCCAAGGGAAAAAGAGGCTAGGTGGCAAATGGTAAAACCATGGTTGGGCATTGCTGGAAGAGCTTTATTCAAGGCGAACTGTCAAGGGGTTCCCATTATCACCCAACCGCATAAGGAACGCAAAATCCGGGAACATAACACCGATTTGACGGAAACTAGGGCGGCAAGAGTGAAACAAAACACTAGGCAAAAGGCCGAGCCTTCCACCCTTTACCAAGTATATAGATGCATTAAGATAACAAGATAATATAGTGATATCCCAACAAGTAAATAATGTTTCAACAAGGAACGGTCTCCAATCTTCACCTGCAGCTAGTAACGCTATAAGAGGGGCTGAGCAAAGCGGTAACATAGCCAATCAACGGTTTGCTAGGACATGATGGGTTAGAGGTTCCTCATGGCAATATACGAGGCATGATAAGCAAGTGGTAGGCATCATAGCATAGGCATAGCAAAAGAGCGAGCATCTAGCAAAGCAAAGATAGAAGTGATTTCGAGGGTATGATCATCTTGCCTGCAAAGTTGTCAGAGTTGACTGGATCCTTGAAAGCAAACTCAACGGGCTCCTCGTTAGCGAACTCGTCTCCCGGCTCTACCCAAACAAGACAAATAAGCAAAAAGGACACAATCAACCACGTGCAAAGCTCAAACAACATGATGCAACATGGTATGCTATGCGGGATGCGATATGTGATGCATGTGCAAGATTTGACAAGGAATGATTGAACCTGGCCTCAACTTGGAAACCCAAGTGTGCCACTGGAAAGGTGAGGTGATTTCACTTGAAATCAATATAAAGAATACCGGAATCGGAGACACGGTTTGGAAATGGCAAGCAAAACAAAAATGGCACCGGTCTGTGATAAACAACAAGTAGCATCTAAATGCAACAAGATGAACATGCTACAGCACTCAAACATGGCAACAAAATACATGGCAAGGATCCATTCATGATGCTTGACAAAAGATGAACACTGAGCTACAGCCAATTCATCCATTAACAGGTTTAAACAAGCATGGCAAAAGTGCAATTGGTAAACAGATTTCAGACTTAGTGAAATTAACACTAGTCTGGAATTTCAGATCAGGTAGCACAGTTTGGAGCAAGAAAACTATATGCTACAGGAACTTAACATGGCAAAGTAAAGCATGGTATGGAGATACTCAAAGAGCTTAACAAAAGTCCCTTAGTGACCTTGAGCCAAAAGGGATCAGAAAATACAATTGCAAGCATGTGAACATGGCAAAAGCATAATCAGATCACAGACTTGGAGAAAAACTGGAGCATGCAAATCAGACATCAAGTAGGCATGTTTACGAGCTCGATGCACTCACTACAGAGCAAGGCATGACAAGCTAAGCATACACCCATTTAGAAAACACATTATACAAGCTAGAAATGGCAAGAACAACAACATAACATGCATGGATCAACTACAACATCCTCGGCAAAATCACTAACAAGTAGACAATCTGCCCAGATTCACGAAATAGGAAAAGTAGAGCTCGATTAACTCAAGCTAGGTTGCTCCATAATTGCCAACAAAGCCATGGATGGATAGAGCACTACAAGATTAACAAATCATCCTTACTGATCATCCTCAAAAGAGGCACGAATCACTAGGAAACAACATGAACATATGGCATATTGGTAAAAACAGATCAAGGACTTAGTGAAATTGCTAAGTCTCTGAAATCAGCATTAACGAATGCATCACTTTGCAAGCTTGTGCTAGTCACCAAACACATCACAAAAATACATGGATAACACCTCTGTAAGGATGGTAAAGCATATAAAAAAACTCATGTAGAGCTCAGGGGCATATCATGCACACATTAATCATGGCAAAAATAACAAATAGCTATTTGGTGCAGCAGATCTGACAATTAACTCAAGTAGCACTCTTCCAACAGCATTTCGGGCATCAATATGAACTCACATGAAAATGATGCAATGAGATAAAATGATGTGCTCTCTGAGACGAACATTTTGATATGCTATACGCCGAAAACGGATCTACGGATGCAAAGTTACGGCACGATGAACATGGTAATATAATCTATAGACTTGGGGGAAAAAGGAGTCAACCCTAGGGTTTGTCCGGTTCAGATCGGATCTGGCTGGCACTGTTCACGCGCGGAAACTGGAGTTCATCGGGGAGCTCGCCGGAGCTCGAGGAAGAGCGCGCCGGAGTGGAACTAGCCGTGGGGGACGAAGGAGACGAGGTCGGCCGGGTCACCGGAATGCGGTTGCCGGAGCGCCGCGGCGTCGGCCGGCGGGAGCGGCGCGGCGGGGCGGCGCCGTAGCGAGGCAGCGACGTCGGGCGTCGATGGCGGCCGCGGCGGCGACGGCCGGCGAGCCGGGCTCGGCCGCGAGGAAGAAAGGCGCGGGGCGCGCGGGGAGCTACGGGCCGGGGAGGGCCCGATCCGGGCTCTCCGAGCCGCGGCGGCGGGGACTGCGCGGGGTGCCACATGGCGGGTCTCGGTTGGCCGGAGGCGGCGGCGAACGCTGTCCGGCCGGGTCGGACGTGTCCGGTGCGGCGAGGAGCGGGGAAATTAGGGTTTCGGGGAAGAAGGAGACGTGAATTTCGGAGGGGGCTATTTATAGGCATAGGAGGAGCTAGGAGAGTCCAAATGAGGTGCGGTTTTCGGCCACGCGATCGTGATCGAACGCTCTAGATGATGGAGAGGGTTTTGGTGGGTTTTGGGCCAAATTGGAAGGGTGTTGGGCTGCAACACACACGAGGCCTTCTCGGTCCCTCGGTTAACCGTTGGAGCATCAAACGAAGTCCAAATGGTATGAAAATTGACAGGCGGTCTATGGTAGTAAACCAAGGCCGCTTGGCAAGTCTCGGTCCAATCCAGAAATGTTTAACCCCACACACGAAAAGAAGGTAGAATGACCACCGGAGGAGAACGGAGCGCCGGAATGCAAAACGGACAACAGGGAAAATGCTCGGATGCATGAGACGAACACGTATGCAAATGCAATGCACATGATGACATGATATGAGATGCATGACAACAACAACAACAACACACGAAGACAAAACCCGAACCCGAGGGAATAAAATAACTTAGCGCCGGAAACGGCAAGAGTTGGAGTACATATTAGGTAAATTACATCCAGGGTGTTACACCCATGGAGTAGCGCGCGGTGGAGGCTGGATGAACAGGAGCCCGTGGAGGCTGGAGGAGGTCGACGGTAGCCCGTGGAGACGGGAGGAGGTTGACGGTGGAGATGAACAGTATCCCATGGAGTCCCGTTTTGCGGTACGCCACACCCCTCCCGATGAACAGGACCCCCGTTTCGACCGTAGGAGGTCCGTTTCGTCCATTTTGCGGTACGCCACACCCCTCCCGATCAACAGGACCCCCGTTTCGACCGTAGGAGGTCCGTTTAATCCATTTTGCGGTACGCCACACCCCTTCTGATCAACAGGACCCCCGTTTCGACCGTAGGAGGTCCATTTCCTCCGTTTTACGATACGCCAGACCCCTCCCGATCAACAGGACCCTGTTCTGAACGCAGGAGGTCCGTTTCCTCCGTTGTGCGGTATGCCAGGCCTCGTTTCCATCGCCTGTTCCGTCCAAGCCCTCCCGATGAACACGACCACGCATTCCGTTGCGACCCAGCCGGTTGGCTCCCACGCGTTCCGTTGCCTCCCGATGAACACGACGCATTCCGTTGCCTCCCCATGAACACGACGCATTCCGTTGCCTCCCCATGAACACGATGACGACGTTGTTTCTCTGTTCCGACCCAGCCATGTACACGAGCCCTGGCCGTACATATGCGTGAGTAGGCGTTCGAGACCCCGCTCGTATGTACACATACGTGGCCGTATTTTCTTTCTTGCACCCTGGTCGATGTACGTACGTGTACATGCTACGTGCGCGCCTCTACTACGACACGTACGCGCCTCTACTACGACACGTGCGCGCCTCTACATCCACCAATATATATGTACGTACAGGTTCGTGACCAGAATGACAACACTACGTACACTTCGACCAGGTGGGTCCCGACTGTCAGGCACTTCCTTGCCTGCGAAGATGTACCTGGTGGGTCCCAGCAGTCAGGGGGGCGAACCGGTTTTTTTTCGAACACACTTCCTTGCGTATGAAGATGTAGCTGGTGGGTCCCAGCAGTCAGGGGGAAACGTTATTTCGCGAAATACAGGGGCCTGTCTGGTGGGTCCCAGCTGTCAGGTGGAGGAATCATTATTTTCCGCGTAATAAGGAGGCACTTCCTTGCTGCAGCCGTGGACCCAACTCAGCCTCTCCACTACAGTCCATGTACGATGGAAGTCGTTCCTTGACCATGTTGACCACGCCGCGCCGAGAGCACTAGGGCGGTGGACGACGGCGAGGCCTAGGAAGGAGACGACGGGGAGCCAGGGAAGACGTGGTAGTGGAAGCCCGCGGGAAGAGGAGTCCGAGGGTTCACTGGTTTGGCTGCGGTGTGAGGCTGCCGTCGCCGCAGGGCCTGGCCAGCGGTGGGAATAGTAGGGGGCGGTGAGGCCTCCGCGGCAGCACAGCCGGCCACGGGAGGCAGGAGCATGCGGCACGACCGGCGCTGCTTTGGGCGGCTGGAGCAAGAAGACCAGAGGTTGAAGAAGCACTACGGCCGTTGGATGGACATTGTACGGTCACTGGAGTTAGAATCGTTCATATTGACTAAAGTAGACAAAGGCCCCCGTCCCAGTCAACTTAGTAGGCCCACAAGTCAGCCTCCCACCATGGTGGGTCCCAGCTAGCAGGGGGGTATTTATTTTTTGTGCATAATAAGGAGGCACTTTCGGTGGGTCCGAGCTGACAGCGGGGGGGCGCTTTTTTGCGAAATACGCTGGCCCGTCTAGTGGGTCCCAGCAGTCAGAGGGAATGTTTTTTCACGAAATAAGGTGGCCCATCCGGTGGGTCCCTGCTGTCAGGTGGAGGAATAATTATTTTGCGTGTAATAAGGAGGCACTTCCTTGCGGCCGCGTGGACCCAGCTGTCAGCCTCTCCACGTATTGTACTCTTCCGATGGAAGTCGGTCGTTAACCACGTTGACCACGCCGCGCCGAGAGCACCAGGGCGGTGGTTTGGACGACGGCGAGGCCTAGGAAGGGGACGACATGGAGCCAGGGAAGACGCAGCAGTGGAAGCCCGCGCGGAGAGGAGTACGAGGGTTCACTGGTTCGGCTGCGGTGTGAGGCTGCCGTCGCCGTAGAATAACAGGGGGTGTGGGTGAGTAGAGGGATGGCCTGGCCAGCGGTGGGAGTAATACGGGGCGGTGAGGCCTCCGCGGCATCACAGCCGGCCATGGGAGGCAGGAGCACGCGACACGACCGGCGCTGCTTTGGGCGGCTGGAGCAAGAAGACCAGAGGTTGAAGAAGCACTACGGTCATTGGATGGACATCGTACGATCACTGCAGCTAGAATCGTTTATATAGACTAAGTTGACAAAGCCCTTGGTACGCGTCAACTTAGTAGGCCCACAGCTCGGATTTGGCAGAGAACATATAGCCCATTTGCGATTTGTAAGAATGTACATCCCATTTTTTAATTCTAATGGAATTTACTACAGCCCATTTACAGTTTGTTAAAAGTACATCCCAACTTCTAGCTAGGACAACGATTAATAATTTCAAACAACCACTCAAAACAGAATTCAAAAAAAATTCCCACATTTTGATTGGATCTGAAATATTTTTACCCGAAATTTCTAGTCAGGTTAAATATAATTTCAAGATAAAGTTGTACTATGCTAAAATCCAACGAAATATTGCGCGCGCAACAAGTAATGAAATTAAAATTTTCAAATTCCAAAAATAATATATTTTCAAACTAATTACGTGTTTGGTGCATAGTAACTGTCCAGTTATTATAATTACATCCCATTTATCATTTCTTAAAGTCCATTTTCTTGTTAAGCCTAATGCATACCTCCTAGGAAAGTTTGCAGCCCAGCGGGGCGAAGAATAACAAGTTGACCCGGATATTGTGTACAACTGTCGGCCCAGTTGCATTGCTGATGTTGAAAAAAAAAGGCCTGTGTAGTACAGTACAAACTAACATGGTTACTCAGCCCACATTCAGTGACGCCAGAAAGGCCCAAACAAGGCTTCTGTACAACTTTTTGAAGTCACTGAGCTCAATTAATAACTTAAGAAAAAAGTTAGATTATAGTGGAACCTAATTAAAAGTTGTCACGAGCAAATAAATAATTCAAGGGTCCCACTTGTGCGTGTGCGTGTGTGTGTGTGAGAGAGAGAGAGATAGAGAGAGAGACCCATCGGTCGATGCTCGTAAATACATCTTTCAGCCATATGCATTGCTGATGCTCAGTAAAAACTTATATAGTTGACACAATCATATAGAACATCATAGCACACTGAACTTGCATACAAAAATTTCATGCAGGCGGCACAATCAGCATGGAAGCAGTGGATCGCTACGGGAAGGGCTATGTTGAAACCAACGAAGTCGTACATAACGGTTCATCGTCTTTATCAATGACGGGGAAATATCTTGAATGTTGTGCAAAGAAAACAGATAGACAACACAATAAGTTCTGCTAGCACATTAAGTTGACGTACAACCCTTTCTAAAAAAAGTTCAGGTACAAAATTAGAATAGGTCACAATCAAATGTACTGGCATATCAGTGCTTCACACCCATAGCTCGGATTTAACTAGTATTTGACAAGATTCAGTTGTTACCTCAAATTAGAGCACATCCAGGTAGGCAGCCTTGCATGTTCTCCCAAAGAAGCAGTGGCCTCCGCCGCGCGATGGAGTAGGCCCTGTGCCATCCATCGTTCCGAGCAACACGGGGAAAGTCTGACGTTGACTCCTGTAATGGACATCGTCGATGGACCCTGGCACCAGCGGCGGCGGCAGGACTTCGATTGATGGATTGACCACTTCTTCGATATGCACGAACACTCAATACAGGTACATCCCTAACGTGGTCCGTGGCGGCCTTGGTGGCGACGAATAGTACAACCCCGGTTCCTGCACCGGTATCTCAACACCAATCACCTTCGGTATGGTGGACAACTTCTTCATCCATGCCATAACCGTCAGAGCCCAGCTGTCTGGAGGAACAAACATACTTACGAGCTCACCTCCAAGGTCGTTGATAAGCTCGTTCATGGACTCGCTATTCCAAGCACGTCGAGGCATGCCGTGGAAGGTAAGCTTTGTTAAAAACTCAAGCTCAGAGGGCACCAAGCCCCATCTTGGGTGCCACTAATCAAAGCTCACCAGTGCACCGTCGCAGAACAAATGTCGGGAAGATTCGAACACAGGACTGCAGTCGAAAGTTGTCCGGAACCTGATGAAGAAATCAGTCGGTGGCGGACAGACTTCGATGAGCAAGTCCCTTATTTGGATGCCGTGCACAATGCCAAGAGCTTTGACAAGGTCGTCCGGCGAGACGGGAGGCCGGTCGCCGTTGATGGTTACCATCAGCACTTTGCTGGCAAACTGGTCGTCAAGCGCCGCCATGCCACTATTGAGCGATAGCACACAGCGACCGAAGGCAGGACGGACCTCAGGATCTCTGGCTCGGAGATCCACGTTGACCGGTGACATGATAGTGCACTTGAGTACAGGGAATACATGAGGGGGATTTGGGGAACTGGAGTAGGAATCGAGATTCCAAAGGTGGGGGAGGGGCGGGAGACTGTGGATGAAAAGGTAGCATGAATTTCGAGCACGCACCAATATGCTCTCGGCGCGCAAGCACACGAAAACACCGGTGGCGCCCACATGTCGTCCTAAGAGTCCTTATTCTTTCTTTTTTGGAGAGCCCGGCCTTTTTTCAGGATCTTTTGAGAGCCCAGCCCGAGTGTCAGAATTGACTTGTTTGGCATTGCGTTACTACTCGACCCATATTCAATGACACCACACTGGCCCAAACAAGTGTACATCATCGAAAAGACACTGAGCTCAAATTATATAACTTGAAAAAAGGAGATATACTCTGAACACTGGAGAATGTTGATGCCCTCATTTAGCCCACTAGTAGTTCGAGACAATAAACAGTTCGAAACAACGATATATACAACATTCAAACACTGATGTAGGGTAGAACCCTAGTGGCCCAATCTTTCATGAAAGGAGAGAATCCCGCGATGAACACGAAGAACACGAGGAGGGAAACAAAGGGAAAATCACGAGGGGAACACAAGAGAACACTCAAACCAACAAGAATGATCACACATGCGCTAGATCCATGAACACAAAGGAGATACAAGATCCAAAGTCAACAACGGACGATACAAGAGGTAGCCAGTTTGTAACGCCCTTGATGCGGCTATATCTCCCACGTGTCGAAGCACGACTTAGAGGCATAACCGCATTGAAAGCAATGTCGCAAGTGAGGTAATCTTCACAACATCCCATGTAAATAAATAAAGGGGAAAGGATACATAGTTGGCTTACACTCGCCACGTCACACAAATACATAAATAACATTACATTCATCCAAATACACTCAAGTTCCGACTACGGAACCAAAATGAAGATAAACCCCAAATGCAACATAGACCCCAATCGCCCCAACTGGGCACCACTACTGATCACCTGGGAAAGACACGTAGTAACGACGAGAGTCTTCATCGAACTCCCACTTGAGCTTGGTCATATCATCTGGAGCGGTACCATCGGTCCCTGCATCTGGTTTTGGAAGGAATCTGTGAGTCACGGGGACTCAGCAATCTCACACCCTCATGATCAAGACTATTTAAGCTTATAGGAAAGGCAAAGGTATGATGTGGAGCTGCAGCAAGCGACTAGCATATATGGTGGCTAACATATTCGCAAAAGAGAGCGAGAAGAGCAGGCAAACGCACGGTCGAACAACTATGATCAAGAAGTGATCCTAGAACAACCTACGTCAAGCATTACTCCAACACCGTGTTCACTTCCCGGACTCCGCCGAGAAGAGACCATCACGGTTAGACACGCGGTTGGTGTATTTTAATTAAGATCAACTTCAGGTTTTCTACAACCGAACATTAACAAATTCCCATCTGCCCATAACCGCGGGCATGGCTTTCGAAAGTTCAAATCCCTGCAGGGGTGTCCCAACTTAGCCCATCACAAGCTCTCACGGTCAACGAAGGATATTCCCTCCCAAGACAATCCGATCAAACTCGGCATCCCGGTTACAAGACATTTCGACAATGGTAAAACAAGACCAGCAAAGACACCCAGATGTGCCGACAAATCCCGATAGGAGCTCCACATATCTCGTTCTCAGGGCACACCGGATGAGCCAGACGTCGGGTGGGCCAGCCCAGAGTTGCCCCTGGTAGCTCCGGACATCGCTCAGTTTGGACCAACACTTAGACAAGCACTGGCCCGGGGGGGTTTAAAATAAAGATGACCCTCGGGATGTGCGACTCCCAAGGGAAAAATGCTAGGTGGTGAATGGTAAAACCAATGTTGGGCCTTGCTGGAGGAGTTTTATTCAAGGCGAAATTGTCAAGGGGTTCCCATTATAACCCAACCGTGTAAGGAACGCAAAATCCGGGAACATAACACCGATATGACGGAAACTAGGGCGGCAAGAGTGAAACAAAACACTAGGCATAAGGTCGAGCCTTCCACCCTTTACCAAGTGTATAGATGCATTAATTAAATAAGAGATATTGTGATATCCCAACAAAATATCCATGTTCCAAACATGGAACAAGCTCCAATCTTCACCTGCAACTAACAACGCTATAAGAGGGGCTGAGCAAAGCGGTAACATAGCCAAACAACGGTTTGCTAGGACAAGGTGGGTTAAAGGCTTGGCTTAACAATATGGGAGGCATGATATAGCAAGTGGTAGGTATCGCAGCATAGGCATAGAAAAATAGCGAGCAACTAGCAAGCAAAGATAGAAGTGATTTCGAGGGTATGGTCATCTTGCCTGAAATCCTGCAAGGAAGAAGAACGAGTCCATGAAGAAGACAAACAGACGTAGTCGAACGGGTCCTCACAAATGCGACGTTATCGGAACCAATCCGAAGAATCAACACCGGAAAGAAGCACACAACATAGTAAACAACCAACACATGAACATGGCATGATATGCGGGATGCGGTATGTGATGCATATGCATGATTTGAAAAGCAATGATTGGACCTGGCCTCAACTTGGAAATGCAAGAGTGCCACTGGGAAGGTGAGTTGATTTCGGTCGAAATCGATATAAAGATCACCGGAATCGGATGCACGGTTTGGAAATGGCAAGCAAAACAAATATGGCACCGGTCTGCGATAATCAGCACGAGACCATCTAAATGCAACAAGAACAACATGCTACAGCACTCTAACATAACAACAAAATACATGGAAGGGATCCACTCAAGATGCTTGACAAAAGATAAACACTGAGCTACGGCTGTGACGCCCGGATAATTAAGCTACAGTAATTCTCTGCTAATGATGCCATGTCACTTTGATCACGGTGGCTAATCTCGAGTTAGTTCGAAACCGATTCAAATTCAAATTCAAAATCAGGCAAACAATACAAGTTTTCAAATATTAAAACAAAAATGTTCGGAGTAAGCTAGATAATCCATATTAAATATTGGTGAAGAAACCACACTTGTGTAAAGTATTTAAATGCACTATAGTAAGTAAAACAGCAGCAAGACAATTAGTTAAATGCTTTTAAATACTAAACAGATGTTAATCTAGTTTATATAATCACCAAACTTTTTGGAGTAGGTGGCCTATGTTATTATGCTAATTTAGGAGTAGGGGTTATATTTTTGTAAAGCTGTTTTGCTAACTAAAATAAATAAAACAGAAAAGAAAATAAGAAAAGGAATGCAAATCTGAAAACAAAAGAAAACAGGAACCCCCCCCCCCCCCGGGCCAAGTGGCCCAGCTGGCCACCAGGCCGATTAGGCCGGCCCATCCCCACACCTCCATAACCCCCGTGACACCCAAACCCTAACAGATCGCCCCACTCCCCCTCCCCACGATCCCCACATCTCTCTCCCCTTCCCCGATCCAGATCGGGATCGGGGGAACGAACCTCCCCACGGCGAACCGACCCTGTCGACCATCCCCGCCGTCTTGACGCCGCGCGGAACCGCACTGCCTCCTCCCCGACGCGCTCCACCGACCTCGATAATGCCACGATCCGTCGTCGCCGAGCGCCATTCGCCGGAGCTCCTCCGTCGTTGCCGGAACGCCGTCCTCGTCCTCCTCCCCACCGGACTGCGCCCGCCTCCCCGACGTCGCAACGACGCCTCGTCTCCGTCCTCCTCCACAATGGCCGCCCTCGAGCCTCGCCGCCCCCCTGGTCTCTACTCGAACGTGAGGACCGCCTCCCCTCTCTTCCCTCTATGTCCAGCGCCGCCTCCCGTTCGTCCCCGCGCGCTAGCACGAGCGCGCCCTCGCCATGGCCACGCACGGCTGCGCACGGCTGCGCCCCCTCACGCACATCCCCGCTGCCTCTCGCCGTTTGCCCGTGCCATCATGGGCCTTCCCTTCGCTCCCAGCCCCGGCGCCATCCCGACGTGGCCACGCCGCTGCCGCCTCAGGCAACCGGCCTCGTCATGGCCACTGGCCCCCCCTTGCCTTGGCAACCTGCCGGGTCCGCCGCCCTGCGCCCCCCTGGGCATGCGCCCGCTCGGGCTGTGCCCTGCGACCGATGTTCGCTAGCACCCGCTAGCGCCCGAACCCACTAACGCCCCAGGGCCCTATGACAAAGGGGGCCCGCTCAGAACGTTTTTAGAAAATAATAATAAAAATAATAATAACAATAATAAATTTAATTAATTAATTAACTAAAATAATTAAGTTAATTAATCCTAGATAATTAATGTAATTAACTAGTTAGTTTAATTAAACAGTAATTAGATTAGTTAAACCTAATTAGACTAAACAGTCAATGACGAGCAGGACCCACACGTTAGTTGACCGGTCAACACCTCTGTTGACTGATGACGTCATGCTGACGTCATGATGACGTCAGCAAACACTATTCTGGATAATGTTAGAATTAAGTAGTTAAATAAATCCTAAAAATGATTTAAATCTTTAGAAAATCATATCTTTTAATCCGTAACTCGGATGAAAATACTTTCTACATGAAAGTTGCTCAGAACGACGAGACGATTCCGGATACGCAGTCCGTTCGTCCGCCACACCCCCCTAACCTATCGAACCCGCAACTTTCCCCCTCCGGCTCCTCTGCCCGAAAACACGAAACACCGGGAATACTTTCCCGGATGTTTTCCCCCCTTCACCGGTATCACCTACTACCGCGTTAGGGCACACCGAACACCGCGTATTGTCTTGTTATATTTTGTGATGCTTTGTTTGCTCTGTATTCATTATTTCTTCCCCCTCTTCTCTCCGGTAGACTACGAGACCGACGCTGCTACTGACCAGTTCGACTACGGAGTTGACGACCCCTCTCTCTCTTGCCAGAGCAACCAGGCAAGCCCCCCCCCTTGATCACCAGATATCGCCTATTCTACTCTATACTTCTTGCATTAGAGTAGTGCAGCATGTTACTGCTTTCTGTTATTCCTATCCTGTTGCATAGCCTGTCATTGTTGCTACAGTCGTTGATACCCTACCCGCAATCCTAAATGCTTAGTATAGGATGCTAGTTTATCATCATTAGCCCTACATTCTTGTCAGTCTGCCTTGCTTTACTATTGGGCCGTGATCACTCGGGAGGTGATCACGGGTAAATACTATACATACATACATACTATACAGACGGTGACTAAAGTCGGGTCAGCTCGATGAGTACCTGCAAGTGATTCTGATGAGGGGGCTGAAGGGACAGGTGGCTCCATCCCGGTAGAGGTGGGCCTGGGTTCCCGACGGTCCTCGACTGTTACTTTGTGGCGGAGCGACAGGGCAGGTTGAGACCACCTAGGAGAGAGGTGGGCCTGGCCTTGTTCGGCATTCGCAGATACTTAACACGCTTAACGAGATCTTGGTATTTGATCTGAGTCTGGCTACTGGCCTATACGCACTAACCATCTACGCGGGAGTAGTTATGGGTATCCCGGCGTCGTGGTATCAGCCGAAGCACTTCAGACGTCAGCGACGGAGCGGCGCACGCCGGATTGGAACGTAAGCCTGCTCTTGTATTAAGGGGGCTAGTTCTGCTTCCGGTCGCCCTCGCAACGTGCAGGTGTGCTATGGGCGATGGGCCCAGACCCCTGTGCGCTTAGGTTTAGACCGGCGTGCTGGCCTCTCTGTTTTGCCTAGGTGGGGCTGCGACGTGTTGATCTTCCGCGGCCGGGCATGACCCTGGAAAGTGTGTCCGGCCAAATGGGATCGAGCGTGTTGGGCTATGTGGTGCACCCCTGCAGGGAAGTTAATCTATTCGAATAGCCGTGATCTTCGGTAACAGGACGACTTGGAGTTGTACCTTGACCTTATGACAACTAGAACCGGATACTTAACAAAACACACCCTTCCATGTGCCAGATACAACCGGTGGTCGCTCTACCTCAGGGATATGAGGAGGGGATCGCCGGGTAGGATTATGCTATGAGATTCTATTTGGAGATGCTACTTGGAGATGCTACTTGGAGGACTTCAATCTACTCTCTTCTACTTAATGCAAGACGGTGGCTGCGAGAAGCGTAGTCTTCGACAGGATTAGCTATCCCCCTCTTGTTCTGGCATTCTGCAGTTCAGTCCACTGATATGGCCTCCTTACACATATACCCATGCATATGTAGTGTAGTTCCTTGCTTGCGAGTACTTTGGATGAGTACTCACGGTTGCTTTCTCCCCCCTTTTTCCCCTTTCCTTTCTTTCTGGTTGTCGCAACCAGAGGCTGGAGTCCAGGAGCCAGACGCCACCGTTGACGACGACCCCTACTACACTGGAGGTGCCTACTACTACGTGCTGCCCGCTGATGACGACCGGGAGTAGTTTAGGAGGATCCCAGGCAGGAGGCCTGCGCCTCTTTCGATCTGTATCCCAGTTTGTGCTAGCCTTCTTAAGGCAAACTTGTTTAACTTATGTCTGTACTCAGATATTGTTGCTTCCGCTGACTCGTCTATGATTGAGCACTTGTATTCAAGCCCTCGAGGCCCCTGGCTTGTATTATGATGCTTGTATGACTTATTTTATTTGTAGAGTTGTGTTGTGATATCTTCCCGTGAGTCCCTGATCTTGATCGTACACATTTGCGTGCATGATTAGTGTACGATTGAATCGGGGGCGTCACAAGTTGGTATCAGAGCCGACTGCCTGTAGGAATCCCCTTTCCAACTCCTTGGCCGAAGTTGAGTCTAGCCATTGCAAAACTTTTACTAACTTGGTTGTGTGCCTTACGGGCCCACGTCGCCATTGGGTGGTATTAGGATCTTTTACTCCTCGTCTATACTCTGGGACTCTGATCTCTCCTCTATTCGGGTTAAATGAAGTTTACTAAATCTAACATTAGGATCTCGTTATCACTTTCACCCGGAGAGCCCCTTATTACTAATGATCGTCTGCTGCACCAGAAGACCCTGAAGATACTCTCCACTGTTAACCTGAGAACTTGTGTTCATCGCGTTTGCAATTCACCTTCCACCGCAAACCCTTATGGATAACTACTTGCATTTGTTATTCTTACATTCATCCCCAGTGGTCTTGTTATTACAAGATACCCTGAAAAACTCGTCGTTGTCTCAATAATCCCTTGAGCTTGCTGCCTTGGTGTTCTTTGTCACTTGAATACCCCTACGGTTAATTCTCGCACTTATCGAGTATCCGCTCATCCCCCAGTTGTTCATGTGTTACACAAAAGTCTTCGAAATACCACCCGATATTCCGAAAATCCTCAGCAACCTATTGCTCTGGAATTTCTTGTTTGCTTTCATTATGATTAATCCCATAAGTATAGAAATCTTATTGACATTCCTTGTCATTATCATTTTGAGTCTGTTGACTCAATATGCCGCGAATACACGCAATCATCATTGATCCTTATAAATTACCTTTCCGGCTGAGCTTCCATTCTTTTAACTGGAATTGGTTCTCGACCAATCCAATTGTCGTTGATTGTACCCTAAGGCTATTCAACTTATCCATCCCTAATCAGAGCATTGCTTCTGATCCCTTGAATTGGAAATCATAATTCCTTTGCATTTGACAATTGAGTTAGTCAGTTGTTTCTATAATCTGATCTCCTTGCATTCTTCTTCCTCTAGTTGAGTACCGATACTCGTATCAGATCCTTTGTGGACCATCAAGTCCTTTGTTGGATTGTTATCCGACAGTGTCCTTCACATTTGATCACTTTATGAGTTCTTCCCCTGATACATAATGCCTTTGTTAAGTTGTATCCTCTGCTTGGCCAACCATGCTCTGCTTTCGGGCTTGTGTTATTTACTCTTGAAACTTGTGGTATATGTTTCTAAGAAGCCCCTATGGGTTGAACATATGCCTTCTCTAAACCGTGTGAACCCGAAAGTTTTCACGAGTCATACTCTTCAGGTGCTTCACCAGATAAAATTTCAACACTGCAACTTCATCGAACGTGAGAAGTGAATGAAAGGTTATGCATTGGAGAAGTGGGAGTCGACCTTGAACTTTGCGTTCATGCCCATGGACATGATGTACATCTTCTCATCGAAGCTTCTTTTAAAATCAATTATTCCCTTGGTATAAGTTCATCTTATATCTGAGATCTGGCCTTTCTGCAATCGTGGTTCTGACCATGTTCTCCTTTAAATATCATGTCCTGTGCAAGTTTAAGCACTTGTCTTCTATAGAGCAATACCCCAGTTCAACTTCTAGTTTGATATGTCGTCGAGTATTACCACCTGTATCTCGAGATTATCTTGGAACTGCATAATTTCTTATGAGTTCTTCATCAAGTACTACATACTCACCGATTACAATTTTTCATGGGCTCGGAGTTATTGAACACTCAAAGACACTGATAACTGAACTGAGTCCGCTCTACGGTTCAACAACTCTTCAGTAAGCTTCTATAAGTACGATTTTGTAACCGATCACGCCATTCCTAGCCTGTTTGGCTATATCATTGTCGTGACGATTCTAACGGTGCTACCTGGTCCTTATTCTCGGAGCACCAATTTTCGACGATGAACTAACCTTACGTCGATTTTCCTCGTCATACCCTTTCACCTTAAACAACAAGCTTGAGTTCGAGTTTGTGTCGTACCCATGGTCCCAATGAATTTTGGCTTCATCATTTCCGTTGACTTGATGTCATCACCAATCAGTTACATCTTCTCGAAACCTCTCGACAAATGTGTCGTGATCATCATCAACATTCTGAGGTCTTCCAAGATATCTATCGAATTCTTGATGAGAAATAGCATCCTTTGCCCTCGATGGTTTGGGTTATCATCCACAACATTATTGCATTCCCTCCAACACAAAAATTGTTCCTGTTTTGTGTTGTACCTTGAGTTCCTTGTTATCCAACTTATGTTATGATTCTACCGCGGAGTATTACCATCTTTGATGTCAAGAAGGTTGTGGGGATTGCTCCACCTCTTAAGAATTCTTGCTATAGTGATACCTCTCGCCATCACCATTCTTTCTTGGTCCCCGTGTTGGTTCTAACTAGGATACCAACAGATGAACGGTGCTATTTGGATTCTGCCCTTCTAGCAACCCTATTGCTTTGAAGTTAATGGTTGGCCGTTCATTCTTAGACTATTGATTATTGAATCACCATTCCAATGTTGGCCGTGCAACCCAGCCCATATTTCGGGTGCACCTTTCAACCATTGTTAAATTGTGTATGTTTTCCTCAAGCATACATCAATATATAATTTTGATCTGGCAAATGTTATCTCCTTGTTCACATAATTGTGGAAATCCATCCTTTGGAAATTTTGATGAATTGTCGCTGAGTTCATCAGCCACCTCCTTGTCCTCTCCTTGGGTTAATGATGAACTCTTGTTAACGGAAATCACTTCATAGTTCATTTCCCGAGAATCTTACAGTGTCATCCCGTCAATTTGTGTTGCACCTTTCTTCTCAGGCATCCTCAGTCTGAGGTATCCTGACACCAATCAGATCTGAATCTCGGTCAGATATGATGGTTGGAACATATTTCCAAGAGCTATAACATTGGTCTTTATATGACCCGGTAAGGTGATGTCATGCCTAGCACTCCTAACCGGAGGACCTATTGTTGTAGTTCCCTTTTTAACTAGGTTAACCATTTTTCAATGAGGAAATTGAATGCCTTGTTTAATAAGTTATCCTAATGGATCCTTTGTATATCCAAAGTACGACCTTTGCTTCAAGACCATGTGAATGTTATCTCGAAGCTTGTCTATGGTACCCTAATTTTCAACAAGAACATTTGAAGCCCAATGCTAAATGTTTCCTGCTCAATTATCCAAACACCATTGTATGGGTAATGTCAGGAAATTTCTCACCCCGTACCTAAAGAGTTTTCTACATTATATCCTGTCATCGATATCATGCTCTGCTTGTCCTTGGGAATGATATACCCCTAAAATATGTGTTCAAGCACATTTTCCTTTCCATTAATTTGTTTAACCTTCCTTGTGATCCATATGATCTAAGCAGTAATGTTCTTCTGCTTATGTAAGCACCTTGTTGTACCACTCTGTCTGTAAGATCCTTTTACTGTTGTTGATGACATTCCGGTAACCATCGATGGGTGATAACTTTGCCAATTGGTTCGCCTCGTTCAACAAGAAGGAAAATTGCTCTCTTCGTTCCCCGTCCTTGGTATCGACATTGTTGCCGGCATAGTTGACAAGCTATTCACTGACATGCCTCCCTGTCGCGGCTGTGCAAGATGACATCACCCTTCCTACTTTCAACCCACATGGTGGGCCCATAACCCACAGGTCCACTGGATCGAAACCTGACTCTTCTTTACAACCCGGATTCTAATGTATCCTTTGCACCTGGCTTCGTATGTGATTCACGAGCTAAATGCTATACCATTATTCATCCTGGAATCAAACACCATGTTATTCTCGTTGTTCAAACCCCCCATTCCAGCTTCTGTCTAGTCATCGAATGATTGCCTACCCGTTTGAAACTTTGGTACCATCGTATATTGCACTCAACGAATTCACTGAAATACAACTCGTGGGGCACCTTGTGTATTTCCCATTGAGTTCATCGTCAGATGCCCAGCTTTGTGGAGATGCGTTCTTCCAGAGTTTTTTCCCTTGGTCGCATTCGTAGGACGATGGAGATCCCGAAGAAAGGATGACGGCTCCATCATGATGACCTGGAGCAGAGAAATGAAAACTTCAACGTAATGGATCCACCTCTTCGAGAAGAGCAACCAAAGACAAGAAGATTTGTTAGGATTTCCTAACCAGACCTTTCCCCCCTAGTCCCCCTCTTCAATCTCGGGACGAGATTTCTTGTAGTGGAGGAGAATTGTGACGCCCGGATAATTAAGCTACAGTAATTCTCTGCTAATGATGCCATGTCACTTTGATCACGGTGGCTAATCTCGAGTTAGTTCGAAACCGATTCAAATTCAAATTCAAAATCAGGCAAACAATAAAAGTTTTCAAATATTAAAACAAAAATGTTCGGAGTAAGCCAGATAATCCAAATTAAATATTGGTGAAGAAACCACACTTGTGTAAAGTATTTAAATGCACTATAGTAAGTAAAACAGCAGCAAGACAATTAGTTAAATGCTTTTAAATACTAAACAGATGTTAATCTAGTTTATATAATCACCAAACTTTTTGGAGTAGGTGGCCTATGTTATTATGCTAATTTAGGAGTAGGGGTTATATTTTTGTAAAGCTGTTTTGCTAACTAAAATAAATAAAACAGAAAAGAAAATAAGAAAAGGAATGCAAATCTGAAAACAAAAGAAAACAGGAACCCCCCCCCCCCCCGGGCCAAGTGGCCCAGCTGGCCACCAGGCCGATTAGGCCGGCCCATCCCCACACCTCCATAACCCCCGTGACACCCAAACCCTAAAAGATCGCCCCACTCCCCCTCCCCACGATCCCCACATCTCTCTCCCCTTCCCCGATCCAGATCGGGATCGGGGGAACGAACCTCCCCACGGCGAACCGACCCTGTCGACCATCCCCGCCGTCTTGACGCCGCGCGGAACCGCACTGCCTCCTCCCCGACGCGCTCCACCGACCTCGATGCTGCCACGATCCGTCGTCGCCGAGCGCCATTCGCTGGAGCTCCTCCGTCGTTGCCGGAACGCCGTCCTCGTCCTCCTCCCCGCCGGACTGCGCCCGCCTCCCCGACGTCGCGACGACGCCTCGTCTCCGTCCTCCTCCACAATGGCCGCCCTCGAGCCTCGCCGCCCCCCTGGTCTCTACTCGAACGTGAGGACCGCCTCCCCTCTCTTCCCTCTATGTCCAGCGCCGCCTCCCGTTCGTCCCCGCGCGCTAGCACGAGCGCGCCCTCGCCATGGCCACGCACGGCCGTGCACGGCCGCGCCCCCTCACGCACATCCCCGCTGCCTCTCGCCGTTTGCCCGCGCCGTCATGCGCCTTCCCTTCGCTCCCAGCCCCGGCGCCATCCCGACGTGGCCACGCCGCTGCCGCCTCAGGCAACCGGCCTCGTCGTGGCCACTGGCCCCCCCTTGCCTTGGCAACCTGCCGGGTCCGCCGCCCCGCGCCCCCCTGAGCATGCGCCAGCTCGGGCTGTGCCCTGCGACCGATGTTCGCTAGCACCCGCTAGCGCCCGAACCCACTAACGCCCCAGGGCCCTATGACAAAGGGGGCCCGCTCAGAACGTTTTTAGAAAATAATAATAAAAATAATAATAACAATAATAAATTTAATTAATTAATTAACTAAAATAATTAAGTTAATTAATCCTAGATAATTAATATAATTAACTAGTTAGTTTAATTAAACAGTAATTAGATTAGTTAAACCCTAATTAGACTAAACAGTCAATGACGAGCAGGACCCACACGTTAGTTGACCGGTCAACACCTCTGTTGACTGATGACGTCATGCTGGCGTCATGATGACGTCAGCAAACACTATTCTGGATAATGTTAGAATTAAGTAGTTAAATAAATCCTAAAAATGATTTAAATCTTTAGAAAATCATATCTTTTAATCCGTAACTCGGATGAAAATACTTTCTACATGAAAGTTGCTCAGAACGACGAGACGATTCCGGATACGCAGTCCTTCGTCCGCCACACCCCCCTAACCTATCGAACCCGCAACTTTCCCCCTCCGGCTCCTCTGCCCGAAAACACGAAACACCGGGAATACTTTCCCGGATGTTTTCCCCCCTTCACCGGTATCACCTACTACCGCGTTAGGGCACACCGAAAACCGCGTATTGCCTTGTTATATTTTGTGATGCTTTGTTTGCTCTGCATTCATTATTTCTTCCCCCTCTTCTCTCCGGTAGACTACGAGACCGACGCTGCTACTGACCAGTTCGACTACGGAGTTGACGACCCCTCTCTCTCTTGCCAGAGCAACCAGGCAAGCCCCCCCCTTGATCACCAGATATCGCCTATTCTACTCTATACTGCTTGCATTATAGTAGTGCAGCATGTTACTGCTTTCTGTTATTCCTATCCTGTTGCATAGCCTGTCATTGTTGCTACAGTCGTTGATACCCTACCCGCAATCCTAAATGCTTAGTATAGGATGCTAGTTTATCATCATTGGCGATCACGGGTAAATACTATACATACATACATACTATACAGACGGTGACTAAAGTCGGGTCAGCTCGATGAGTACCCGCAAGTGATTCTGATGAGGGGGCTGAAGGGACAGGTGGCTCCATCCCGGTAGAGGTGGGCCTGGGTTCCCGATGGTCCCCGACTGTTACTTTGTGGCGGAGCGACAGGGCAGGTTGAGACCACCTAGGAGAGAGGTGGGCCTGGCCTTGTTCGGCATTCGCGGATACTTAACACGCTTAACGAGATCTTGGTATTTGATCTGAGTCTGGCTACTGGCCTATACGCACTAACCATCTACGCGGGAGTAGTTATGGGTATCCCGGCGTCGTGGTATCAGCCGAAGCACTTCAGACGTCAGCGACGGAGCGGCGCGCGCCGGATTGGAACGTAAGCCTGCTCTTGTATTAAGGGGGCTAGTTCTGCTTCCGGCCGCCCTCGCAACGTGCAGGTGTGCTATGGGCGATGGGCCCAGACCCCTGTGCGCTTAGGTTTAGACCGGCGTGCTGGCCTCTCTATTTTGCCTAGGTGGGGCTGCGACGTGTTGATCTTCCGCGGCCGGGCATGACCCTGGAAAGTGTGTCCGGCCAAATGGGATTGAGCGTGTTGGGCTATGTGGTGCACCCCTGCAGGGAAGTTAATCTATTCGAATAGCCGTGATCTTCGGTAACAGGACGACTTGGAGTTGTACCTTCACCTTATGACAACTAGAACCGGATACTTAACAAAACACACCCTTCCAAGTGCCAGATACAACCGGTGGTCGCTCTACCTCAGGGATATGAGGAGGGGATCGCCGGGTAGGATTATGCTATGAGATGCTATTTGGAGATGCTACTTGGAGATGCTACTTGGAGGACTTCAATCTACTCTCTTCTACTTAATGCAAGACGGTGGCTGCGAGAAGCATAGTCTTCGACAGGATTAGCTATCCCCCTCTTATTCTGGCATTCTGCAGTTCAGTCCACTGATATGGCCTCCTTACACATATACCCATGCATATGTAGTATAGTTCCTTGCTTGCGAGTACTTTGGATGAGTACTCACGGTTGCTTTCTCCCCCCTTTTTCCCCTTTCCTTTCTTTCTGGTTGTCGCAACCAGAGGCTGGAGTCCAGGAGCCAGACGCCACCGTCGACGACGACCCCTACTACACTGGAGGTGCCTACTACTACGTGCTGCCCGCTGATGACGACCGGGAGTAGTTTAGGAGGATCCCAGGCAGGAGGCATGCGCCTCTTTCGATCTGTATCCCAGTTTGTGCTAGCCTTCTTAAGGCAAACTTGTTTAACTTATGTCTGTACTCAGATATTGTTGCTTCCGCTGACTCGTCTATGATCGAGCACTTGTATTCGAGCCCTCGAGGCCCCTGGCTTGTATTATGATGCTTGTATGACTTATTTTATTTGTAGAGTTGTGTTGTGATATCTTCCCGTGAGTCCCTGATCTTGATCGTACACATTTGCGTGCATGATTAGTGTACGATTGAATCGGGGGCGTCACAACGGCTAAATCACACAAGAGCAGGTTCAAACAAGCATGGCAAAAGAGCAAAAGATATCAGCTTCACAGACTTAGTGAAAATACTAACATGACATACACAACATCAGGAAGCAATGTTTAGAGCAAGCAAACAACATGCTACAGGAACATATCATGGCAAAGAAGAGCATGGCATGCTAGTACTAGACGCACTTAACAAAACTCCCTCACTGAACATGATCCAGAAACCTATGGATAAGATGATAGCATCAATGCAAAATGACAAGTTATCTAAGCAGTTTGAGACTTAGTGGAATAACATGACATGGCAGAAAACAGATTTATGATAGCATGTTTGCAAGCTTGTGTCACTCATCACAGTGCACTTCATGGCATGTAATAAAATCTAGCATGAAGTAGACATGAAAGTGAAGCTATACATGTGCAAAACTATCACATAGCATGATTGAATTTAAAGACACAAAAATGACAAAACAACAATATGATATAAAAGTGACATGTGTGCAAGCTTGCTCAAATGAAGAAATAGATGCCACCAATGGATTCATTGAATTTTTCTAGCCCAAAAACATATATAATATGCATATGTTTATGTATGAAAAATGCACACAAATGCAATAAGTTAAATACTGCCTATAATGTTATTAACCAGATTTGGCAATATCCCACAGATAGGAACATATCATGGCAAAGAAGAGCATGGCATGCTAGTACTAGACGCACTTAACAAAACTCCCTCACTGAACATGATCCAGAAACCTATGGATAAGATGATAGCATCAATGCAAAATGACAAGTTATCTAAGCAGTTTGAGACTTAGTGGAATAACATGACATGGCAGAAAACAAATTTATGATAGCATGTTTGCAAGCTTGTGTCACTCTTCATAGTGCACTTCATGGCATGTAATAAAATCTAGCATGAAGTAGACATGAAAGTGAAGCTATACATGTGCAAAACTATCACATAGCATGATTGAATTTAAAGACACAAAAATGACAAAACAACAATATGATATAAAAGTGACATGTGTGCAAGCTTGCTCAAATGAAGAAATGGATGCCACCAACAGATTCATTGAATTTTTTTAGCCCAAAAACATATATAATATGCATATGTTTATGTATGAAAAATGCACACAAATGCAATAAGTTAAATACTGCCTATAATGTTATTAACCAGATTTGGCAATATCCCACAGATAGGAACATATCATGACAAATAAGAGCATGGCATGCTAGTACTAGACGCACTTAACAAAACTCCCTCACTGAACATGATCCAGAAACCTATGGATAAGATGATAGCATCAATGCAAAATGACAAGTTATCTAAGCAGTTTGAGACTTAGTGGAATAACATGACATGGCAGAAAACAAATTTATGATAGCATGTTTGCAAGCTTGTGTCACTCATCACAGTGCACTTCATGGCATGTAATAAAATCTAGCATGAAGTAGACATGAAAGTGAAGCTATACATGTGCAAAACTATCACATAGCATGATTGAATTTAAAGACACAAAAATGACAAAACAACAATATGATATAAAAGTGACATGTGTGCAAGCTTGCTCAAATGAATAAATGGATGCCACCAATGGATTCATTGAATTTTTCTAGCCCAAAAACATATATAATATGCATATGTTTATGTATGAAAAATGCACACAAATGCAATAAGTTAAATACTGCCTATAATGTTATTAACCAGATTTGGCAATATCCCACAGATAGGATGTCCAGATCTGGACCTGCCCGATTTGGAAAGATGCCATTTCCAGAAATGAGCTGCGCTGGAATAAATAATAAAAAAAGATAATGAAGGAGGAGTTGTGTGCGTGTGTAAGACGGTGGGGCCCTATTGTCAATGGCACAAAGAAATTAAAAGGCCAAGACAAAATACATGCAGACCCTAGGATTTGATCTCTGGCCTCGTAAGTAGAACAAAGAGGTGCTAACCACTGTGCTAGAGGAGTCCTTGTGATGGACATGCGGAACGGCCTTAATAAAGCAACTAGGCGCTGTGACCAGGATCAAGAAACGGAAGAGCGCGGGAGCCAGGAACTCGTCCGCGACGACATCAAGCCAGCATGGCAGCGCTAGCCACTGCAGAAGTTGCGGCGGGTTTGCGGAAAAGGGATAGGCCTCTCATGTGGGACGCGTAGGTGTGTGCGTGGGGTGAGGAGACCACGGCGAGGTTGTGCATCAGAGATCAGACCGTCCATGGTTACGTCCATGGCGGCCGGCTGGAGGGAAGACGCCGTGTGCGGGTGTGCGGCGAGGCGCGGCGTCCGCGTGGTGTGCAAACAGAAGCAGTGTCTGGTGGGGTGTGCTAGTGCAAATGTGCGGCAAACAAGGCATCGACTTGGCTCAAAACAGCCATGGCGATAGCACGGCAACAGCGGCTCGGACACGACGGGATCGGTGGCTACATGCATGCAAAGAAGCGGTAAAGAGGGGATTCGATGCGGCTCACCGAGGGGGTGCGCAAGGTGAGCTCGGACGGGCGCGAGGAAGCCGACCCGAGGTGTGGCGAGGAGCTGATCGGGTGATGGTGCTCGGACCATGAAGCAGGGGAAGCAGGGGAGGCGACCGAGCGCTGGACTAGGTGAACCGGCTCGGGGATGTCGTGTGAGGGGTCGCTCCAGAGGAAGAAGAAGGCCGCCGGTGACGTGGATGACGCCGGGCTCGAGCTCGGCTTGGCTCGACCGGCCATGGCGACGGCGATGGCAGGGAGGCGCGTTGGGGAGGCTCCCGCCCAACTAACTCCGTGGATCGGTCGAGGAGGGTGACGGGGTGCAGGACGACATTCCGTAGAGGGTCCTGGCGCAGGCCAAACGCGAGGACGACGACGGACGCCGGCGGTTTTCTTCTCTCGGGTGCTCTTTTCTTGAGGAAGAAGAACAACAGAGAAGGAGACGAGTTGTGGCGGCGTTGATGGGAAGAGGAGAAGCTAGGGTAGGGCACAGACGTCGAGGGGTGGTATATAGGGCGCTAGGGAGCTGTACGGCAGCCCATCGAGCGGTGCCATGGCGATCTGATGGCTACTGTTTGGTCGTACAGCGGTGACGTAGGTAGAAGAAGGAGCAGAGGTGGGCTTGGGGTGGATGCCTGTGGAGATGGGCTGCTGCTGCTGGAGCTGGGCTCTCCCTTCCCCTCTTATTCCTTCTTTTCTCAATTTCCTCAAACAGAAAATAAGTGGGAAAAGCTCAAAGATAAAGTGAAGGCGTGAGAGAGAGATATGACAATGTATCTGGAGTCCTTGCATTATGCACAATTTGAATAAATGGACTTGGCAAATTTTATAGATACAAAAATAATTCAAGTTTGAATTAAATTCAAACTTGAGCCATTTTTGAACCCTGCCAAAACAAGCTCAAAGGATCTGAAATTTGGCAGAGAGGGTGTAGGAATGGTTTAAGATTAATAGGGAAAGAATGAACATTTATGGAGGAAGAAAAATGTCACTTACAAAAATGAAAGAAGGAAGAAGGAAGGAGGAGATGTCGGTGCATGGGCACAGCTTGAGATATAGCAAGGGGGTGATGCACACACACATCAAATATGAGAGTGCAATGCACATGGAAACAACATGAATGACACAATGCTATAATATGATGCATCAGGCAAAGGATGGCATAATGAAAAATGACAAGAGGCCCATTGCAACAAATGAAATGGCACAATGCAATATAATAAAAGATGAACATGATGCAAGAAGAGAAAATATGGCAAGGCACTCAACATGGTCATGATAACAAACAACTGAAACACATGACAACAATAGAAATAAATGAAGACAACTGGAGCATCAGACTCGGGGCGTTACATGGTTCTTCTCCGTAGAGGAGGTCTTGAATCCACAAGGGGATCTTCCCATGAGGGGTCTTGAATCCAAGGTGGATCTTCTTCGTAGAGGGGCCGCGGTCTCTCTCGTGGAGTAGATCCGATATGGATGAGCAATGCTATATCTCTAAAATGAGCTAAACCAATGCTAACCCTAAAACGTAGGTGTAGGGGGAGTATATATAGTCTAAGGGGCAAAGGGGTGCATGGGCCATGGCACAGATGCGCTGCACGCAGGCAGGGGGGCCGGATGTTCGGGCCTTCCCGAGACATCGGATGTCCAGGCGCTGGGGTCGGATGTCCGGGCTGGCAGGGTCCAACCTTGTTGCTCTCTGGAATGGCGGGGTCGGGATTTCCGGGCTGGAGGCCGGATGTCCGGGGGATTGGGACGCGCCGGATGTCCGAGCTGGTCGCCGGATGTCCGGGCCATGTAGACTTGGTCGTTGGCTCCTTGCTGATGGTGACATGTCCAGGGGCCGGATGTCTGGGCCAGGGCCGGATGTCCGGGTCCTAGAAGCCGTCTCCGTCTTCTTCCGTCGTTGCTTCCATGCTTCCCTCGCGGATGGTGTAGTTGTTCCTTGGCGCTTGCACTCCTCGTTGTCGTCCGTAGTGTTCCGACAATACCTATGCATGCACACGAGAGGGGTGTCAAGTAGTATACCATCCTCGAAGGGGTCAAGTGAGCACGTGTAAAGGAGATGATTCACCTTTATGTATGTGAAGTAGATGTCGCACGTGTCACTTGCCAAACGGACTCTTGACATGGTGATGTCCATAGGATGCTCCGCATCATCTCCCCTCCCTTGGGAAAGATCCGACCTCGGATCGAAACCCAAATCACCATGAGAAAGAGATGGCGTCGCCGTGTAGGAGTGGTCGATCACCAAGTTCTCGTCATCTTGAAGCTCGAAATGGGCACTCTCCAATGTCGCACCATCTTGGGATTCCTTCAAAAGTAGCAAAGACAACAAACACTTGGAAAAACAAATGTGGTTAGCGTTAGTGCAAAACCAAGCATTCAAGAGGTGATTCACCAAACAAGTGTCGTCATCATGCAAAGCATATGGTGTGACAAAGCATTGTGACATGAGATTAAAGCATATCAATCGAGCACAAACAAATAAATCGTGGGGACAATCATGTGAATGTGAGGTAGTGATGCACATATGTGTGACAAGAGAAGAAGCATCTACCTCAAGTTCATAGCAAGCATGGGCAAATTGCTCAATGAAAGGTCTATGGTAGGCATAAGAAGCATTCACAACACCAAATAAAATGAAGTGTCTAAACACATGGGTCAAGTGCAAGACAATCCAAGCATAATGTGCATTGGGTGTAGTGAATATCGTGTGGCACTCAACACAATGGAAAGAGCAATTGTTCATCATGTGTGAGGCAATCAAGGAAAGCATGTAGCAGTCAATGGGACATGGCATATGTGAAGTGATGACATTGTTGCAACCAAACATGTGATAGGAGCAAGTAATCCAAGAATTGGATGCAACACACAAGGCATATATATCATGATGCATGGAATTGTGAAAATGACAAGTGGAAGCAAGATCTCTAACATGTGCGCAAGCAAGGGGTACAAGATGACAAATAAGTCGCATGGTGCAAGCAACACAAGTAGTATGATCCACAATATGCATGCTCATGGTTTTGGGGTTCTCAAAAGAGAAGGATATCACCTTGAAAGCATGTTCTTGTGCGTCCTTCACAATGCCGAAGTACAAGCAAGTGCGATGTAGAATCGTCGTGGTAGAAGGTGGTTCGCTCTCAAGAGCTCGGATTGTCAACTCACGTGACGTGGAAGTTGACACGAAGTCCAAGTATCCTACACATGCACACAAAAAAAGAAAGAACGTATGTGCATGGTAGATAAACACATCATCCATCATGATGGTTCTCTTCTCTTGCACATAACCATTAGAAGCACAAGTGCGTGAAGAATATGATGCAACAATGGCAATATTCATGGCACTAGGTATATGGTGCAAAGAGGTAAGACAAGCATGCTTCATAAGGAATATAGCAAAATCTCCAAATATATGTGAGAATGCTATGGGGGCGAACTCATTATCAATACTAAAGGCATAATTGCACTCAATACATGGCAAATTATCTAGCATGAGAGAGGCAACATATGGAGAGATATGACAAGAAGCAATAACAATCATGTCGTGCAAACTAGTGGAGCGAAGATGCAACACACTAGAGGAAATCATGGCAATGATGTCATGTGAGTAAATAATAAGCATAGGCAATGCACATGACATATCGCAAGCACAAACACAAAGCAAGATCATAGTATAATCATAGGCATGGGGCACAAAGCAAACATGGCAATAATAAGTGATATCTCCACCAAGCTTGCAAATACACATGGAAGTACTAGAATCAATCATCATGTGTAATGCAAAGCATGGGTCACAAATGCATGGCAAAGGCATAGGAATGAGCATATCATGCAAAGTGAACATGGCAAGATGGGCATATAATATGTAATGGACAATAACCCATAGCCAAGTGAGGGCCATGTAGAAGAAATGTGTGAAGTCTTTGCGCGAAGAGAGTGGTGGGAAAGACACTCCATGGGATCCCAAGTCATCATTGCTCTCTAGAGCTCGTTTTGTTAACTCATGGGATTGTGAGGTTGACAAGTATTCGTGGGTACCTACACAAAAGAGACACAAGACAAAGAAATTGTGTGTGTGGTAAATGTACACATCATCCATCATGATGTGTATGTGCACGTCTGAGTTAGCACAAGGTAAGCATTGCTCAAAGAAATTTGATGCATGGTATAAGAACATGTCATCCATCATGGAAGAATAGTTATTGTGTATAACACGATGGGGATGCAAATTGAGAATGCAAGTATATGGCACATCAATAGCATGTTTATTCATGGGAAGCATATGGTGCACACAAGTATTGGGATCATGCAATGAATGGGATGAATCAAAATCTCCTAAAATGTATGAGGAAACATGGGGGTCTCCTCATGAGCAATATTGGAAACATCATATGGAGAAAATGGACAACATCCAAAACAATGCATATCCGAAGCTAGGTAGTCATGGCATGGCATATGAGATAAATGATGCAAAGGGATCATATCAATATCATCACAAGAAAAGCAAATGCCAATAACCATGGGCTTGTCATCTATGCCATATGTGCAAATTGGGTTAATTTTAATGGCATATGCATAGTCACTATGAAGAGATTGCAAATATGACATATGATTGGTCTCATGCATAGCATATGACAAGTCAAGCAGATTGTCAAATATGATGTGACCTAGAGAATTGTCACAAAAAATCCTATGTGACATGACATCACAACTAAAAGACTCCACATGGCAATCATCATACTCATCATAAATGGGTAAATCATCGCATGGGGAAATCATACTAACATGAAGCATGTCAATAGGGGGATCAACATCATGCAAGCAATCAATGTCATGAATGTCCACTAGTGGGAGTAGAGCATCACCTTCACCTATGTTACCTTTGTCATTCCACTCATGTGGTGTAGGTGAGGTGGGAAAGACCAAATGGTGGTCATCTTCATCTTGATGGAACCATGTGGGGGTGCATCATATTCCACCATGGCCATCGTCTTGTCCAAAGGGAGGATGAAGTCATCGCGAATCGGCGTGTCATCATAGATGGGACCTAGCACCAAATGAGAAGACACAATAGAGGTAGAGGTCAAGTCGTTAGTGTTGAAAGTGGCCTCACATGACCAATTAACTATCTCACTCTCTCTATGTGGTGGTTCACTCACTCCCACAAAATAGGTGCACTCAATCTCACGTATGGTGGAGTCACTCATCTCACTCAAGTGGTGGGGGTTGTGGCTCTCCTCACATGGGAATTGTGGAAACACATCATATATGGGGCTAATGGTGAAGTCACTATCACTCTCAATATGGTGGCTAAAGTCACTCAAGTCATCACATGTCGCCGTGGTCGAAGGGAAAATCCCATGCTCAACCATCTCATTGTTGTTGCCGTGGATGAAGGCCGAAGATGGCACATCATCACTCTCGCCTCCTAAGATGGAAGCATCATCCTTGCTCGCCACCTTGTCGCTCGCCTCCAAAGCTTGGTCCTTGAGGTTCTCCGTAGTCGTACTTGTTGTCGCACCATCTTGAAAAAGAGTCGAAGTAGACTCGGCATCATCAATGCCACAAAGAGGGATGGCGGTGAAGTCGAACTTGGGAGCATCGTCTTGGAGCTCGTCGGGCTTGGACATCTTGGTGGTACTAGCCTCATGCTTGTTCTCATGGAGCTTGGTCGTCGTGAAGTGAGCTTGGGGTGGAGAAACCTTGGCCTTCATGAGTTCTTGTTCCGCCTTGAGAGCACCAATGTAGTTGTCATCGAGGGACTTGTAGTTATCGAGGAAGATCGTCTTGGAGATGTCGTTGTGTAATCCCATCATGAAGTGGAACTTCATCGAAATGGGGTCGTCCATGTCGGCTCGTCGCAAGGCAATCTTCATCTCCTTGAAGTACTAGTCGATGGACTTGGATCCTTGGGTGGTGTTCTCCAATTGGAGTAGAAGTTGTTCCGTGTAGGTTGGAGGCACGAACTCTCGCTGCAAAGCTCTCTTCGTCTTGGGCCAACTCATGTCGTAGCTCTTCAAAGGTGCGTGAAGCCACCATGTGGACACGTAGTCGTGGAAGTTTCTTGTGGCGCACTTCACTTGATCTTCGGGAGGAACTTGATGTAGCTTGAGGTAGTCGTCCATCAAATGCTCCCACTCGAGATACTCCTCGGGTTGTAGAGTCCCATAGAAAGGAATCGTATGGTCGGTGTCGAGGTCGTAGTAGCTCGTGGAAGTCGTAGACTTGAGGTTGGGGAGCTTCTCTTGAGCGTAGTTCTGAGGTGCCTGTTGGCGAAGATGTCGTATATCCGAAGGCGAAGATGCCTTGAAGTCGCTTGGCGAAGATGCCAAGGGAGATGGTGAAGTCTTTGAGTGGTTGTTGGTGTTGAGCTCTTGACCTTCACGTTCATGGTGGTGATGGTGTCGATGCCGATGTGACCTTGCCGGAGATGGTAGCTCGGAGGCATGTGCTCTTGAGCGTCTTCTCGAAGATGAGGAAGACCGCTTGTAGGACTTGATGAGGGCTTTGATCTCCTCCATTTGAGCTTGCATCTTGGCGTCGTTGGAGTTGTTCATGGCATCGAACTCGTCATTGTTGTTGTAGACCGAATATGAAATACCTTGCCTATCCATCACTCCAAGAGAAAAATGTGAGTGGTAGAAAGAGAAGAACGAATACCAAATGTACCTTGACCGAAGTTGAAAGTGGATCAATGATCACTCCAATGTGGACAAGGAAATAGCACAATTGGTACCAATTCTTGTCGGTTTCTCACACCTACACAAATAAGGCTTATGGTGGAGCTCGGTGAGGATAGTGGCACAAAACTTTAATGTAAAATGTTAGCAAGAGTCAATAATGTTGAAAGAGATTCACAAATTCGCAAGTGTAACAAGTAGACCAATAGCAATGAATGGCACACGGAAACACACACACACGGATAGATAAATGGGGTCGTGCAACCAAGGAATGAGCCCAAAATGTGGAATCCACGGAAAACGCTCGTGTTGCACAACTCAAGAGAGACGCTAGCACGATTGCTCTATAGGTGTATATGACACTTGTGCACAACCTATGATATGCAAAATGTATTGACTTTCTATCCCAAGTATGCTATGTATATGATGTTCCGGTGGTATGATCCAAGATGATCGGATATGAAAATCTTATATGCAATGTGGTATGGTGCTATGGCACTTGCTTACAAGCTCTTTGTTCACTCTTTTTCTTTGCTTAAAAGCTTGTTTTTTCTTTGTTTTTTTGTATGGCCACTTTTGCACAATGCACAAACCAAGATAGAAATTGTGTATATGCGGGAACAAACTTGACGCATAAGAGATGATATGATGATACCAATATGATATGGTATGTATGCAATGTATGGTGTAGATCACTAATGTGCACAAGTAACGTTGCCGGCAATACTCAAATGGCTAGTCTTGATAGGCAAGTGACGCAAAATGGGCTAGGGGTTATCAATGCAACGGCAAGGGAATATATAATGGAGGGATACCACGATACCAAGATGATATGGAGGTTACTGTCCGTGTCAATGATGAGTGGCGGTGATCTTGATGGAGATACCAAGATGATGGACACTCGTCCCTAAGTATCCGAAACACCTTAGGAAACGGAAAAAACGCGAACTCAAAATCTCAAATGTCAAAATGGTGGTAGCGGGATGTGGTGGTGGCGGAAGCTCAATGTAATTGCGGAATGGCAATGATGGGTTGCGGAGTACGCAATACGGAAATGGAGGGTAAGGTAGTGTACTATACACAGTGTCGGAGTTGGAAGCACGGTCCCTAAGTAGCCGAAACACCTTAGGAGACACAACTCACAACACAAGCAAAATTGGGTTAGGTCAGGGTGGCGGGAGTGTATGGTTGGTAAGCCTATGTGGGAGTTATGGTGGTGGTGGTTGATGAAGAAGAAATCGTCCCTAAGTAGCCTAAACACCTTAGGAGACTCCAATCACTACTCAAGCAACCACAAATGCTATAAGGAACAAAAAGGGTTAGGTTGCGGAAGTCAGTGGTGGTTATGCAGAAGTTGTGGTGGAAGCCCTAGGCAAAGATGCCAAAGTTCCGAAAATTTTACGAAGTTAAATGATGTTGGTGGTACTTTTGTGGGAAGGGGGATGTCAAGAGCTTCAAAACGAGCTAAAGAACGTCAAAAACGGACTCCGGATGAATTAGTTATGGTCAAAACGGTGAAACGTGGGAGACTGAAATGTACAGGGGCCGGACATCCGGGGGTGGGGGCCGGATATCCAGGGGCTGATGTCCAGAACCGTGCGGGTTTTATGCTCCAGGAGCCGGATGTCCGGTTTGGGGCCCGGATGTCCGGTTTGGGGCCCGGATGTCCGGCCCGATGGCCCGGATGTCCGGCCCGACGATTCCAGATCTCGTTTGGGACATCAAAACTCGATTTGGGAGCGGAAATAGATGAATTTGGGGGCAAAATTGATGGGATTTCGTGGATGGAAAGTGGGGGGAAGTGGGGATATGCTAGATCCACTTGAAACCAAGCAAATCCATGGATCAAAATCAACAGAACTTCATCAAACCAACAAATCACAAAAAATTGGGGCTATTTTTGGTGGGGATTTTCGAATTTAGGACGAAATCAACAAAATTAGGCTAGAAAACACATCAGGGAGGCTCTGAAATCGTGATCAACGTGGCTCATGATACCAAGATGATGTAGGGTAGAACCCTAGTGGCCCGATCTTTCACGAAAGGAGAGAATCCCGCGATGAACACGAAGAACACTAGGAGGGAAACGAAGGGAAAATCACTAGGGGAACACAAGAGAACACTCAAATCAACAAGAATGATCACACATGCGCTAGATCCATGAACACAAAGGAGATACAAGATCCAAAGTCAACAACGGACGAAACAAGAGGTAACCGGTTCTTCTCCGTAGAGGAGGTCTTGAATCCACAAGGGGATCTTCCCATGAGGGGTCTTGAATCCAAGGTGGATCTTCTCCGTAGAGGGGCCGCGGTCTCTCTCGTGGAGTAGATCCGATATGGATGAGCAGTGCTCTATCTCTAAAATGAGCTAAACCAATGCTAACCCTAAAACGTAGGTGGAGGGGGAGTATATATAGTCTAAGGGGCGAAGGGGTACATGGGCCACGGCCCAGATGCGGTGCATGCAGGCAGGGGGGGCGGATGTCTGGGCCTTCCCGAGACGCCGAATGTCCGGGCGCTGGGGCCGGATGTCCGGGCTAGCAGGGTCCAACCTTGTTGCTCTCTGGAATGGCGGGGTCTGGATTTCCGGGCTGGAGGCCGGATGTCCGGGGGCTCGGGACGCGCCGGATGTCCGGGCTGGTCGCCGGATGTCCGGGCCCTGTAGACTTGGCCATTGGCTCCTTGCTGCTGGTGACACATCCAGGGGCCGGATGTCCGGGTCCTGGAAGCTGTCTCTGTCTTCTTCCGTCGTTGCTTCCATGCTTCCCTCGCGGATGGTGTAGTTGTTCCTTGGCGCTTGCACTCCTCCTCGCCGTCCGTAGTGTTCCGACAATACCTATTCATGCACACGAGAGGGGTGTCAAGTAGTATACCATCCTCAAAGGGGTCAAGTGAGCACGTGTAAAGGAGATGATTCACCTTTATGTATGTGAAGTAGATGTCGCACATGTCACTTGCCAAACGGACTCTTGACATGGTGATGTCCATAGGATGCTCCGCATCAAACACTGACTAGTGACTACTACTGACATAAACAGCAAGACATGATAGTTCATAAGAAGTCTTGCTACACCACCAAAATGCACCCATCTGTAGCTCTCATACTCTCGTGATCCAGACGAGAATGGCATTCTAAACAGAAGCAACTATTACATAGTAAGAGTGACATAGACGAGCATGACCAAATGACAAGGAATATGCATAACAAAAGAAAGAACTACCAATCCAGAACCAGCAGCAAAGACAACAAAGTCATTCGAAGAGATGATCCAACACCATCATAATTTGCAGCCCCGCTTCAGCGACCAGTGATCAGGAGACACCAGTACTCGACCCTTTCGACGGAACAGCCCAATTACCTATCAACCTAAAGGCTTGAACCACATCACTGCCTGTCGTAATTGAGACATCCAAGGATCAAAGTTAATCCGGATACCTTTGTCATTCTCACCTTCTTTTGGCTACAGGCTGTATCGTTGACAATCAGGGGAGTTTGCTCCTGAACTCCTAGGGCTCGCCGTGTAGACACAGTTTTCCATAGCAAACAGAGCCTCTCTGCCATCAAGGTCCTTGCCAACGATGATCTCCTGGTTAATCAGATAATTGAGTCCGAGAAACAGAGAGTGTGAACCAAGGCTGTCTACCCGCCTCCAACTAAAAAATCCTAAAGGCCCCAACAAGCTGGTATCCTGCTCATAGACGTCACAGCCACTGTCCGGATACTCACGTATTACATGGTGCTTTATACAGTGGGGGTTTTGCAATATAACTTTTCCGGCTCATGTGTCCGAATGATCATCAGTCTTTTGTCGTCATCTGATCGAGCGAGGAACCAGTTGTGATTCCCTGTTTTTGGCAAAGGTGGTGTGATTACAAAGGGCAGTAACTGTAGGACACTACATCATATCAAAAAGGACAAGCATTGTTAATGTAAGATCAGCATTGTTCAGAGTATGAGTAGGATAATGCAAGAAACAGCATTGTATAGCGGAAATAGGTCTCCCATGCTAGCATGCCTGTTCACTTCATCGTTCAGGTATCATCCATACTGCGAGCAGAACCAAATTCTCGTGCATGCCCAATCAACGCCCTACTGCGATGCATGCAGTGGTCGTTCTGGTGCATCAAGGACGGCATGCAGATCGTTCCATAGTTGAGAAGAGGAAAAATGGAAAGGTAGAACGCGGCAGCAGAGGAAGAGAACGCTGGCTAACGAGGCTGGGAGGGGATCGAGCAGGAAGTTAATGCTCCATGCCTAAAGGTTCTGGGAAAACCTAATTTTCATAAGGTGACTTATACTCACCTAAATGGAGGGAGTATTCCTTAACCAGAGAATGTTGTGTCTCCCACTCACGCGCTCAAAAAAACTATGACACATTTTTATCTGTTCGCATAGGTCCCACCTATCAGGAAGGATGGGCACGTACACCAACAGGTACGACTCATCAGTCTACCCACATAGCCTTTTCGTTTAGTCTACCTAGCCGTCTAATCAACTGCCTGCACGCCACTTCTCCCATTTACTTCTCCATCGGGAATCGATTCTCCTCAGCTTCTTCACCTCCCCTTCGTCTTCATTTGCATCCAAACCCCACTGCGTTCACATTGTTTTAACCTCTTTAAATAATCATCTACTACTTCAGTTAGACTAGCCATCTAATCCTAATTCTCCAAACCATAGCCCTCCGTTCCAGCGGTTCCAAATGGCAAAAGAGATCGAGATGCAGGTTTTTAGCATCCAACATGTCCTCGTCGAAGGCTCGATGCGCATAGTTGCCACCGTCACCGTCCACCCAAGGGTTGTTCGGTAGTGGATCAACAATGTATCCAACTCCCTCGAAAAGGTAGAGACGAGGGTCATCGGTCTCGACGCAGAGTACACGGAGCGTGCCCCTGGGAAGATCCAGCGCGCCGCCGTCCTTCAGCTGTGCCTCGAAGATGATGTTTTGGTGTACCACATCATACACTCGCCCTCCATACCAGGTGAGCTCCATGATTTCTTGTCTCAGGAGGACGTATACTTCTATGGGGCAGCCATCGAAGGGGACAAACAGAAGCTGGAGCCGTACAACCTTGATTTGAAAAGCATCGCTGACCTACAAACCAGAATCAAAATTCCTGTAGAAGATTGTGACAAACAGACACCATCCCTATTCGACGTAGCAAATTTTGTGCTTGGTACAAATCTTCAGAAGGGTGACGAGACGGTGGCATTAAGGTCGTCTAGATGGGAGAATTATCCCTTGACATACGAGCGGATAAAATATGATGCCCTCGATGCCCGTGTGAGTTTCGAGATAGCTGCAAGGTCCAAAGAGCTTGTTGTGAAGCCGTGTCCCACAGAGAATGAGAAGAAGAAGAAGAAGAAGAAGAAGAAGAAGAAGAAGAAGAAGAAGAAGAAGAAGAAGAAGAAGAAGAAGAAGAAGAAGAAGAAGAAGAAGAAAAGGCTGCACCAGCAGGAGGGCATTATGGATGGATGAACTATTTCCTCTCTTGTAAAAAAATTATTCCCTCTCGATGTATATTGATATACATGGACTATTTCGATGGTGTGCATGTCTTTGGAACAGAGTAGTAGCGTGGGTCCGCTTGACTATAAGGAACTATTTATGCGCATATATAGCTTTCTCTGCTACTCCTTCCAGTGATCGGTATGCAGTGCATGTGTCCGTAGACATGACAGCTTGTCCAGGGAAGTTCAACTACGGCAACCATCATGTTTCATCTCGTGATTCCC